>NW_006798273.1:1099411-1138828 GCF_000442215.2 Lipotes vexillifer
CCCCCGTCTGGTGACCTTGAACTGGATGTTTGTCTGCAGGCTCTGTGGATGTGAGGCCAATGGCTCAGAGGATGGAAGTAAAAGGGGCGCCTGTGGACGCACAGGCCTCCTAATGGGGGCTGCCCTCGACAGCAGGGAGCTGGACGGGAGCCTTGGCCTCTGAGGTCTCCAAGCCCCCAGACTCAGGCCCCCCAGCAAACAGAGCCGAGGCCCTGCAGTCACCCTGACGAAGCTCCCTAATTCCTCAAACCCTGGCGTGTCCAGCGAGGTGCTTTGCCACCTGCCCGGGCTCAACCAGGCCTGGAGCAGCCCCAGAGCTGCCCATCAACAGGGCACTGGGGCTGGCATCTGCCCCTGACCAAGTGGGGTCCTTGGGGATGTCACTTCTCTCAGCCTGTTTTCTCATGTCTAAAATAGAAGAATTATCTCGAGACAGAATGAGATGGTGTCTGTACAGAGCCAGTGCCTTGAACGTTTTGTTCCTCTCTTTCTTCTCACATATGCTGTCTCTGACCCTTCCCAGAAGATGCTGGAGGGTGAAGTGTTCAGGGATAGCCCATCTCTAGGCCTGCCCACGTCCTGGGAATCATCTGGGGAGGGCCTGTGCTGAGCAGCAGAGTGGCCTTCAGAAACCGGCTTATTTGCTGTGTGACCCCAGAAAAGTTACTCGACTTTGCTGACTCTTGTATTGTCATCTGTAAAATGAGGGCCCTGCTGTGCCTCGCTCAGTGGGTTGTGGAGAGAGCTAAGGTGAGATGCTGTTGCAGAGACAGTGCCTGTGTTTGCTGTCAGGCTAGGCAGGATGGAAAGGAGGCAGGGCCTGGGGAATTGCAGTGTGGCTCAGAGTTTTGCCCTGGGGAGACTCTTGGACTGGAAAGGTCCTGGCCGAGCTGAGGCTGAGGTGAGGGTCTGGGATGGGGCAGGGGCAGATGGGGGCCTGGGGCTGCCCCCGAGACACCCCCTCCCTGGGTTGCAGCACCAGCCAGGGCTGCTCCCTCTTCCCTCTGTTATTCACGAGTAATTGCCCTAAATGTTACATCTGTTGCCATGACAACATATTACCCATGTTTAGGTAAAAGCACTGTTTGCAGGGAGGTCAGGCTGTCTCCAGCCCCACCTCAGGGTTCTGCGCTGGTCCCCTCCCTCCCACCTCCCTCCTTCCATCTGGGCCTTTTGGAGAGGTCACTACTGTTCTCTACATTTGCAGAATTTTTCTGTTCCTTTTGTCTTCTCTGTCTCACTTTGGGTCTCTTTCCTCCTCCTCCCTCCCCTCATTCTCTCATCCCCTCCTTTCTCCCCTTCTCTTTGCTTCTCCCTGGATCCTGAGCCTCTTTCCTTTTTTTTTTTTTTTAAGAAGATGTTGGGGGTAGGAGTTTATTAATTAATTATTTATTTTTGCTGTGTTGCGTCTTCGTTTCTGTGCGAGGGTTTTCTCTAGTTGTGGCGAGCGGGGGCCACTCTTCATCGCGGTACGCGGGCCTCTCACTGTCTCGGCCTCTCTTGTTGCGGAGCACAGGCTCCGGACGCGCAGGCTCAGTAGTTGTGGCTCACGGGCCTAGTTGCTCCGCGGCATGTGGGATCCTCCCAGACCAGGGCTCGAACCCGTGTCCCCTGCATTAGCAGGCAGATTCTCAACCACTGCGCCACCAGGGAAGCCCCTGAGCCTCTTGCTTAATTTCCTTCGGTCTCTGTCTCTCTCTCCCTCCTTCTCCCCCACCCTTGGGTGCAGCAGGATAGCATGAAGGTGGGTGGGGGAGAGCCTGCTGGCTGGAATGGGTCTGCTGCTCGGGGAGCCTCAGGAAGCCTGTGGGGCTCCCTGGTGTGGAGCAAGGTGAGCCCAGGGTAGGCATGCCCCGAGAGCCTCCAGCCTGTACAGTGTGTGGTCATGAAGGCCTCCAACTCTTCCTGAAGAAGTGTGGGCCCAAGGAGCTGCCTTTATTCCTCCACCCACTGCCCCCTGCCTGTCCCTCTCTGGGGCTCCAGCCTGATGCTCCCCTGCCAGGGGCCTCACACACTTGCTGAGTGCTCAGCACACGCTCAGCACCATCCTAAAAGCATCCACACAAGGTGCCTTGCAACAGCTTCAGGAGGTAAGTGGCATTCTTCCATTTTACAGGCCAGGATATGAAAGATCAGAGAGGTTAAGCAACTTGCTCAAGACCACACAGCTAGTCAGTAGAGGAGACAGGATTTGAAGTTCCATTCCAGAGCCGCTGCTCTTAACCACGGTGCTCTAACGATGACACTATTCACTGAGCGCTCGCTAGGTGTCGGGCGCTATGCAGTTAGCAACAATTGGAACTCCTTTAGCCCCCACGGAAATCCTACAAGTTGGGACCATGAGCATCTGTTTTACCAACAAGGGACTCAGGACACAGAGAGGTCAAGCACATTTCTCAAGGTCACACTGTAGTCAGGCTTGGGGGGCAGGATTTGAACATGGGTCTTTCTGCCTCCAGAGCCTCCAGAGCCTCCAGAGCCTCTTAACTCTGAGAGCTGTTGTCACCCCTCTTTCTCTTTTGTGGGGAGGAGGCCACAGCAGAGGGAGAACTGCGTCTGAGGGACAAGGGCATGGCTGCACATGCACCCAAGTCCCTTCTTCACCTCCCTGATCCCCAGTAAAGTCTCCTCTGGGCCCCACCAGGGGTGTTTTTTGGGAATCAGAGGAGGAAGCCACGTGGTGATAGGCAGGTTCCGGGCAAGTGGGGAGAAAGTTCCAGGTCGTCAGGAGAGGCCCCTGATCCCATAGCTCCAAGGCAAAACACAGCACGGCACGAGCACTCCTGGGGCTCCCATCACTGGACCCAAACCCCCAGGATCTCGGGGGGCAGGAGGGCTGACATGTGGCTGGGGAGCCCGAACTGTCACAGGCTGTGGGACCCTGGCTTCCGGACACACTCTCCTGGCCTGAGTCGGCTAGGAACATCCACAGCCCTTCTTGCCGCATTGCTCCAGTCCCTGGAGAGCAGCTTGGGCTTGGAACACACTGTCCCGGAGCACGGCTGTCAGGATGATGGAGAGGCAGGTTATTTTTAACAGCTGAGACTCATGAACAGACAGGGCCTCTTCCAGGCTCGGGGAAGAGATGTCGATGGAGGACGGGGACCAAAATTCCAGGTCCCCCCCACCATCCCACTACCCACCTGCTCCATCCTTCTTGCTCCTAGGCCTGAGGGCCCACAGACTTTTCGGCAGGCCCTGGGCTTAGCAGGATCTTTGGGCAGAGGGTGGATGCGACCTGGCTGTCAGCTCCAAGGAGGACCTGGCAGTGGTGGGAACCACAGAAGTGCCCCCTGCCTCGGTCCCCAAAGCTGTAGGTCTAGGAGCTGATCAGGGCTCGTGTGCCACCCATAACTGCAGGGTGCCCAGGCCTGGCCTGGCCTTCTCCGTCCAGCTCCCGCCAGGCTCTTCTGTGCCTCTGAGGGAAGGGGCTCGTTCTCTAGACTCCCCAGGCTCTTCTCAACTCGAGCTGGAACCCATGGTATGATGAAGTGTGGGCCCTGTCGCGGCCCCAACTTCCTTAGACGCCTCAGAGCTGTCTCCTGCTGGTCCTAACGTGCCGTTTACTGGGTCAAAGGACACCCCATCACCTTTCACCAGGATGTCTTATGGGAGCAGCCTGCAGCTGGGTGTGAGCTCTGGGCTGGGGGACCAGGACCTGGTTTCTGCCCCGCACGGCTGCCAGGTGCGCGGTTGCATCCCTCCTGCTCCCTGGGCCTGGGGCTCGTCACCGAGGCCGGGGCAGTGTGAGAAAAAATGCTCCCTAAGCCCCTTCTTGCCTGAGGCCCAGGCTGAGTCCACTCCAGGGTTCAGGCCTGACCAGCCAGGTCATGGAGATGCTTGATGGGTGAATGTGCCAGTTTTTAACATGCCCTCCACTTCTGGCAGAACCCCTCCCCACTCTGCGCTCAGAGGGGCTTTTTGAAAGATTACTCAGGTCAGACAGAAAAGTGCACAGCCCAGTGACTGTTTCCATATGTGTACCTCACCCAGATCAAGGTGCAGAACATTTCCTTCACTCCAGAAAGTCTCTTGTCCCCCTTCCCAGTCAATATCCCCAGGAGAGAACATCATTCTGACTTCTATCACTGTAGATTAGTTTTGCCTGTTCTAGAACTTTCATATAAATGTAATCAAAACATATATGACCTTTTGTGTCTGGCTTTTCTTGCTCAATATAATGTTGGGGAAAGCCATCCAGGCTGTCTCAGTATTGGTTCAGTACCTCAGTTTACTTATCCATTCCCTGTTGACGCACATGTGGATGGTTTCCAGTTTTTGGCAACTATGAATAAAGCTGATAAGTATGTTTATGGATATGTCTTTTGGTGGACACACGCACTCATTTCTTTTGGGTAAATATCTCGGAGTAGAATTACTGGGTCATATGATAAGCTAATATTTAGCTTTAGTGGATATTGCCAAACAGTTTTCCAAAATTATCCTACCAAGTACACTTCTACTGGCAGTGTCTGAGAGTTCCAGTTGCTCCACATCCTCAGTAACACTTGCTGTTATCAGTCTTTTTCTCAGTCTGGTGAGCATATAATGATATCCACTTCTGTTTTTTTAAAAAAAAAAAAAAAAATTAATTAATTTCTTGCATTGGGTCTTCCTTGCTGCGCATGGGCTTTTCTCTAGTTGCAGCGAGTGGGGGCTACTCTTCGTTGTGGTGCACGGGCTTCTCATTGTGGTGGCTTCTCTTCATTGTGGGCTCTAGGTGCATGGACTTCAGTAGTAGTGGTGCACGGGCTCAGTAGTTGAGGTGCACGGGCTCAGCAGTTGTGGCTCGCGGGCTCTAGAGTGCAGGCTCTGTAGTTGTGGCTCACGGGCTTAGTTGGTCCTTGGCATGTGGGATCTTCCCGGACCAGGGCTTGAACCTGTGTCCCCTGCACTGGCAGGTGTATTCTTAACCACTGCACCCCCAGGGAAGTCCTCTCCTTCTGGTTTTAATTTGCATTTTCCTATTGACAAATGATGTTGAGCATTTTTCATATGCTTATTGGCCATGTCTTCTTTGGTGAAGTGTCTGTTCAGGTCTTTTGCCCCTTTAAAAAATTGATTTTTCTCATTGATTTATAGGAGTTCTTTTTTTAAAAAATTATTTATTTATTTTTACTTAAAAGATTTTTTTTTGGCTGCACCAGACAGCACGTGGGATCTTAGTTCCTGGACCAGGGATCAAACCCGTGCCCCCTGCATTGGAAGCGTGGAGTCCCAACCACTGGACCGTCAGGGAATCCCCTAGGAGTTCTTTAAGTACTCTGAATATAAGTATTTTGTCAGAAAACGTATTTTTTATTGCGATAAAACTCATATAACATAAAAGTTAACCATTTAAAAATGCACAATTCAGTGGCATTTAGTACATTCATGTTGTGTGACCATCACCTCTTGTTCTGAAACATTTTCATCACCCTAAAAGGAAACCTTATTTCCAGTAAGCAGCTGTTTCCCATTTCCCCCTTCAGCCAATCCCTGGCAACTACTAAGCTACTTTCTGTCTCTCTAGTGTTATCTATTCTAGATATTTCATATAAATGGAATAATACAATATGTGATACTGGTATCAGAACTTTGTTCTTTCTTACGGCTAATTGTTATTCCACTGTATGGATATATCACATTTTGCGTATCCCTTCAGCAGGTGATGGACATTTGGGTTGTTTCCACCTTTTGACTATTGTGATTAGTACTCATGAACATTTGTGTACCTGTTTTCAATTATTTTGGGTGTATATCTAGGAGTGGGATTGTTGGGACATAGGGTAATTTAGATTTTTGAGGAGCTGCCAAACTGTTTTCTAAAGCAGCTGTACAATTTTACAGTCTTACCAGCAATGGGTGAATGTTCCAATTTCTCCACATCCTTGGCGACACATTTTATTGTTCATTTAAAAAATTCTGGCCAATCTAGTGGATGTGAAGTGGTATCTCATTGTGGTTTTGATTTGCATTTCCCTAATGACTAGTGATATTGAACATTTTTTCATGTGCTTTTGGCCCATTTATATACCTTCTTTGAAGAAACTTCTATTCAAATCCTTTGCCCATTTTTTAGTTGAACTATTTTTCTTTTTATTATTGAGTGCTAAGAGTTCTTTATATATTCTGGAAATCAGAATCTTATCAGATCTTAAATATTTGATTTGCAAACACTTTTCCTCATCTGTAGGTTTTATTATTTTCACTTTATTGATTGTGTCCTTTGATGCTCAAAAGTTTAAAAATTGTGAAGTCCAATTTATTTTTTCTTTTTTTGCTCTGCTTCTGAGGGCATATCCTAGAATCCATTGCCAAATCCAAGGGCATGAAAATGTACTCCTATGTTTTCTTCCAAGAGTTTTATAGTTTTAGCACTTACATTTGGATATTTGATCCATTTTGAGTTAATCTTTGCATATGCTGTGAGGTAAGGGACCACATTCATTCTTTGGCATGTGGATATCCAGTTGTTCTAACGCCGTTTGTCAAAAAGACCATTCTTTTTTTCACTGATTGCTCTTGGCACCCTTGTTGAAAATGTAATTAACTGTAGATACACGGGTTTATTGCTGGACTCACGGTTCTATCCTATTTGTCTATATGTCTAGCCTGTCCAGATTCCAAGTGTATTTTGTTCTCTGAAGGACTCAGATTTGTATTCTTCACACTGGCTGTTTCCTTTGCCTGGAATGCACTCCCCTTCATTTTCCCATGACTCCTTTTTTATCATTAAGACCTTCTGCAAATTTCTCCTTAGAGAAGCCTCCCCTTGTCGCTCTCCGCCATGTACTCTGTTTTATTTTCTGTATAGTACTTATCGTGCTTGAATTTGTAAAATTCATGAGAGCAGAGTCTTCTGTCCTAGTTACTGGGCAGAAGGTACCTGCACAAACAGGCCCTTAAAACATCACTGAATGGACAGTCACCGTTCCCGAGCCTGGAATGCCCTTCCTCACCTTCTGCATTGACTCAAATGCTCCCCGTCTTTTAAGATCACATCCAAATGCCATCAACCCCCTGAAGCCTTCCCAGTCTGTCTGTGTCATTGGGAAGGTTGGACAGGTGGGCCTCCTGCATTTGATTAGAAGCTCCCTGAGGGCAAGGACCCACCTCTACATCCCCACCTGCACCCCATAGCTGGAACAGAGTGGGCCCTTGCCAGGGACAGGCTCTGGTCCTGACCTTGGTCTGAGCACGGATGACTGGGATGGAGGCAGATTTGGGTGAGGGACTCACCATTGGGTAGGATTTAAGCTGAGAGACAAAGTCAAAGATGACTTCACAGTGTTTACCCTCAGCATCTGGGGTGGTCATTATTCTCAGGTCAGAAATGTGAAAGTTAAGTGGGGGACCTGGTGTGGAGATCAACAATGAGTTCAGTTTTCCACTAGCTGACTTGGAGGCAGAGTCACAGACAGAAGTGCCCCGAGGCAGCCAGGATCCCGGGCAATCAGAGCCAGAGGTGGCAGAGGTGGCAGAACCGGCTCCCGAGGACTGCGAGCCCGGGTGTGGCCTGTGTGGTGGATACAGGATCCTCAAAACCCTGAAAGTTTGTCTATATTAACCCATCTACACACCAGGAAACTGAAGTTCCGAGAGGTGAGCAACCTGCCCAGGGGCACACAGCTCCTAAATTGGAGAGCTGGAGTGTACACGCCGGTCTCCCACCCCAAAGGCTGCCTGCCCTAGCAGGACTAGCACTACAGGAGTGACCTCTGTCTGGGAGCTACCCTGGACCTCTGTCCCCTGGAAGCACCAGCCAAAGGCAGAGACGAGGTGGGATAAGGCTCACATGCGGAGGAGGTGGTAAAGTCACACCTTGGGCGCCTGCAGAAGCTGTCTGTGAAGGAATTCGAATATCAGTATTTTTCATGTAGGCACAGGTTTGAAGACGTGACCTCGTTAGACTCAGTGGCTGGAGTGAGTAGACATCCTAGGCCGAGACAGCCCTGGGCCTCCCTTTGGCCTTTTCACACCTCTCCTGTCCTCTTGTCAAGCCCCTCCCCGCCTTCCCCTTCCACCCTTCCATAGGGGCGGGGCAATGGGGGAGAGGGCCCCCAGAGCCCACTTGCAGGTAAACCTCTGGGTTGCCAGCCTTCCCTACTTCCATTTGGACCTCTCTCTGGCTGCTTCTGCCAGTAGAAGGTTTCCCAGTGTTCACGTGTGTGTGTGAGTGTGTGTGTGTGAGTGTGTGTGTGTGTGTGTGGTTATAACATCCTCCGCTCTGCAGGGACCAGCCCACCACGTGCAGCTCCCTTAGACAGAGGCTGGTTTCCTTGAAGTTACTCCTGCCTTCCCTTTCCTACCATCCAGTGGGATGGAGCCATGAGTCCACCCATCAGGCTGGTTCCCCTCCTCCCAGACCTGAGGAACAGGCTCTGTCCACAGGTAATTGCTGCACCCACCAAGGAGCCAGAGCTCCCCTCCCCAGCGAAGGGGTGGGGATGGCTGGAGCGGGAGAGCAGCAGGAGGGAAGGACAGAGGGTTGAGGAGGGGCAGGAGGGGAAGAGATAGCAATTCTGGCTCTACCCCCTCTTGCTGTGTGACCTCAGGCAAGCTCCCTCCCCTCTCTGGGCAGCTGTCCCTCCTCGGTGGACTAGGGAAGCACAGTGCTCACAAGGTCGTTCATGAAGACGAAGTGAGATAACACAAGTCAAGCCTGAGGACAGGTCTGCGCATGGCCAGTACTGGGGATTGGGGCGGGCAGTTATGGCGGCTACCGCAGTTAGCTGGGAGGCATGTGATGTGGAGTGAGGATGAGGGAGGGCAAGAGCCAGCAGCTGTGGTCAGGGTCAGGGGCTGGGGAAGATCCCACAGGGGGCCCTCCCACCTCCCCTTTTGGAGCCTGGAGTGGGCTGGGGAGAGGAGAGAGTCTAGAGGGGATGGAGGAGGGAGAGGTTGTCACTAGGCAGCGGAGGGGCAGGAAGGGCTGTGAGCTTTCCAGGAGCTGGTACCTGGGCACCAGGTGGACCATGCACATCGGAAAACACCTGTCCTTCCCCCCCCTCACTCAAGAGCCGAGAGCCAGGGCTCACCTTTATTGACATTGATATTGGCAGGCTTCTAAATAAAGGAGGGAGCCATGCTCCGTCTCCCCTCCCCCTCCTCCCCCACACAGCAGCGCCAATCGTCCCTGCTCCTCTCTGGTGACGTTCGTGGGGCCCCTCAGCCCACTGTCCTTGCTCAGCTCTGGGTCCTGCCTTTCCACCAAACCTCGCAGCTGCAGCATTTCCCCGTGTTTGTCAGTGTTTTCAGGCCCTTTTTTTTTTTGCGGTAAGCGGGCTTCTCACTGCTGTGGCGTCTCCCGTTGCGGAGCACAGGCTCCGAACGCGCAGGCTCAGCGTCCATGGCTCACGGGCCCAGCCGCTCCGCTCCGTGGCATGTGGGATCTTCCCGGACCGGGGCACGAACCCGTGTTCCTTGCATCAGCAGGCGGACTCTCAACCACTGCGCCACCAGGGAAGCCCCAGGCCCTGTTTTAAACGGCACAACTGCCGTGTATGTAACTGTTCCCTTGTATTTGGAAACTTAGGTGGCTTCTGTTTTTTCAGCACAACAGAAAATGCTGCATGGAACAGTTTTGAGCATAGTGATTTCTCCTGCATGAGCTCAACTCTCCAGGCGAGATTTCCAGAACTGGGGCTGCTGGCTCAAAGGACACCAGTGTTTTGAGTCAATGCACATCAGGGTGGAACGGCCCTCAGAAATGACCTGGTCCCTTCATCCGTGAGATGAGGAGATGAGATCCAGAGAGGAGAGGTGGCCTGGTGAAGGTGACCCGGCAGGTTTGTGGGGCTGCTGCTGTCTGGCCCAAGTATCTGTGGCTCCTTCCTCTTCTTGAAGCTTTGTGGTCTAGAAAAGAGGACCAAGCTGCTGCAAATGCTCCTCCAAGGAGATTTAAAAAAAAAAAAATCTTAATTGAGATATAATTCATATATAGTTATATCTCTTTATTGAGATATAATTCATAATATACTATATAATTCACCCAAAGTGCACACTTTAAGGGCTTTTAGTATGTTCACAGAGTTGTACAATCATCATTACAATCAGTACCAAAACATTTTCATCACCCAGAAGAAACCCTTGATCGGTCATCTCCAACCTCCCACTCTGCTTCTTACCCCCAGCCCCTGGAAACCACTGATCTACTTTCTGTCTCTATGGATTTGCCTACTCTGGACATTTCATAGAAATGGAATCACACAGTATGTGGTCTTTTGTGACTGGCTTCTTTCACTGAGCATCATGTTTTCAAGGTTCACCCATGTTGTAGCCTGTGTCAGTATTTCATTCCTATTTATGGCCAATTAATACTTCGTTGGATAAATATACCAACATTTGTTTATCCACCCATCAGTTGATAAACATTTGGGTTGTTTCAACTTTTTAGCAGCCTGGAGCCTGCCTGGTTCTTGGTGGAGGCCTCAGACCACTGGCAGGTCTTCCTCTCCCCAGGTATTGCCCAGCTCCCTCTCTCTTCACCCAACTCTGCTTCCAGTGAGCCTTCCCCTCACAGACTGCAGGAAAGTGCCAGGAAACTGTCCCTCATGGCTCCATTTCCCTGGAGTGTGGGTGGAGGACACAAAGAGAATACTTCCTGGGAAGGACTGGGACTGAGCTGGAGAGCCCTAGGCCAGAGTTCTGGGAGCAGCTGCCTCACAACATGCAGAATCCAGCACCCAGCACGTATTAATGTGTCAGTCTGTTTGTTCATTCATTGATTCATTCATTCATTTACTCATTTGTTCATTCATTCATCATTCTCTAGATGAGCATGTCCTGTGCACTGGACCCAGTGCTGGGATGAGGCCCTTGGGGAGCCATGGTCTGCTGGGGAGATAGGCCTGTAACCAAACCCTGGTGACATAGGGCAATGCTGCTGGAATCCAGGGTGGCTCAGGGCCACAGCCCGGAGCAAAGGGAGACCAAAACAACAGGAGAGAAGGAGGGCATCAGAATCTCCTTGGACATGTATATACTTGCAATGAATAATCTGACAATGAAATTAAGAAAAACTATTCCACTTACAAGAGCATCAAAGCATAAAATATTTAGGAATAAATGTAACCAAAGAAGTGAACAATGGATACTCTGAAAATTATAAAACACTGTTGAAAGAAATGAAAGGAGATCTAAATAAATGAAAAGACATCCCTTGTTCATGGATCAGAACATTTAATATTGTTATGTGGCAATACTCCCCAAACTGAACCACAGATTCAATGCAATCTCTATCAAAATTCCAGCTGGCTTCTCCAAAAAGTTGAAAAACTGATCTTGATATTCATATGGAAATGTAAGGGGCCCAGAATAGCCAACAAAATAATGAAAAAGAACAAAGTTGGATTTGATCTTTCTGATATCAAAACTTACTACAAAGTTCCATTAATTAAGACTGGCTGGTGCTGGCATGAGGTTACAATCCAATCAATGGATAGAATTTAGAATTTAGAAATAATCTCTCACATTTATAGCCAATTGATTTTTGACAAGGGTACCGAGACATTTCAATGTAGGAAAGAAGAGTCCTCAACAAATGGTGTTGGGACACATGTAAAGTAGGAATTTGGATCCCTACCTCACACCATAACAAAAATTAATTCAAAATGGATCAAAGATTTAAATGTAAGCCAAAACAACAAAACTCTTACAAGAAAACGTGGACATAAATCTCATGACATTGAAATAGGCAATGGTTTCTCAGATATGACACCAAGAGCAAAAGCAACTAAAGAAAACATTGATAAATTGGACTTCTTCAAAATTAAAAAATCTGTGCTTCAAAGGATACCATCAGGAAGGGGAAAAGACAACCTAAGAACTGAGGGAGAGGTGGATACCCAGAGGTTCCCTGTGTTGTCCCGCACACTGGTGAACGATGGCCTTGAGGGTGGCCACGATAACCTGATTAGTGACATGATTTACAATTCATTAATTCAAAACAGAGTTAGACTCAGAAACAGTGCAGGTTACCATGGGGCAGAAGGCTGTTTCACCCCAGGGTCTTCAGCAGGGCACTCTGTCATGTGTGAAGCAACATCCTCAACAATGCCCACACCTGCCATGTAGTATCAGCCAGGCGTCAGGAGCATCCCCCTGCCCTTGGGATCTAGATAAGATGGCCAGGAACCCCAAATCCCATGGTCTGTCCCCCATTCTTCCCAATTTGGCTCCCACGATGATGTCTGGTCCATACCACAGCTACCTTCTGCGGGTCCCTAAGAAGCCCCCTCACACAAAGCATCATGGGAACAGTGGATGCTTCTGAGCAGCTGGTCATCCAAGTCCTGCAGAGCAAATAACTTTAAAATGACATTTTGGGCAACCCCAGATTTGTCCCGGGGGCTCCTCACTTGCCTCCTGCCGTATAGCACCTCCGTTCACATCTCCACGCCCACCCTTGTCTCCTTCCCTCGTTTTCCCTCATTTCCCACCTTCTCTGTGGTATTGGAGAGGCACCACCACGGCCCCTCCTGTCGCCCAAGCCTGCCTTCTTTGAACATTGCCTCCTGCCTTGGCAGGTTGCAAAGAATTTTTCAAACAGGTATGTCCTTTCTCCTCTCATCAGGCTGGCTGTGCAGTCACTCTGGGTGCACCTGACAGCCCCTAGGCTACAGGTATGCCTAAGTCCGTGGGCCACAATCCCCTGCTGGGTATTTCTCCCAGGAAGCTCCCACCCGGGTTTGTAGGAACCTGCATGTGGATGTTTCTTGTGGTGTTATTTACAGTGGTGAAGAGTGGGATTAAATCAGTGGTCCAAATAGGTAAACAACAAGGTCCTACTGTATAGCACGGGGAACTATATTCAGTATCTTGTAATAAACTATAATGGAAAAGAATCTGAAAAAGCTTATATATATATATATATATAGATATATATATATATATATATAACTGAATCACTTTGCTGTACACCAGAAACACACAACAACATTGTAAATCAACTACACTTCAATAAAAAAAATTTTTTTTAATTAATGATCCTACATTAGCAGAACAGACAGGTGTGAGCCACACAGCCGTCAGGAACAAGGTGGTGTGCAGTTACCGGGAGATCCTAAAAATACAGTGCTGAATTAAAAACCATGTGATGGACAGAGGCTATACCATGACATCACTCCTGTGAACTGAATACACAAGCACACTAGAAAGTTCTAAGGATACATGTGTATCTAAGGACATCCCTGGGAGTTAGGAATAATCCTATGAGTGGGCCTCCCAGGGCCTGCAGGTGAGACTGGGCCTTGCACGGAGGCACGTGACTAACTCAGGCACTCAGAAAGCAAGAGGCGGAGTGGGTAAGGGCCCAGGAGCTGCAGAGAGAAGGTGAGCCGTGACAGGGGTCTGTGAAAGAGTTGCACGCGGACGTGCAGGGTGGGGGTAAGGGGAGCCCATGCCGGGCAGCAGCCTCGAGGGTCAGGATTGGACGTGCAGGCCTCTGACGATGTGTGCCCGGGCTGGGGCCGGGGGCGGGGTGGGAAGGGCTTGGAGACCTGGCCTTCTGTGTGCTTCTCTGCTGAGGTCGGGCTTAAGGCCGAGCCAGCCAGAATTCATGGGCCACCTCTGGCTAAGCACAGAAGGCGGCCGTCCCCAGTAGAGGGCTGTGAGCCTTGGCCCCTGGAAACAGGCCTAGCGATGCGGATGCTCAGCAATGTGCGGACGTGAGCTGCTCTGCTGCCCCGGCCACCTGGCCTCTGGCTGGCCAGCCCGGAGCCAGGCCTGGCCTGACCTTCCTCCCTGTCTCCTGACATCCACCACCCTGGAGGTCAATGGCTCTGCTGGGGGCTGGGCTGGAGCTGGAGGGACCCCCAGGGCAGCAGGGAGGGGAAGGCGCTGTGAAAGCCTCACAGCTCTATCTCATCTGCCTCTTAATTAAACCAGCCCTGTGTGGTGTGTGCGAGTTGGTGGGGGCTTGGGGGAAAAGGCTGGTGGGCTTCCCACCCACTCACAGGCAGCCCGAGAGCCAGCCCACGAGGGGAGTACGAGGGAGGGCCGCCATGGTGCACTGGGCTCAGAGAGACAGGAGGTGTGGGGTTCCCATCCCTGCCTGTCCCTTACCAGTGCTGTGGGCTTGGATAAGCTGCTTCCCTCCTCTCTAAGGAAGCTGTGAGGTAGGTAAATTTCCTTTGTAAACTGCTAAACGCCGCCTGAGTGGGAGGTGGAGTGGAGAGCTGGCCTTCCAGCCAAGGATCCGATGACCTCGGCTGGGCAAGCAGAGTGGTCCCAGGGGGCAGGCGGGCATCTGGGCTACAGGATGGACCCTTCTCTTTTGCATCCCCTTCCAGAATGGGCAGCTGGGTCGAGCACCCAGCCTGGGGAGAATGTGAGTCCAAGAGAGATCCCCGCCCTGACTGGGACACAGGTTTGGAGCCTGCAAGAGGCTCTGTCAGTTTGCATTTTGCAAACTAGAAGGGATTGTTCTCATGAGGAAAGTTATTACGATGGTGAGATGGGTCTGATTTGGAAAGCAAATCAGTGATGAGAGAGCGGCCAGTCTCTCCGCATACGGCAGGCCCACGGTAGGAGCGTGAGCTCCCCAGAGCCGCTGCTCAGGGATGAGGCCCTAAGTGGGTCGTGCGGGCTGCACTGGATAGCTGGCCAGTGCTCTCAGCGCTTGACCGTGACAGATGCACTCAGAGTCCTGGAGACACAGCCCAGGCCCTGCTGCTTGAATTACTCACAAGTGCACTAGTTTAGCACCACCTCCCCTGCAGCGAGGCCCTTGCTCAAGCTCGTAGGGATGGTCAGTAACAGTCCTGGCCAGCATTCAAGATCTCAGAGCCCTGGGCAGCTGCTCAACACTGGGGGGTTTCCTCTTTGCGGCCCCTCCCAGAAAGCACGTGTGTTTGGAAACTTGGTTTTGCAGCAGCCCAGCTGGCAGCTCTGACCCCACTCTTGTCTGACCACCCTCCCAATACAGGGGTTCCAGCCACAGGATGTCACATGGCCATCCAGGGTCTGCTTGCATCCTTCCAGGCACAGGGAACTCACTGCTTTGTGGGCAGCTGAGCCTAGTATTTGCAGGTGGATAAGGAGGATGGGATGCAATCAGATCTTCAGTACCGGGCACCGTGCTGGGCCATGGAGGTGCCCAGGTCACGTGTGCCCTCTTTGCTCCCAGTGTGGACAGTCCTTCTTGTTAGAAAGTGCTTCCTGTTGTGACCCAAAGCCAGTGACTCCAGCCATTGGAGGTGTCCTCAGGCTACCCTCTGGAGCTGTGTAGAGTGGGTCTTGTCCCCTCACTTTTCCCAGCCCTTTCACCATGCCAGTACAGTCCTTGAGGTAGAGCAAATCACTGTTGGCTATAGTCGGCTGTACCTCTCCCTGCAGGAGGATGGGGTATCTGTGTCCAGCTGAACCAAGGTAGAGCCGTGTTACTTGCTTTGGCCAATGATAAGTGGGCAGAAGCTCTGTACGTCCCTTTCAGCAGAAGCTGTAAGGGCCAGTCTGTGGTTTGCCATGTATCTTTTCCTTCTGCCACCAGACAGAATATTCTAGGTGAAGGCTACTTTGTCAGCTTAGATCCCAGCAAAGATAACAAGGATCAGAGCCACAGGCAACCCACATGAGAGAGAAGCCATTGAGATTTGGGGATCTTTTGTTACTGCAATAAAACGCAGCCTATCCTGACTCATTTGCTAAGGTCTCCTCAAAAGTGAGACCTCCAGGATCAAGGGGCTGTGAGCAGTGTGGAATAGGATGGGATGCCCTCCATGAGCAGGGATTATGGAAATATCTATTAATTCCACATCAATTACAGCAGCAGCACACGTGCTCATAATAACCTTGGATGAAACCCATTCCTTATGAACACGGACTGCTGGTGAACCAGGACTTTCTCATTCCCTGCTTAAGCAAAGGAGCACTTTACACCTGCAGAGACCCCTTGCCCTTCACTGGCATTCAATTTCACCCTATTGGCTTTCAGCCACCTCCCTATCCTGCTGGGTTAATTTTTTTGAACATCTTGTTATGAAAGTTTCAAACATGCAAAACGGTTGAAATAATTGTACAGTGAACACCTGTATACTCACCACCTAGATTCTACAATTTATATTTTACTATGCTTGCTGTATCATATATCTATCTATGCATCGTTCTACCCTTCTATCAATCCATCTTACCTGTGGATGATTCTCAAAGTAAGTTGCAGATATCAGTAAGCTTCCCCACCCACCCAAACATTTCTGCATGTACATTGACTAGAGTTCAATATTTGTTTATGTTTTTAAAGGTATATACAGCGAAAAACACATACATTTCCAGAAATGCAAACACCTGTGTAACCCAAACTGCTCTCGAGATAGAGAACATTGTCATCACCCCAGAAAGCTCTTCCATGCCCCTTCCCTGGCAATGTCCATCTTAACCCTCTAGAGGCAAACACTGTTTTGATGGGTTTTGCCTAGTCTAGAATAGAATCTTGCAGTGTCAGACTTTTAAAAAATCAGCATAATATTTTTGAGATTCACCCACATTGTTGCCTATACCTGTAGTTTGTTCCTTTTTGTCATTGAGTAGTGTTGTATGATTATATCACAGTGT
This sequence comes from Lipotes vexillifer, assembly GCF_000442215.2. NCBI lineage: Eukaryota > Metazoa > Chordata > Mammalia > Artiodactyla > Lipotidae > Lipotes > Lipotes vexillifer. Next base: position 1,115,945 of record NW_006798273.1, read on the forward strand.
TTATCTGTTGTCCTGTTGATGGATATCTGGGCTGTTTCTAGTTGTTCACTATTATGAATGAACCTGCTAAGAACATTTGTGTAAGAGCTTTTTTGTGCGGACATATATCTTCATTTCTCTTGAGTAAATATTTAATATTAGAATTGCTGACTCATAGGAAGATATATATTTAATTTTATAAGAAACTAACAGATCTTTTCCCAAAGTGGCAATGTCTGAGAGTGCATCCACTGCTCCACACTTTTTTTTTTTAAGATTTTTTTATTTTTGATGTGGACCACTTTTAAAGTCTTTATTGAATTTGTTACAATACTGCTTCTGTTTGGTGTTTTTGGTTTTTTGGCCCTGAGGCATGGGGGATCTTAGCTCCCCGACCAGGGATCAAACCTGCACCCCCTGCATTGGAAGGCAAAGTCTTAACCACTGGACTGCCAGGGAAGTCCCTGCTCCACGCTCTTGGGTTACTTTTGAACCTGGATCCCATCATTCAATGAGCGCACCATCCTTTCCAGCCAGTGTGATCCTCGAGGTTGATTAATATGCATACTATGGCCCATCCAACTCACTGCCTAGATTTTTGGGCAGGATGGTCCCCTGTGGCTGAGTATCAGAGGCCCACTCTATGAATAGCTAGTTGTTCAGTCACCGATGAAAATACGCAATTGTGCTATAACCTGTAAACATCACCTCCAGGGAGTCATGAGATAAGTTTGTCAAATCGAGAAATGCTGTGCTTCTAACATCCTCCTCCAAGTGCCAGTCAAATATCAAAGTGGGGAAGGCGACCATTGCTTTCCTCTAGAAAAGCCTGCAGATGCTGTTTTCAGCTCTTGTAAATAAAGCTGTTGAATAATTTAAGGATCTTGCTAGAGATAAAATTTAGGCTTATCTGTGTGCAGGTTCCTGAATCCCTTCTTTGAAAATGGGCACAATTTTCTCCATCACTTATCCATTGGCACCTTTCATGTCACTCTGCTTTTTCAGAGGTCACGGATGGGGGGTGCTTGATCATGTCTGCAGGTTTCTGTAGCTCCTCAGGCCTGGGGCAGGGGAGAGAAAGGAGGGAGGCAGACAATGGATATTATTGAACACGTCAGTGCACTGTGTGTGCGTTATACATGGACCATCTCATCTCAGGTGCTATTATCATCCTCCTTTTCAGATAAGGAAATTGAGCTCCATGAGGTCAAGTGATTGTCCAAGGTCACAGGACTGATCAGTGTCAGACCTAGGATTTGAAAGATTGCTTGACCTCAGATCTTTCTCCTACACACTCTCAAGAGCCCTTTGGTGACCTTGTGTACCAGTTATGAACTTCAAACCTGTTTATCGGTGGGAGGGGACACTGTTCCATTGGAGCAGCAGGAAAGCTTTGCTACCACTGAGGAGGACCCAGACCTGACTGAGGTCAGCGGGGACGTGGGGCTTGGAAGTGAGCTCTCTGTTCGTTACTGGTGCATCTGCTGCCTGTGCCCTGGCCGGTCCTCCCGGGGAGCCAGGAAAGTGGAAAACAAATGCCCAAGCTCACCAGTCAGTAAGTGGGGCAGGGGCTTTCCTGGTGGCGTAGTGGTTAAGGATCCACCTGCCAATGCAGGGGACACGGGTTCAAGCCCTGGTCCGGGAAGATCCCACATGCTGCAGAGCAACTAACAACTACTGAGCCTGCGCTCTAGAGCCCGCGAGCCACAACTACTGAAGCCCGCATGCCACAACTACTGAAGCCCACACTCCTGGAGCCCGTGCTCTGCAACAAGAGAAGCTACCACAATGAGAAGCCTGTGCACTGCAACAAAGAGTAGCCCCTGTTCTCCGCAACTAGAGAAAACCCGTGAGCAGCAATGAAGACCTAACACAGCCAAAAATAAAATAAAATAAATAAATAAATGCTTTCTTTAAAGCCATAGGAAAGCTCTGGACACACATGCAGAGTATAAATGAAATATGTTACAGAGAGGATCAAGCCCTTCCAGGAGAGAAGAGACTGGCAGTTGCTTTCATACTGCCTAGTGGAGGAGCAGGCCTGACAGGTGGAGGGACTTTGCTGGGAAAGGAGAAAACGTCCAAACTCTCAACAACTGGGTAAACCTATGTGGCAGATTAGAATCTGGAGGAGCCCCCAATATAAAGCTACCCCTTAGTAGCTGGCCTGCTAATTCTCTCCATGGGGTTTGGCTGAATAAGCATCAACTGGAGGCAGGTCTGGCAAACAGAAGGAGAATGCGAGAGAGACAGAGACAGTACTTAGATCCAAAGCCCTGGAGGGGAAGGTACTGAACTCACCCTTGAAATATTGAAAACTCCATGAAATAAAACTAACTCAGCTCCCATCTAGCGCAACTCTTTTTTTTTTTAATTGAAGCACAGTTGATTTACAATGTTATGTTAATTTCTGCTCTACAGCAAAGTGACTCAGATACATATATATATATATATTCTTTTTTTTTTGCGGTACGCGGGCCTCTCACTGTCGTGGCCTCTCCCGTTGCGGAGCACAGGCTCCAGACGCGCAGGCTCAGCGGCCATGGCTCACGGGCCCAGCCGCTCCACGGCACGTGGGATCTTCCCAGACCGGGGCACGAACCCGCGTCCCCTGCATCGGCAGGCGGACTCTCAACCACTGCGCCACCAGGGAAGCCCCATACATTCTTTTTTTAATATTTTTTTCTATTATGGTTTATCATAGGATACTGAATATAGTTCCCTGTGCTATACAGTAGGACCTTGTTGTTTATCCCTTCTATATATAAAAGCTTACATCTGCTAACCCCAACCTCCCACTCCATCCCTCCCCCACCCCCCTCTCCCTTGGTGACCACCAGTCTGTTCTCTATGTCTGTGATTCTGCTACTGTTTCACAGATGAGTTCATTTGTGTCATATTTTAGATTCCACATATAAGTAATATCATATGGTATTTGTCTTTCTCTTTCTGACTTACTTCACTAGTTGCATCCATGTTGCTGTAAATGGCATTATTTCCGTCTTTTTTATGGCTGAGTAGTATTCCATTGTATATATGTACTGCATCTTCTTTATCCATTCATCTCTTGATGGACATTTAGGTTGTTTCAATGTCTTGGCTATTGTGAATAGTGCTGCTATGGACATAGGGGTGTGTGTATCTTTTTTTTTTTAATTTTATTTATTTATTTATGGCTGTGTTGGGTCTTCGTTTCTGTGTGAGGGCTTTCTCTAGTTGCAGCAAGCGGGGGCCACTCTTCATCACGGTGCACGGGCCTCTCACTGTCGTGGCCTCTCTTGTTGCAGAACACAGGCTCCAGACGCGCAGGCTCAGTAGTTGTGGCCCATGGGCCCAGTTGTTCTGCGGCATGTGGGACCCCCCCAGACCAGGGCTCGAACCCACGTCCCCTGAATTGGCAGGCAGATTCTCAACCACTGTGCCACCATGCCACCAGGGAAGCCCTGTGTGTATCTTTTTGAATGAGAGTTTTGTCCAGATATATGCCCAGGATTGGGATTGCTGGATAATATGGTAATTCTATTTTTAGTTTTCTGAGGAACCTCCATACTGTCTTCCTTAGTGGCTGCACCAATTTACATTCCCACCAACAGTGTAGGAGGGTTCCCTTTTCTCCATATCCTCTCCAGCATTTGTTATTTGTAGACTTTTTAATGATGGCCATTCTGATCAGTGTGAGGTGGTACCTCATTGTATTTTTAATTTGCATTTAACTAGCGATGGTGAGCATCTTTTCATGTGCCTATTGGCCATCTGTATGTCCTCTTTGGAGAAATGTCTAATTAGGTCTTCTGCCCATTTTTTTGTTTTGTTTTGTTTTTTGTTTTTTGTTTTCTTTCTGCGGTATGCGGGCCTCTCACTGTTGTGGCCTCTCCCGCTGTGGAGCACAGGCTCTGGACACGCAGGCTCAGCGGCCATGGCTCACGGGCCCAACCGCTCCGCAGCATGTGGGATCTTCCCAGACCAGGGCACGAACCCGTGTCCCCTGCATCGGCAGGCGGACTCTCAACCACTGCGCCACCAGGGAAGCCCCCTGCCCATTTTTTGATTGGATTATTTTTTTATTTTGTTGTTGTTGAGTTGTATGAGCTATTTGTATATTTTGGAAATTAATCCCTTGTTGGTTGCATCATTTGCAAATATTTTCTCCCAGTCTGTAGGTTGTCTTTTTGTTTTGTTTATGGTTTCCTTTGCAGTGCAAAAGCTTGTAAGTTTGATTAGATCTCATTTGTTTATTTTTGCTTTTATTTCTATTGCCTTGGGAGACTGACCTAAGAAAACGCTGGTATGATTTGTGTCAGAAAATGTTTTGCCTATGATCTCTTCTGGGAGTTTTATGGTGTCATGTCTTATGTTTAAGTTTTAAAGCCATCTTAAGTTTTTTATTGTGTATTGTGAGAGGGTGTGTTCTAACTTCATTGATTTACACGTGGCTGTCCAACTTTCCCAACACCACTTGCTGAAGAAACTTTTTCCCACTGTATATTCTTGCCTCCTTAATTGACTATAGACATGTAGGTTTATTTCTGGACTGTATATTCTGTTCTGTTGACCCATATGTCTGTTTTTGTGCTAATACCATGCTGTTTTGATTACTGTAGCTTTGTAGTATTGTCTGAAGTCTGGGAGGGTTATGCCTCCTGCTTTGTTCTTTTTATTCAGGATTGCTTTGGCAATTCTGGGTTTTTAGCTCAACTCTTTATAAGATCAGTGAGATAAATCCTCATGCTAGCCCTCTGACAGAGGAAAGGGTGTGGCCTCTGCTGGTGAGGGGGTATACCTACTTCAGTGTCTATTATTCTTTTATACACAATGTCTGGCATATAGTACAAAATTATTAGACATACAAAGGAGCAAGAAAATGTTAACTCACAATCAAGAGAAAAAGTAACCAGTAGAAGATCCACATACTACTTAGATGTTGGAATTAACAGACAAAGACTTAAAATAACAACTCTAAATATCTTAAGGCATTTAGAAATAAAATGAGCAAACTAGAGAAATGGAAATGCTAAAAAAATTAAGCAGATGGGACTTCCATTTCCAATCTGGTATGTAAGGAGCTTGGAAGTCATTACTGCATCCTAACAACAAAGAAAAAACTGAACAAACTGAAAAAATCAACAACTCTTCTTAGAGTGGTTAGAGAAGTAAGGCCACAGGGCAAACTGCTGTCCCCCAAATTGAAGAGACAGGCAAATGCAAAAAATCAAAACATGCTGGAGCAGGGATTTCTCTGGTGGTCCAGTGGTTAAGACTCTGCACTCCCAATGCAGGAGGCCTGGGTTCTATCCCTGTCAGGGAACTAGATCTCACATGCCACAATAAAAGATCCTGCATGACGCAACTAAAGATCCCGCATGCTGCAACGAAGATTTCGTATGCCGCAACTAAGACCAGGCACAGCCAAATGAATAAATAAATATTAAAAAAAGAATTATATATAAAGAAAAGAAAAGTAAACCCATAACAAAAAACAAGACAAAACAAAAACAAAAACAAAAACATGCTGGAGCAGGAAGCTCTGTGGGATCAAGGACTGGGGTAGGAAACCTAAAATGTAATTAATGAATTGCTGGAGGGTCAGTGTGAACAAGTCTGATCTTGACTAGGTTCTCACAGAGAATATCAGAGAAAAATCGTCTCATGCTTCTGGCAGAAGGTGGTTAAAGGAACCACTTTGAAATATGCTAGAGAATTCTGTTCTTAAGGTCTGTCCTCAAGAGAAACTGTTTTACCAGAGCCTAAACGGATTTTTGTCTAATGGACTTGGAGGACGTAAAATATCCAGGTCCACTCTAGTCATCTTGGCCCACCTAGCAGGGAAAAACTAGGGAGCATGTGCAAAGTTAACTTTTCAGAGGCACGGGCTCACTAAAAGACTGGAATCTAATCATAGAAGTACAGAATACTTTCCCTCCCCTGACACCTTATCACCACATTACTAAAGGCTTATTTACCACAGTACCTTTTAATCAGTACATCCTGTCCAGCTCTCAGGAAAAAAAATTACAGGCACACTAAAAGGCAAAAAACACAGGTTTCAAAAATTGAAGGGACTTCCCTGGTGGCGCAGTGGTTAAGAATCCGCCTGCCAATGCGGGGGACACGGGTTCGAGCCCTGGTCTGGGAGGATCCCACATGCCGCGGAGCAACTAAGCCCGTGCGCCACAACTACTGAGCCTGCGTGCCACAACTGCTGAGGCTCGCGCACCCTAGATCCCGTGCTCCACAACAAGAGAAGCCACCGCAATGAGAAGCCTGCGCACTGCAGCGAAGGGTGGCCCCTGCTCCCTACAACTAGAGAAAGTCCGCGTGCAGCAATGAAGACCCAATGCAGCCAAAAATAAATAAATTTTTAAAAAAAGATGATTCTTTAAAAAAAAAATTGAAGTATAGTTAATTTACAGTGTCGTGTTAGTTTCAAATGTACAGCAAAGTGATTCATTTATATATATATATATATATATTCTTTTCCATTATAGGTTATTACAAGATATTGAATATATTTCCCTGTGGTATACAGTAGGTCCTTGTTATTTACCTATGTTGTATATAGTAGGATGTCTATGTTAATCCCAAACTCCTAATTTATCTCTCCCTACCCCCCACTATCCCCTTTGATAACCATAAGTTTGTTTTGTATGTCTGTGATTCTATTTCTGTTTTGTAAATAAGTTCATTTATATGATTTTTTAAGATTCCACATATAAGTGATATTATATGATATTTGTTTTTCTCTGTCTCACTTAATTCACTTAGTATGATAATCTCTAGGTCCATCCATGTTGCTGCAAATGGCATTACTTCATTCTTTTTTATGGCTGAGTAATATTCCATTATGTATATATGTATATCTCATATCTTATTTATCCATTCATCTGTTGATGGACATTTAGGTTGCTTCCATGTCTTGGTTATTGTAAATAGTGCTGCTGTGAACATTGGGGTGCATGTATCTTTTCAAGTTAGAGTTTTCTCTGGAATATGCCCAGGAGAAAAACCCAGTTTTGAAGAAACAGAGCAAGTATCAGAAGCAGACTCAGATATGGAAGAGATGTTTGAATGATTAGATTAGAAATTTAAAACAACAATGATTAATATGCTAAGGGTGCTAATGGATAAAGTAGACAGTCCACAAGAATAGATGGGCAATGTAAGCAGGTGGATGTAAATTCTAAGAAAGAATTGAAAAGAAATGCTAGAGATAAAAAACACTGCAACAGAAATGAAGAATGCCTTCAATGGACTCATTAGTAGACTGGACATGGCTGAGAGAAGAATGTCTGAGCTTGATGATACATCAAGAGAAACTTCCAAAATGGAAAAGCAAAGAGCAAAGAGACAAAAAATGGTACAGGATATCTAAGAACTGTGGGGCAAGTACAAAAGGTATAATATGTGCATAAAGGCCACACCAGAAGGAGAAGAAAGGAAAAGAAAGAGGATAAATGTTTAAAGCAATAATGATAGAGAATTTCTCCCAATTAATGTCAGACACAAAACCACAGAATCAGGAAGCTTAGTGTCTCAGTTCAGTCTGCTATAACAAAATACCACAGACTGGGTGACATAAATTTGTTTCTCACAGTTCTGGAGTCTAGAAGTCTGAGATCAGGGTGTTAGCATGATCAGGTACTGTGCCTGGTGAGAGCCTGCTTCCTAGTTCATAAGTGGCCATCTTCTCACTATAACCTCACATGGTGGAAGGAGTAAGGGAGCTTTCTTGAGCTTCCTTTACTAGGGCACTAACTCTATTCATGAGAGCTCTGCCCTCGTGATAATCACCTCTCAAAGACCCTACCTCCTAATACACTATATTGGGCACTAGGTTTCAACATATGAACTTTGGAGGAATACAAACATTCAGACCATAGCACTCAGAGAACACCAAGTATGATAAATTTCAAACAAACCAACCAAACAACAACCCAGTACACCTAGGCATATCGTATAAAAACTAGAAGATCAAAGATAAAAAAAATCTGGAAAGAAGCCGGGGGAGGAAAAACTTACCTATAGTGGAGCAAAGATGAAAATTATGTCTGAATTCTCCTCAGAAATCATATAATCAAGAAGAAAGTGGAGTGAAAGTGTTGAGAAGAAAAAAAATCCATTAACAGAATTCTGTACTCTGTGAAATTATCCTTCAGAAGTGAAGGAGAAATAAAGACTTTCTCAAACAAAAATTGAGGGAATTTGTTGCCAGGATACTTGCTTTACAAGAAATGTTAAAAGAAGTTCTTTAGAGAGAAGGAAAATGATATAGGTCAGAAAATTGGATCTATATAACTAAAGGAAGAGCATCAGAGACTTGGATTAGTTGTAAATGTATATTGCAGACTCTGGAGCAACCACTAAAAAAAAAAAGTGTAAAAAAAAGAGAAATATAACTGATATGCTAAGAAAGGAGAGAAAATGGAATCATAAAAAATACCCAATTAAAACCACAAAAGGCAAAAAAGGAGTGGAAGAAAAGAACTGGAGCCAAGAGCAATGTAACAAATAGAAAATAGTAACAAATATGGTAAATATTGATCCAACTATATCAATGATCACTTTAAATATTAATGGTCTAAATAGATCAAGTAAAAGACAAAGATTGTCAGAGTGGATCAAAAAACAAGACTTCACTATATGTTGTCTACACCATATCCACTTTAAATATAAAGACACATATAGATTAAAAGTAAATGGATGGAGAAAGATATACCATGCTAATGCTAACCTAGAGAAAGTGGTTTTAGCTATATCAATCTTAAGACAGAGCAGATTTCAGAGCAATGAAAGTTATTAGGGATAAAGGGGGCATTACATAATGATAAAGCAGTAAATTCTTTAAGAATCATAACAATTCTTAATGTGTATGCATATAACAACAGAGCATCAAAATATGTGAGGCAAAAACTGGTAGAACTGCAAGAAGAAATAGATGAATCCACTATTAAAGTCAGAGGCTTGAACACGCCTCTATCAGAAATGGGCAGATCCATCAGGCAGAAAATGTATAGACTACTTCTTTCACCAACAGCAGAATACACCTTCTTATCAAGCTCACATGAAATATTCACAAATGTAGATCACATTCTGAGCCATAAAACATACCTTAACAATTTAAAACAATAGAAATCATGCAATGTCTGCTCTCAGACCAAAATTGAATTAAACTGGAAATCAATAACAGAAAGCTAGCTGGAAAAATCCCCAGATAATTGGAGGTTAAACAACACACTTCTAAATAATATATGGGTCAAAGAAGAAATCTCAAGATAAATTTTAAAATATTTTGAACTAAATAAAAATGAAAATAAACTTATCAAAATTTGTGTGATGCAGTGAAAGCAGTGCTTGGAGGAAATTTATAGCATTGAATGTATATATTAGAAAAGAAGAAAGATCTGGAATCAGTCATATAAACTTCCACCTTAGGAAACTAGAAAAAGAAGAGTAAATTAAATCCAAAGTAAGTAGAAGGAAAAAAATTAGAGCAGAAATCAGTGAAATTGAAAAGAAGAAATAGAGAAAACCAACAAACTCAAAAGCTGGCTCTTTGAAAAGATATATAAAACTGACAAGGCTTTAGTCAGGCTAAGAAAGAAAAAAAGAGAGAAGACACAGATTACTAATACCAGAAATGAAAGAGGGGACATCGCTACAGATCGTTTATTAAAAGGATAATAAAGGAATATTATGAACAACTCTATGCCCACAAATTTGATAACCTGGATAAAATGAACAATTCTTTGAAAAATGCAATCTGCCAAAGCTTACACAAGAAGAAATAGACAATTTGAATAGGCCTATATATATTAAAGAAATTAAGGCAATAATTAATAACCTTCTAAAACAGAAAGTGCCAAGCTCAGATGGGTTCACTGGTGAATTCTACTAAACATTTGAGGAAGAAATCATACCAATTCTCTACAATCTCTTGCAGAAGATAGAAGCAGAGGGAATACTACCCTAACTTATTTGGTGAGGCCATTATTACCCTAATACAAAAACCAGACAAAGACATTGCAAGAAAAGAAAACTACAGACCAATATCTTTCATAAACCTAGATGCAAAAATCTTCAACAAAATATTAGCAAACTGAACCCAGCATGTATAAAAAGAATTATACACCACAACCAAATGGGATTTATCCCAGGTATGCAAGGCTGGCTCCACATTTGAAAACCAGTGAATGTAATCCATCAACAAGCCAAAGAAGAAAAATCACATGATCATATCAATAGAGGCAGAAAAAACATTCACAGAATCCAACACCCATTCATGATAAAAACTCTCAGCAAACTAGGGGTAGAGGGGAACTTCTTCAATTTGATAAAGGACATCTACCAAAAATGTACAGCTAGCATCAAACTTAATGGTGGGAAACTAGAAGCTTTATTGCTAAGGTCAGGAAGAAGACAAGGATGTTCCCTCTCATCTCTCCTTTTCAACATCATACTGGAAGTCCTAGCTGATGCAATAAGACAAGAAAATAAAATAAAATGTATACTGATTGGAAAGGAAGAAATAAAACTTTGTCCACAGGTGACATAATTGTGTGTGTAGAAAATCTCAAAAAATTGACAACAGCAACAAAAAAAACTCCTAAAACTAGTAAGTGATTGTAGAAAGGTTGCAGGATAGAAAGTTAATAAGCAAAAGTCTATTTCTTTTCTATATGTCAGGAATGAACAAGAGAAAAATTAAATTGAAAAAAAAATACCATTTACATTAACACCCCACCAAATGAAATACTTAAGTGTAAATGTAATAAAATATGTACAAGATATATACGAGGAAAATACAAAACCGATGAAAGAAATCAAATAAGTAAATAAATGGAGAGTTATTCCATGTTCATGAATAAGAAAATTCAATATTGTAAAGATGTCAGTTCTTCCCAACTTGATCTGTAGATTCAATACAATCCCAATCAAAATCCCAGCAAATTATTTTGTGGATATTAACCACCTCGTTCTAAAGTTTATGCAAAGAGGCAAAAGACCTGAAATTGCCAACACAACACTGAAGGAGAAGAAAAAAGTTGTAGAACTGACACTACCTGACTTCAAGACTTACTATAAATCAGCTGCAATCAAGATGGTATGGTTTTGGTGAAGGAATAGACAAATAGATTAATAGAATAGAATAGAGAACCCAGAAATAAGTCCAAACAGATATATTCAACTGATCTTTGACAAAGGAGCAAAGGCAATACAATGGAGAAAAGACAGTCTTTTCAACAAATGGTACTGGAACAATTGGACAGCTGCATGCAAAAAATTAATCTAGACACAAACCTTACATCTTTCATAAAAATTACCTCAAAATGGATCAAAGGCATGAATGTAAAGTGCAAAATGATAAAACTCCTTGACGATAATATAGGAGAAAATCTACATGACCTTGGGTATGGTAATGACTTTTTAGATATAACACAAAGACATGATTCCATGACAGAACTATTTGATAAACTACACTTAATTAAAATTTAAAACTTCTGCTCTGTGAAAGACACTGTCAAGAGAATAAGACAAGTCACAGACTGGGAGAAAATACTTGCAAAATACTTATCTGATAAAGGATTGTTATCCAAAACATACAAAGAACTCTTAAAACTCAATAATAAGAAAATGAATAACTCTAGGACTTCCGTGACAGTCCAGTGGTTAAGACTCCATACTTCCAATGCAGTGGGCGTGGGTTCAATCCCTGGTCAGGAAACTAAGACCCACTTGCCAGTGCAGCCAAAAAAAAAAGAACAACTCAATAAAATGGAAAAAGACCTGAAGAGAGACTTCACCAAAGAAGATAAACAGATGGCAAAATAAGCATATGAAAAGACGCTCAACATCATATCTCATTAAGGTACTGCAAATTAAAACAACAATGAGACACCACTACACACCTATTAGAATGGCCAAAATCCAAAACACTGACAACACCAAATGCCAGTAAGAATGTGGGAAAATAGGAGCTATCATTCACTCTTGGTGGAAATGCAAAATGGTACAACCACTTTGGAAGACACTTTAGCAGTTTCTCACAAAACTAAACATATTCTTACCATAGAATCCAGCAATTGTGCTACTTGGTTTTTACCCAGATGAGTTGAAAACTTATGTTCACACAAAAACTTGCATATGAATGTTTATTAATAATAGCCAAAACTTGGAAGCAGTTTTGTCATTTGGTAGGTGAATGGATAAACTGTGCTATATCCAGACAATGGAATATTATTCAGTGCTAAAAATAAATGAGCTATCAAGCCATTAAAAGACATGGAAGAATCTAAAACACATTTTATTAAGTGAAAGAAGCCATTTTGGAAAGGCTATGTACTGTATGATTCCAACTGTATGATATTCTGGAAAAGGCAAAACTATGAAGACAGTAAAAAGATCAGTGGTTGCCAGGAGTTTAGCGGGGGAGTGATGAACAGGTAGAGAACATAGGATTTTTAGGGTATTGAAACTACTCAGTGATACTACATTGCTACAGTGATACTGCAGTGGTGGATACCTGTCATTATACATTTGCCCAAACCCATAGAATATACAACACCAAGAGGGACCCCTAATGTAAACTATAGACTTTGGGTGATAATGATGTGTCAATGTGGGTTTATCAATTGTGAAAAATGTACCACTTTGGTGAGGGATGTTGACAGTAGGGACAGGGAGAATATGGGAACTCTCTGCACTTTCAGCTCAATTTTGCTGTGAATATAAAACTGCTATAAAAATTAAGTCTATTAAAAAATAAGCAAATTGAAACTCTGGAATTAAAAAATACAATATCTGAAATGACATATTCATTTACTAGGCTTGATAGCAGATTGGATACAACAGAAGAAAGGATCAGTGAAAACTTAAAGGCCAGTCAAAATAAATTATCCAAACTGAAGCGTAGAAAGAAACCACCACCAATAGCAGACTAGAGCAAAAATCAGCAGCCTATGGATCCATGGGCCAAATCTGGCCTTCTGCTTATTATTTTTTAAATCTATTTATTTAAGTTAATTAATTAATTTTATTTTTGGTTACATTGGGTCTTCACTGCTGCGTGTGGGCTTTCTCTAGTTGCAGCGAGTGGGGGCTACTCTTGGTTGTGGTGCATGGGCTTCTCATTGCAGTGGCTTCTCTTGTTGCAGAGCACCAGGCTGAGTAGTAGCCTGCAGAGCGCAGGCTTCAGTAGTTGTGGCTCATGGGCTCTAGAACACAGGCTCAGTAGTTGTGGCACACAGGCTTAGTTGCTCCACGGCATGTGGGATCTTCCCGGACCAGGGATCGAACCTGTGCCCCTGAGTTGGCAGGCAGATTCTTAACCACTGCGCCACCAGGGAAGTCCCCTGCTGCTCATTTTTATAAATGAAGTTTTATTGAGACATAGGCATTCTGATCTGTTTAAGTATTGTCTATGTCTGGTTTAGTACCACAGTGGCATTGCTGAGCGGTTGTGACAGAGACCATATGGCCTGAAAAGCCTAAAATATTTACACTCTGGTCCTTTAGAGAAAAAGTTTGCCAGCCCTTGGAATAGAGCAACAAAACCTATGAAACAATATTAAATAGTATGACATATGTATAATTGGAGTCCCAGAAGAAAAGGAGAGAGAGAATGGTGAGAGTAAACAGCTGCAGAAAGAATGACTGAACATTTTCCAAAACTGATGAAAGACATCAACCCACAGATTTAAGAATCTCAGTAAAAGAAAAAGGATAAATACAAGGAAGGCAATTTCTAGGAACATTATAATCAAGCTAGAAAACAGAAGTAGAGAGAAAGTCTTAAAATCATCCAGAAAGTATAGTCATATTACATTCAGAGGAAAAACAGTAAGAACAATAACTGACTTTAAAAAATATATATTTATTTATTTCGTTGTGCTGGGTCTTAGTTGTGGCATGTGGGATCTTTGTTGAGGCATGTGGGATCTTTTAGTTGCAGCATGTAGGATCTAGTTCCCTGACCAGGGATCGAACCCGGGCCCCCTGCATTGGGAGAATGGAGTCTTAACCACTGGACCACCAGGGAAGTCCCACTAACTTATTAGAAACTAAGGAAGCCAGAAGACAATTGAAGAACAATTTTAAAGGGCTTAAAGGAAACAAAACCTATAAACTTAGAAGTCTATATCCAATAATAATCTCCTTCAAAAATAAAGGCCAAATTAAGACATTTTTAGACAAATAAAAGTTTGGAGAATTCATTGTAAGGAAACCTACACTACAAGAAATACTAATGGAAGTTCTTCAGGCCAAGGGAAAGAATCCCAGACAGAAGTCTAGACAACCAGAAGGAAATGGAGAGCATCAGACATTGTAAACATGTAGACAAATAGAAGAGACGAATTTTTTTTTCACAACAGAAACAAAAGCCTTTGGGCTGTTTGAAGCAAAAAATAATAAAAATGTAGAAATAAAGTATATGGTAACACTAGCACAAAAGGCTAAGACGGTAAATTATACGGTTGCAAGGTTCATTTATTATCTTGATGTGAGTGATGGATACAGGGGTGTGTGTATATTTGTAGAGATTCGCGGAGCTGTACAGTTAAGATTTGGGTACGTCATTATAGGAAAATTATACTGTACATCACTATACATAAAAAGAGAGAAATAATGGACACGACAGAGCTCTGTCAGCTGTACAGGACTCACAAATAGAGTGGATGTTTATGTTTGTCATGGGGGAGTCAGGTCCTGCTCCCTGGAAGAGGTCGTTACAAGGCGAAGATGGAGCTGGGCTGAGGTTCAGTCTGCTTCCTGCCGTGCTGACAAGGCAGGAATTTCCTTCTGTGACTGGAGCCCTGCTGGAGCCCGTCTTCCTGTCTTCATGGAGAGATGCACCAGGACTTGACCCATGACATGAAGGGCCCTGAGGCCTGGCCTTCCTGTCCTGGGACTCGGGGGGTGGGGCTGGGGTGACTGGAAGACAGCCTATGTCCTTCCTGGGACCCTCTTGTTTGTGGTGAGGAAAACTAGAATGTCAGCCTGGAAGAGACTTCTGATTCAGTCAGTTTCCTGCTGCCATTTTACAGAGGTAGTACTTGGAGCTCAGAGTGAATAAATTCGAGAAACTGGATTTGAAACCAGGCCTTCTCTTTGTACTAAAACAGCTGCCTTGGGCCCATTTAAGCTTGTCCTGCCTGAACAAAGCTAGAGGATCCACAGTTATCTCTTTCTCTGCCCCTTTCTTAAAAACCCTCACTCCATCAATGCCCTTGCTTTGTTATTTCAGGGGAGAGCAACTGATGAAACTAATTCATACTATAGTATGAGTGACTGATACCCATTTAAAGCCTACCTGAAAGGGCATGTATATTAACCACCTCCAAGAAACCATCCTCAAGGTGTGATCCCACTCAGCATGGCAGGCTGAGGAGGAATATTTTGGGTCAGGGGCAGGCAAAGAAAGTGAGAAGAGTTACCAGACTGGAGGCAGCATAGGGTAGGAGGGAAGGCAGTGTTCCGTCTCCACTGTGTCCCACGCTGGGCACATGATATGGCTTCCCTGTGCCTGGTTCTTCCTCTATGAAATGAGGGCTGGACACGAGGATAGCTCAGAAGCCCTTCCTCTCTGACATCCCAGGCCCTTTCACTCACATCCTTCTAGTGTGTTCACTTTACAGGGGTGGTCTTGTTATCAGCTTTGGCTCTCATGACCACCCTAGAGGATTAGAGCCTCAGGTATGGGGGAATCTGCAGGGCAGAGAAGGAAGGTCATTCTGTGGGGTGGACTCTGAGTTCCTCTCTCCTCCCCCCCCCGCCCCCCCAGGCTGCCTCATGAAAGGGGCTGGGGTAGCCTTCTTTTCACACCTGAACCCTGGCTGCCTCTCTGGCCAGCCCCAGGCAGCAGTGCCCTCCCTGGACAGGGATGGGGGTGGAGTGGGGAGCCAGCTCCACTCGAGGCCCCAGAGAGAAGTAGGGAACCCCTTCCAGAGGGGCTCTTCCCGCTCAGCTCCTCCCCAGCATCAGGCGTCGCAGCCACCCGAATGCCCTCACCGACTCCCAGCTGCCCCTCACCCTCTGCCCTTCTGTGCCTTTGCTCACACGTCCCCTCCGCCTCGGCTGCCCTCGCCTTCTCTGCCTGCCATGCTCTCACTGAGGTGGCTCCCCTAGCAGGGTGCAGTGCATGATGACCGCGGAGACAGGCATTTCTAGCTTACTCAGGGGTCTCCCTTGCTCTCGGGGGACTCCCTGGGGGAAGGATCACGACTTCCTCCCGTCCACCCACTCCCCAGTGCACAGTGCCTTTTGGGGTTTAGAGACAGGCATTCTGCTTCCCTCAGTACGCTGGCGCAGCACAGCGTCCCTGAGCACCCTTGAGGTCCTGGCCCAGCCCAGGCACATTTTTGGGAAACTGAGGAAAGGACAGGCTGAGAAGCTACCGAGGCAGAAAGATCTGGGTTCAAATCCCAGCTCATCACACAGGAGCTGGTGAACCAGGACACTTTGCCTAACGCCTCTGAGCCTCACCATAAAATGAGACGCTGGTGCCTCCTTCACGGGCCGTGGTGATGGGTAAGCAAAATGGTGTGATGTGAAGGAAAATGCTCAATTAATGATTATTCTTATTCCTACTGTCCACCTATGAGACCCTGGCAGGCCACTTACCATCCTGTTTTCTCACTGTAAAGGGAATAATGGCCCCAGCACTGCCTGCCTCGCCAGGCCCTGGTGTGCATTAGAGGCAGTTCAGGTGATGACGGCAGTCAGGGGGCCAGAAGAAGTGAGGAAAACTGGATGGGGCCCGTGGCAGCTTCCCACAGCTCTGAGCCCAGAGGTGAGCGGCCCCGCTGCTCCCCTCCGGCCGCAGAAGCACCAGCTGCTGTCCTGCCGGCTCCCGGCCGTGTTTGCTCACTGACTAGGTCCACAGGAGCCTGGGGACCCGGAGCCCCACACCTTCCCCAGAAAGACCCCCAAGGTGGTATGCTCTTCTCTTGCTCTGGGGATTTAAGACTGTTTTATTTCCAGAATAAAGAGAACAAAGCCCCTCTGACGGCAGTAATTATGCGGTAATTAAAGGAGGCTTAATGGGCTCTCATTAAGAGGTGCGCTCAGGGAGTGAGACAGCTCTGACAGCTGCCAGTGCCGACTGTCACAGAATCATGGTGCCACTCCTCAAGGGACCAGGAGGAGAGGAGGGGACCACGGGGGACAGCCTGGAAGGCACGCCTGCCCAGCCCCACCCCTGGGCTGCAGATTCTGCTCCGGAAAATGGGGTTCCAGGTAAAAAGGGTCAGAAGCATCAGTTCCTTGTCTGGCCCCTCAGAGCCATCTCAGGTGGCTTGTGGCCGTGTCTGTAGCACTTGCCATCTGATGAGAAGAGCAATGAACATGGGCCAGCACAGGATCTCAGGGGCCGTCTGGACTAGGTTTTGCAAATTCTTGGTCACACGTAACCATTCCTGTGCCCGTCACACATCCGTCCCTGCTGAGCCTGGGGGCAGCCTCGGGATTCCTCTTAAAATGCCATTCAGACTGCCGCGCCCAGTTGGCCTGTGAGTGGAGGCCTGTAGAGCCACAGCCAGACCCCAGGGCCCCCGTGCAGCCCGGTGTGGGTGGACCCATCCCGCAGCTTGTTTTGCATCGGGAGGGAGCGGTGACCTAGGCCTGGCTGAGGGACCCGGACAGAAGCTTAACATCTTCGTCCTGAGCCCTGTTTCCTCTGGCTCAGGCCAGGACATGCACTGAGTCATGTTGCCGAAAGTCCACGCAAGTGCACGTCAGGGTTAGCTGGAGCTCTGGTCTTAAGCTCTGGGAGAGTCAGGGTACCATACTCTGGTTCTTTTTTAACCCGTTGTGTCTTTCCTCATTGATCTGAGGCATCGAAAGTGTAGGGTTTGTCCCATTTTGGTCCCATGAATGGAAGCTGGCCCGTCTGTGTAGAGTTGAACAGGGGTAGGAGTGCAAACACCCCCAGGGGTATAACACAGGTCACAGGTGCAGGGAAGATGCATGTCTTGGGGCCAGAGGTGAGGAGGCCACGTAGGAGCCCCCAAGGAGGCAGGGAAGGAGGAGCGGAGGGACAGAGAGAGGAAAGAGAGGGGAGGGGACTGCACACACCACAGTGGGAGGCCTTCTGCGAGGCTCCCTGGGTCCTCAGTCATGTGACTGAAACTCAGTAGATGTCCCCTGAGCCTGGGTAGCAGGGTTGGCCAGGAGGAGGCAGTCCCAAGCTGCCCTTAGAGAAGGACCCTGGACTCCCCACCCCAGGCCGAGGACAGGGGGACAGGGAGAGGCTCCAGGCAGTGTCACTGAGCTATTGGGGTCAAGGGGCAGGGGCAATATCCGGGCTACACTTTTATTCCACAGCAGTGATGTGAGGGGGTGTGGAGCGCTGGGCACACAGTGGGTAGATTCCATAGGTGTGAGGCTGGCCTCTGCAGGCTGCCATTTTTGGTTGTGCAGTGGCCAACCTGTACAACAGGACACTTACCATGTGCTAACATATGGCACAGCCAAGGGGTCTTGGGAATATGAATCCTGAATTCACTCCTATGCTCTTCTTCTCTCTGTGGACCACGTGAGCCAGGCGGTCTGGGTTTGTATGGTGTTCACCAACTCAGCTTCTCCCTGGTGTCCCCCAGCCCAGCCTTGGCGTTGCTTGTGGAGCAAAGACAGAGGAAGAGTCGCCACTTTCAGGAAACTGGCCAGTGACAGGTCTGGGCACTGCCAGTATGGTGACTCTTTCTTGTTATATAGTTTCTCATTTTGATGGAACATCTCTTCCAAAAGTTTCTTGAGAAAAGGCACAGAAGAGGAAGTTATGTCTGAAAATGTCTTCAGCGTTCCATCCCACTTACCAGATAGTCTGGCCAGTGTATTCATCCAGGTTCTTGTAGCAGATGGCTGGCTCCAGGGAGGATTTGACCTCCCCGGATGGTCGACCCTTTTGGCTCCCAGCTGCAGGGGCAGCATCCCCCGACCTCATGTTCATGTCCCTTTCGCGACCTCACGTTCATGTCCCTTTCGCGACCTCCACTGTAACATCCCATCACTCAGAAGCCCTCAGCAATCATTACAAACAAGGCAAATAGGCAAAGGAAACACTAACAAACAGCAACTTTAATTACCAGCAAAGCACATGGAGACCACATTCTAGGAATATATCTTAACTAGAGGCACCTCCTGGGGAAAAATTGAAAATACTAATAAGAAAAAAAAAGCCCTCCCCTGCCTCTGCCATACTCGGCTCTAACAGCAGCTGCCTCCTGTTTGAGAAGACCTACCTCCTAGGAGTATTAAATTTTTTATTGTTCCTTTTTATTTTTTTGGTGGAGGGGGTGTTTATTTGTTGAACCAGTAGCAGCAGCAGCAGAAGGAGAAATGGGGGAACTGCAAAACTGGTTCACGGTGTCTGCCTTGACTGGGGGTGGCACATGGGTGACTCCCAAGCCCGCTCTACTGGGCCTTGCAGGCCACACAGGGCACACACACTCCCGGTCTCTGTGTGACGTTGTTACGGGCCTCATGCTATTAGAATGAATAGAGACGTGAAGCGGGGACAGGTGTAGTGGTGCCCTGGCTGGAGTTCTGGCTGGTGGGTTTCTGGCAGGAGGGGCCATCTACTAGGAAAGGCACAGCCGATGTGACCCCCTGCCCATCCTTGGGGAGGCTGGAAGGGACAGGTAGACTTCACCCACCACCCTCATCCCCCAGCTCCAGTGGGGGAACTCAAGGCCGGTGGCTGGCCTGAGGTCACCAACATCCAGGAGGTGGCAGGACCCTCCTGGGGCTGCCCTAGGTCCCCACAGAGGCAACTCGCTTTCCTAGTGGCCCGGGTCCCTCTGAATGCCCATCGTGGAACCCCGAGCGCTAATGGCGCCTGGCACAGCAGCCTGGAGCCAGGGTCCCTGTGCTCCTCCCCAGGGTGCCGGGGAAGCTGGAAACACCCCAGTGGTCCACCCCAGGGAGAGGGTTAAACAGAGTGGGGGAGCCAACGCACGATATGCAAGGAGAAACCTCCGAGGGCGTTTGTGAGAACACCCAGAGGCAGGACTGTATGCTGAATATGATCTCATTTGTGTAGAAAAATAATGAATGTATATTTTATGGAAACGACGAACCTCTTATGCCTGTATGTGAGTTTTAAAAGATTCAGAGGAGTACTCCAAAATTGTTAATAATGATTATTCGGGCAAGGGAGAGGTTTCATCTCAGACATTTGGTATTTGCTTGAATTGTTAGCATGAACATGAATATATTTTTTATGGTATATTACTTTCGTTAAACAAAAGAACTCGCTTTAGTCATTACCTGTGGAGACAGAAACATGTTTGGGGGAGGGGGAGGTAGCTGAGAGACACATTAGCATCGCCTGGAATATTTAAGTTTTTTTTTTTAACAAAGATATTCTTGGACAATTTAAATACATCTTAAAAACCTAGTAAATAAATAAAAAATAAAACTTCTGGCTGTGGCTTCTGAGCTCCCCCCACCCCGTACCTCCTTTACTCCCACTCTGCTTGGGAAGCTCAGGTCTTAGGAAGGTAAATCTTTGCAGCTGGAAGAAGGCCTGCAGAGGCCTCACTGGCTGGGCTCGAGCAGGTGCCAGGCCCAGAGAAGCTGTGTGCTCTGGCCAGGGCAGCTCAGCACTCAGGATCCCAGCTCCATGGGGCTCTAGGAGGGCTCAGAGGTCACATAACTTACCCAATCCTGCAGTCAGCTTCAGAGGAGCAAGGTTGGACCCACGAGCCCAGCAGAACTCCCCAGAAATGGATGGTCCCTGCCCCGCTGCATGGATGAAACACCATTCCAGTCTCTAAAGCCCTCCAAGTCCCCCTCGTTGGGTTCCCCAAGGGGCCCTGGTGGTCCCTGAGCCCACCAGCCCAAGGGTCCACACCTTTGTCCAGAGTGAGGCTTGATCCAGCATGAGCTGGGGGAGGGGTGTGTGCTTGGGGGAGGAGGTCCCTTCCCAGGATGAGCTCCTTTCCCCCTCCTCACCCCTCTGCTCCTCAGTGTCTGGCAGGTCAGCTCCTGCCTCCCGAATTGTTATGCCAGCTCTGAAACACACCCATCTCCCCAACTTGGTTCTGGAAAGGGCCCTGGACAGGAGCCAGGAAACCCATCTTGGAGTCCTCACTCTGCCCCAACCAGTCTGGTGACCTTGGATCTCCTTTTCCCTGGGGAGTGAGAGATTTGCCACTTTCCTGCCTCGTAGGGCAAGAATATTAGGAGAGCTGAGGGCTGGAGAAGGCAGAGGAAGCAATGTTTTCATTCATTCGATGCTCAGCATTAACGAAGCTCCTGCAGGATATCAGGTACAATGCTAGGGGAGACCCAGATAAAGGAGAAAGGGTCTTTACCACCGAGGAGCTCACAGTGCAGTGGGCTGGCCAGCTGACAAGTGGACAGAGAATTATGTGGAAATTCTACATGAAGACATTTGACGTAGCAAGACAGTCCTTGAGGTCTGCCTGGAGGAGTTCAGAAGCTTTGCAGAGGAGGGGGCATTTGATCTGGGCTTTTAGGGATGGCTAAGCATTCACCAATTAGAAGAGGACAGAGGGGCCTTGTAGGCAGCAGGCAAAACGAAGAGAAAGCAAAACATGTTTCTCCTAGAGATGCATTAGAAGGGTAGTGGTGGAAGACGAAGCTGAAGAGGCAGGTGGGTACTAGATAGTGTTGGACCTTTTCATCAGTTAGAGTGCTTCTGGCTGCAAGTAAAAGAATTGCCCACTTAGAGTGTGTAAACACACGTAATGTTTTATTATGTCACATAACAAAGAGAGGCAGGGCATTAATTTAAAAACTCATGGTATGGTTCATATATATATATTCTTTTTCAGATTCTTTTCCCTTATAGGTCATTATAAAATATTGAGTGTAGTTTCCTGTGCTATACAGTAAGTCCTTGTTGGTTATTTTATATATATAGATATATAAATACATATATATTATAGATATATAATATATATATATATATATATATCCTTCCCCCCCTTCCCCTTTGGTAAGCATAAGTTTGTTTTCTATGTCTGTGGGTTTATTTCAATAAAAAATTTTTTTTAAATTTTTTAAAAATAAAAATTAAATAAACTTCTTAAGCCCCCCCCAGCCCCCCTCAAAAAAAACCCCAAAAAAACAAACTCATGGTATGGTTAAGGAACATTGTTTTCCACCTTGGTCTGGTCTCCTCATGGTCACAAAATGGTTGCCATAGCACTAGACAACATGCCCACACACATCCAAAGACACAAAAGGGTAGTTTCCCTAGAAGCCTCAGCAGACGTCCCCCCAGGTCCCCTTATCTAGGATTGGGTCACATGACAAGGCTTAGGCTGTAAAGGGGTCTGGTAAAAAGGCGGCTGACATTTTCTCTCTCTAATGGAAGGCTGAGTGGGCCAGTAAGGAAGAAGGGTGGAAGTAGAGGACCTGGCAATGGTCATTGTTAGAGAACCAGAGAGTCTACCAGGGTCTTGAATGCCAAGCTTATGAGTAAGGACACCATGATGAAGCAATGGGGCAGCCATCAGAAGCCTGTGGCCAGGGCAGTGGTGGTGTAGGCTGAGTGCTGGCGAGCTCTCCTTTCTCTCTCTCTCTCTCATACACACACACACACACACACACACACACACACACACACAGAGGAGTTCTCACCTTACTCCCCAGAGGAAGGAAGGGTAAGTGGGAGGGGGTCACCCAGTTCCCAAGAGCAGTGACCTAACTTGCTCAGTGATTCCCTTGAAGGTGGTGGTCTTGGGGGCGGGGTGGGGCGTGGCGTCTGCTGATGGCAGTGGAGAAGGGAGGGGCCTGGGAGCCTAGGCCAGGCTCAGGACACATGGAAGGGCAGGGGGCCCCACGCCAAATTCTTCCCCACCAATGCCTAACAGCCCCCCATTAAAGCTTTATTCCTTTGGTTAAGCATTACCCTCCTCTTTTTTTTTTTTTTTTTTTTTTTTT
>NW_006798273.1:1138838-1146400 GCF_000442215.2 Lipotes vexillifer
GAAGCACAGGCTCCGGACGTGCAGGCTCAGTGGCCATGGCTCACGGGCCCAGCCGCTCCGCGGCATGTGGGATCCTCCCGGACCAGGGCATGAACCCGTGTCCCCTGCATCGGCAAGCGGACTCTCAACCACTGCGCCACCAGGGAAGCCCTACCCTCCTCTATTTTACAATACAAATACCCCTAGCAAGGCAAAGACCACAGTGGGAGCAAGTTGACAGTAACATCGTTATCCCAGAAAGGTCCCAGGGCAGCTGGCTGGGCAAGACTCTAAGAGCGAGAAAGGGGCCGCCCAGGACTACCACTGCTGCCATTCCTGGGTTTTCCTGTCCTTCCTCTGGAGCCCCCACTCTACCATTGAGGAAGAAGCAGCAGGGCCCCATCATGGTTGTGGCCCCAGAGGCCCAGGCTGAGGAGGGGTCAGTTGGGGAGCAATGGGACCAGAGGAAGACGCCTCATGGCCTTCAGCCTCCCCTGAGTCCCTGTGAGAAAGGCCCCTCTCCTGAGAGTACGGGCACTGTCATTCTGTCCTTACAGACAAGGCAACCGAGGCCCAGAGAGGCCCGGCACACGCACGAGCAGAGGGAAGAAAGGCAGGATTCTGCACGTGCTCCTCTCGCTGCTGCTGCTGGGAGGTTCGGGGCTGGGGGCTGGGGGAGGGGCTCTCCCGGCCTCAGAGCAGAGCCACTGAGTTGGCTCTGGGCTCCCCACAGACAAGTGTGAGAGAGAAACAAACTTCCATCTCGTTCAGGTGCTGTTGCTGTAGCAGAAATGAATCCCGTCAGACACGAGCCCTTCGCTTTTGGAGTCCTGCTCAGTGGCCACGAGCTGTCACCACATCATCTCCCTTGGGACCTGCCCTCCCTTGTGGGATTCTCTGAGTGTTCCCACTTGGCAGGTAGGAAGACTGAGGCCCAGGGCAGTGAGGTGGCCTGCGCAGAGGCAGACCCCGCAGGGCGGCTCCAGCCATGGGCTTCCAGATGGGGACGGAAGGGGCAGTGGCCTGGACGGAGGCAGGGTGGTGCGTGGGACAGTAGCTATGCTGCGGGGGTGGGGGGGCAGATTTGGTGATGGGCGGGGTGTCAGGGAAGGTGATCTGGGAGGAGGGTGGGGAGGCCATAGGCCGAGGCCGAGGTTCGACCTCATTGGCCTGCCTCTCTCCTGCCATCCGGTGGGTGTGAGATCCCACGGTCTGAGCCGCGGCTGTCCCCCGTGCCCCTCCACGGCCAGGCGCTGTAGCATTCGGGGGATACGGGGTGTTGTGAAGATGAGTCAGGCCACCGGTCACGGAGCCCAGCACTGGGCAGGGGTGAAGAGGCCGCCAGGGAGCCAGATGGCTCAGGGGTGAGGCATTTACTGTTGGGCGGGGGGACGTCTCAAGTGGGTGCCCGCAGCAGCCCCCAGCCCTCTCAGCAAGTCTGCCACGAGAGCCTGGTAGCAGCTGTGAGTGCAGGTCTCTGCCGGCTATGCCAGAACCTCTGAGAGGCCTAGGACGAGGCAGAGGATCCCGCCTGCACGTTGATGGGCGCGAAACTAGTGGCTTCCGGAGATGAGCGTCCTCCCCACCCGCCCTCTCCCCAGTCGTCCCTGAGTCACCAGCACCCTTCCCTTCCACTCGGTTCCCTGAGATGCTTCCTGTGCCCCACTGTCCTGTGAGTCACCTCTCCACCCTCAGCATCCTGCCCACGCGGTGCGATCATCATCCCCGTTCCCCAAGCCCTCTCTCTCTGCACAGCGCTTTCAAAAGGCTGACTGGAGGTGGGCCGTCAGGCGGGCAGGGCGCTCACTCTGCCTCTCACCTCCCGGGCCGTCTTCTGAGCCTTCTCCTGGGCTGTCTCCTGTCAGGTGGGGAGACTGACCGAGTTGGAGGGCTGAGTGCAGGGCCAGGGTTTGGGGAAGGTGCTGGGTGCCCAAGGGCCTCAGACGGATGGAGAAGTTTCAGAAGGTGTGACCTCCAAGGCGCCTGGTCAGGCTTCTTAGCGGTCTGCTGCAGGCCCACCCTCTCTTTAGCTGGCATGGAGCCCACATTTCCACCGTTAGAGGTGTATCCCTCCAGGCCGTACACTGGGTCTCCAAGAGACACCGCCAAGATGAATGAGCTCAACTCTGGCAGGGCCTCTTCTGTTCTTGGCCATGACTTCACTCCTTAGGTGCTTTGGCCAACTGCCCCCAGCTCAGCACAAGGCCCCGCTGGGCAGGGGCCAGGGGAGCGTGCCTGGTGGAAGCAGGCAGAGCCGGCCTTCCTGCTCTCTGCCCTCCATCCTGCTCTGTGGCCACCTTTCTGGACCTCGGGTCCCCTTTTACAGCGTGGGGGGGGGAGGGGTGTTCTTTGAGCTTCCTTTTGTTTCTACATCAGAAACCAAGACCCACTTCTGTTTACAGCTGTGACTTTCGTCAAATCACTTGACCTTCCTCAGCCTCAATTTCATTCTGTGTGGAGGAAACAGATAGTGAGAGCCCCCGAAGGTGAGATTTTTTTTTTTTTGCGGTATGCGGGCCTCTCTCTGTTGTGGCCTCTCCCGTTGCGGAGCACAGGCTCCGGACGCGCAGGCTCAGCGGCCATGGCTCACGGGCCCAGCCGCTCCGCGGCACGTGGGATCTTCCCGGACCGGGGCACGAACCCGTGTCCCATGCATCGGCAGGCGGACTCTCAACCACTGTGCCACCAGGGAAGCCCAAAGGTGAGATTTTTCATGGAAGAATCGTAACACCAGTGACCCCATAGGCCTTTACCATCTGCAAGGTGCTTTCATGCAAAATATCCCATCAGGGTGCTCCCAAGGACCCTGAGAGGTGGTGATGCTTTCATCTAGCCCCCACCCCGGCCCCACACTTACAGTTTGAGAAACAAAGGCCCAGCTACAGGGGGACAGGCACAAGGGCTGGTCTCACCTCCAGGTTCCCTGTCACCAGATGAAAGGCCAGATCAGGGAAAGGCCTGGGCAAAGGGCAAGGGGCGGCTGCTCTGAATGTTCTTCTCACCTTTCTCTCCCTGGTCGGGCATCTCTGGGAAGGCAGATGAGCAGCGGCGCTTCCCCAAGTGTGGCGTGAGGGGGCAGGGAGGTGCTTCTGACAGCTGTGCAGATCATCAGCGCTTCTCCCTCGCTGCTAATAGCATGTTTAGCTTGCCGGCTCCTCTGTTTGCCTGGTGCCTCCCACGGGCCCAGAGCTGGGAGTCTCTTAGCTCTTGCTTGGGGCGGGGCAGCTTTGACAAAGGGGGCCTGTCTGCTCCCCAGCCCTGGTCTACCCGGGACCTCGGGGATCCCCCTGCACTTCTGTGCTTTGGCCCTCCCCACCCCAGGGAGCTCCCTTCAGGCTCTGGGAAAGTGGAAAGGGCCTCCTGCTCTTGGACACCTGGGTGCCCCAGCCCTCTGAGCTCAGTGCTCCATGGATCTCTTATCTCCACGCAGGACCAAGTCTGGGTCCTTCTGCACAGAGTGGGTCTCATGGACCAGCGGGACTGGGGCCAGCCCACCTTCAGATTACACTTCCACCCCTTCCTGCAACCCCGTTACCTCCCCCAGGCCACCACGGAACACATCTCACGCTTGGAGCAGGACGGACCCCAGCCCCCCAGGCCCCATCACTCCTGAGCTCTCACTTGCTAGGTTAGTAGAAAACCCAGCTCACAGTCTCAGGGGCTTTCCTCCTCCGGCTGGTCTGCAACCCTTAACGGTTCATGGACTTCCCAAAAACAGCCTCTGCCATATTCCGCTCCATGGGGAGAAGACTCTTTGGTCTGGCTGTGCCCAGTCCTTGGCCTGGTGCCCTCGGACTGGTGCCTTCACAGCAGCCCTGGCTTCTTTGCTCCTAGGCTCAGCTTCTGCATGATGAAAGGCTTTTCCCTTAGGGGTCCATGGCCCTCTGCTGACCCACCAGCCAGATGGAACGGACCCCACAGTGGACAGCAGAGGACCGGGCTGAAGACACTTGTCTGTCTGTCCATCTCCTGTCTTACGGGGGACATCACCTCACGATGCTGTGATTCCTTGTTTACCATGCGGCTCAGAGCTGGAACGGCCCCTCCAGGAGATGGGGAGGCCTGGTCCATTCACCATAGTGTCTCTAGTGCCTAGAGTGGTTGCCCAGACAGGGTGCTCAGCCACCGTCTGCCGACAGGATGAATATGTAAAAGTTTGTTCTCTTTTCCCTTAACATTATTTCACGAAGAATTTTCCAAGTTTGCTGTTTTTCTGGGCTGCGTAATAAATATCCTGCCTTATTGACACATCATTCTGTTCCCCCCCTGCCACTTGCAGAGCATTTTGGCTGAGTCCACTTTTGTACTATCATAAGTAATGTTGCTATAAACAGCTGTGCACATACAGCTATTTTTCCTTTTGCAATTATGTCTTTGGGAGGAATTCCAAACAGTGGGATTACTGGGTCAAAGAACATGGCATATTTATGGCCCTGGATATGGTGGGACTGGCTAATTCTCAGCCCCAAGGCCAGCCCTGTTGTCCCCAAGGTTTGTCTCTGAGTGACGCCCACAAATGTTCCTTCCCTTTGGCGCCAGAAGTGACCCCAGCGTGCAGGGGTGCTCCCTCTGGCTCCTGACGAGCTGGGGGCCAGGCGCAGTGGCAGGGGGTGCTGGCAGGGGTTGAGTGGAGGGGTCAGGGGGAGGTAGCTGTGGGGACAGTGCAGGTGAGACGTGTCCCCCAGATTCTGGGGCCAGGAGCCCTGTTTGAGGGCCCAGGAAGGCACTGCCTCTCCCGGACCCCCTTCTTTCTCTCGGATCAGCTCTCTCCTCTCCTGGAGCCCTTACCTCAGTCTCTGAGGCGGCGGGAACAGTCCCCACCTGGAGGGCCACAGGAAGAAGGGAGGGGGGCTCTGGTGCCTCAGCTATTCCTGACTTCCCTCCTCAAGGCCCACGGGTGGAGAATCAGAAGATATGGAAGCTGGTTTTGAATTAAAAGTCTGCATTGGGCTTCCCTGGTGGCGCAGTGGTTGAGAGTCCGCCTGCCGATGCAGGGGACACGGGTTCATGCCCTGGTCCGGGAGGATCCCACATGCTGCGGAGCGGCTGGGCCCATGAGCCATGGCCGCTGAGCCTGCGCGTCCGGAGCCTTGTGCTCCGCAACAGGAGAGGCCACAAGCAGTGAGAGGCCCTCGTACCGCAAAAAAAAAAAGTCTGCATCATTGTAAAAAATGGGTCTGAGATCCCGTCTCCCCCAACGTGCTCTGTCTGCCTTCCTCCCGGTCCCGTGCCTCCAGCCACCCCTCACTTCCTCAGCTCCCCGAGCCCCATTAACCCATCATCAGCACCCGGAGCCAGGGGCCTGATGGTAGAGGGGGAGGGGCACACATCAGCCCCTCTGGGCCCTGCCCCAGAGCCGAGAGGAGGGCAGGGTGCACCCCATCTCAGGCACACCTTCCCTGTACCGGGGAGGCTCATTCCGTTTGGGGTGTCGGCATGGCTGGCATTTAATGGGTACCTCTGAGGTTTCACTCCACTAATGGCATCGTGTATTGGGAACAGTAATGCGGTGCAGGAGGGGCCCGCTGTTTCTGAGAGCTGGCCGAGACCCAGCCCAAGCAGCGATGGGCCCAGTGAGGCCCCGTGTCCCCAGGCTCTCCCCTCTAGAGCAGTGAGCAGGCTCTCCCTGTACCTCCTTCCCTGGTCCTTCTGGCTTCCAGGTCTCCAGGGGCGCAGCGCAGAACGAGCACAGCACTTGGGAGCTCTCATCCTGTCTCTGCCACTAACTGGCTGTGTGATCCAGGCCCCCTGCCCTCTCAGTCCTCAGCTGTAACAAAAGCCAGGGTGCTGACACTCACTCCTGCCTTGGGCGGCTTGGGTCAAGGCCTCAGCAGGGTGAGCCTTGCAGGCGGCTGACCTGGCACAGAGCTGGCTACGTGGCTGCAACCCAGGTGGGGTGGGAATCCGGGAGGAAGCCTGTCCCTGCCTCTCGGTGGCACCTTTGGCCTGGAGCTAGGCGCCCCTCTGGGGTTAGGGCCGTCAGCCCCGCTTTCTTCAGCTTCCCCCTCCGTTTCCCACACCTCACCCTCCTTCTCAGAGATAGGGAGCTTTTTGCTGGCTGATGAGGGGAACAATGGTTGTGGGAGTGTGGGAGTGCCCATGGCGGGGCTGTGAGGGCTGTGTGATTTTCCAGGACAGGCAGGCGTGAGAGGGAGAAGAAATTATTCTAAAATCTCAGAGATGAGCTCGTCTCCAGAGCTGGCAGAATGACTGCTTCATGTCTGGGCGGGGAGGCATGAGATAGGGTGGGTTTTAGGGGCAGGATCCCAGGAAGGGCCACAAGAACCAAGATGACTTTTATGTCTGCCCAGGTGTCACTCCTTACAAACAGCCGTGACACCCATCATAACAGCCAGTCCTCACAAGGAGGTCCTCCAGAAGGACCATCAGGTGGGTGGGCATTGTAATTAACCCAGTTTACAGATGAGGATACAGGCTCCGAGGGGTTAACTGACTTGCCCAGGTCACAGAGCCAGTTAGTGGAAGAGCTAGGGCTTGAACCCAGGCCTCTGGGTCCTCAAGTTCCCATCTGCCTGGCACCTCCTCCTAAATGAGCACATGGAGATGCTGTTTCTGAAGATGAAGCCAGGGTTGGGTCCACTGCAGCAAACAGTAGTTGCAGTTTATGTTCTGAATCCTCAGGCAGGATTTGCCAAAGGTTCCCTGCTACCCCGACCCTAACCTCCACCCTCAGTAGCGTGTCTTTCCTGCTGGAGAAGAAAGGTTAGACTGGGGAGAAGCCTGTCCTACTGGGACCCCAAGTCCCAGGGGGTGGACTTGGCAACTCTCTGGGATTCAGAGGGAGTCTCAGAATCTGTTGGACTCCTAACTCTCTGCCATGATGATTTTTTTTCCCCACCATGAAAAAGGAACCAGCTAACAATAGCTAGAGACTAAACCTTACTCAGGAATCTCTTGCTTCTTTCCTGGCAACATTTCATTTACATAATGGGAATTCCTGTGGTGACAGGTAAAAGGAGAGTGGGCAGGGGCTCCTGGTGACAGGTCATTATGGTAGCCACTGGAGCTGATCACAAACGTTCAAGTCTCTTTTATCCCAGGCCCATCGGGGGAGATGACTTTTCTATCCAATTCAGCCTGGCCATCCGACTTGCTTTGACCAATAAATCAAATTGTGCCCAATAAAAAGTGATGTGGGTATAACTTCCAGGCAGGAAGGAGGGAGTTGATGAGAATGTCTGGGGACCATGATGTTGACACCCCTTGAATTTGCATATCGCCATGCAGCTCACAGCAAGCTTTCACAGTCGTTTGGGGCTGCATAATGCGGCGGTGAGAGCAAAGACTGACATTAGCCACTCCTGAGTGCATTCTTGCTCCCACTTCCTGACTGGGTGCGGCTCATCAGACATCCCAGACTCTCCCAGGCTTGTCAGCTCCTTTCTAATTAGGCAGGGTCACACCAAAGCATAGAATTCCCAGTGTGTGGGCTCTTCCAGGCAGAAGCATTAAGTGGTCCTTCTTGTCTCTTTCCTTGTCTCTGAGGTCCTGGACGCACCTGTTGAGATGAAGCCTCCATCAGATTGGGTCACGAGTGACTATGATGTACAGAGCCTTCCTGC
>NW_006798273.1:1146519-1153893 GCF_000442215.2 Lipotes vexillifer
TCCTGCTGACCCACAGTGGACATGTTGCACGTGTAAGAAATCAATTTACTGTTTGAGTCATTGAGATTTAGGGGCTGTTTGTTGCTACAGCATAGCCCAGCCTATTGGGACTGATAACAATCACCAAGCTAGTCAATAAGAACCTTGCCCAGGACTTTAGAGTTAGGACCTAGGCCTTTCTAGTGGGCTGGACTCATAAACCTTGCTGCTATATTTTCCACCATGGGAATGTGGGAGCTGAGAAATAATTTTTTAAAGAGAGAAAATGCACACATCAAGGAGAGGTGGAGACACATCCCCAGCATTCCATTTCCTGCCTAAGATGCAGATGTGTAAAAGTCCCCTGGGTCCTTTTATGAAACCCTTCCCCCTTTATTATACAAGCTTGGGCTGGTTTAGGTTGACCTCAACCAAGAGTCCTAATACTGAGGGAAAGGGCATTCGGGACAAGCCTCCATTTTCCAGATGAGGAAGCTGAGGTTCCGAGTGGTAAAGTGGCTTGTCCAAGGTTATAGAGCCACTGAGGGCAAATGTTCACTTGCTCCCTTTCTTAGTAAAATAATTCAAACAGTAAAGATAAAATGCTAGTCTTCCCTTCTCGCTCTCCCAATCCCACTCGCCAAAATTAACTACTCAGCAGTTTGGTGGGCATTTTACCAAACTTTTAAAAACTATATATTTACAAATAAAGGTACACCACATTCAAAGAGTTTTATTAGAAAAATGGGATATTACACCCATTTTTCTGAAATTTGTTTTTTTCACTCATCAGGTTGTTGACACTTCCGAATTCTATCTGTACCTGGCCCATCTGGTGATATGCCAGGGAGAGAAGTGGTGAATGAGGTCAGGGCCCAGACTCAAGGGAATCAGGTCAGAAAACCCTGGGGGTGGGGAGTGGGGAGAGAGTCTGGGCAGAGCCTCCCAGGCACCTGCTTCCGCCCCTTTCAAGGCTCCCAACAGCCCTCGAGGCAGCAGCTCCTCGGGCCAGCTCTGCACCAGAGGAGCTTTTGGCCTTTTGTTTAAAATGAAATCTTCCCCCCCGCTGAGTCCTCCCACTGGCCCAGTACTTCCCATTAATTCCGGGGCAAATCGCTTTAACCGCCTCCCAGCCTCCCACGGTAGATCAGGCAGGGGTGCAGCGTCTCCTGCTGGCTGCAGATGCAACTCCTGCATCCGGGGCCTGGGAAGCAACAAAACCCAGCTCTGCAGAAGGTGGAAACAAACACCAATATTGACCAGGAAGAAGTCAGGAGCCCAGAGGCTGAAAACCAAGGGCCCAGGGGGCATGGAGAGAACCAGGAGGAAGCCCAGACGAAACCGAGACAGCCAAAAGGCAGGCAAGCAATTAAAGGAGGGGGCTGAGTTTTCAATTACCAGGCACCTCTGCCAGCAGTAGATAATTAACAGATTAGCAAGGTTGTTAGCAAGGCTGCTGCCAGTGAGGACTGGGGCAGGTGCCTGGGCATGGGGAACTAGGGGTGGGACTGGGGCTCCAGATTCCACAGGAATGAAAAGGCAACTTTCAGGCTCAGGAACCTGAGGGCAGCCGAGGGTCGTGGGACTCAGCAGGGATGTAGTGTACAGGCTGGAGGGTGGGAGGGCAGGCCGGGAGTTGGGGTGGTGATGGCGGTGTCATTGAACTGTCCCCTGGCCTGCAAGGGCTGGTGGTTTGCAGAGCTGTCTCTGCCTGGAGGTGGGCTAAGGAGGGAGTTGATGAGAATATCTGGGGGTCATGGTGTTGACGGACGCCCCTTGAATTTGCATATCGCCATGCGGCTCACAACAAGCTTTCACAGTCATCTGAGGCTGCATAATGCGGGGATGAGAGCAGAGACTGACATTAGCCACACCTGAGTTCATCTTGCTTCCACTTCCTAACCAGGTGTAGCTCATCAGACATCCCAGACTCTCCCAGACTCGTCAGCTCCTTTCCAGTTAGGCAGGGTCCCACCAAAGCATAGAGGAGCCAGCGTGTGTACCCTCCGGCTGTATCTTCCCCGATAGGGAGTTTGAGAAGGGCACTGCTCCAGAGAGTGGAGGCTTCATCATCCTGAATCCCTGAGTGGCCTGCGTGGAGCAGATCCCCCTCCCAGCCTCGAGGAGACGTATAGTGGGAGTGAGAAATACTGTTTTAAGTTATGAGATTTCAGAGCTATTTGTTACAGCAGCATAACCAAGCCTATCCTGGCTCTTCCACAAGGGTGACCCTCACCTCCCTGAGCCTCTGTTGCCTCATCTATAAAGTGAGTAAGAATGATACTCACCGTGAATGATTATTGGGAAGTTAAGTGAGATGATATATAAGTTGGCTGAAAGATCTTCTCAGTTCCTGGGTTGTACGCGTCCTCCAAAAAAGAGGAATGTTGCCATGTGCCAAGGTCGAAGGCCAGGGGCATTTGCTTGGCCACTGCTAATGGTTGGAACTTTTATAGTGCTGAGCAAAGAGTTTAAAGGTTGAGCCCACATGGGGATGGGCAAGGTCCATGGGATGCTGGAGGCCTGGGCTGACCCTCCCAGGGGGAAACCAGGCCAGGTCCCTCCCTCTCTGCCTTTTCCAGCTCTCTTTTTTCTGCATTGTGGGGAGAGGGGCTGATGGCTGCTGCCCTTGTCCATGCCTGGGTAGGGCTGGCTGGACCAGTAAGTGCTTCTCCCTGAGCTTCTGGGACCCAGACGGGCCTCCCTTGGTTCTTAAAGGCCTCAAGCCATGTGTGACCCTAGTGAACTGCCAGCAGGACAGGCTTTCCCTCTGCCCCCTCTCCTACAGCATCCCCAGCTTCCCTTCCTCTCCTGGCTACCCGCTTACCCTACCATCTGTCCATCATCCCCTTCAGCCTGGTCCTGAGCTGGTCCCACTTTCCTCCATAGAAGAGGAGCCAGGTTACAGGAACAGTCAGGAAGCGGCTGATTGTTCTCCACTCCGTTTTTGGCCTATTCCCCACTGTTCCTGTTTGGTCTACAAGATCACACCCTTTTTTTTTTTTTTTTTTTTCCGGCTGATCTCACTCCTCCTGGAGTTTCTGATGCTCTGCGTCCAAAGCCTGAGCAACTGTTTCTGTTCACTTTCCAAAGATGAAGCCTTCTCGCCCTCTCTCTGTAGTTGGCTCCCTGCTCTGAGCTCACCTGATTCTTTAGAGGCAGAATGTTCCAGGCACAGGCTTTTAAAATTTCCTTCTTAGTCTGAGCATGTTCCGTTGGGGCTCTTCCCCTCTCAACCCAAAAAGCTGCCATACCCCGCAACAAGCAGCCACAACGCCTCTTCTCTGGGGCCTTCCTGCCCGCCATGACTGAGCCCACAGGTCTGGACTCTGAGATGCACAAATACAATCAAGGTGACCTCATGTCCATGGAGCATCTTGATCGAGAAAGCACTTGACTCTCAGCTCTCTTACAGCCACAGATCAGCAGGGATTGGCAGTTTCCCTCATCTCTCTCACAAATGAATCCCTGTTCTGGCTAATGCCAGCAGCTGCCACCCTAACAGCCAGAGGTACAGCCACCAGGCCTGCGCTGTCCAACACAGTGGCCACTGGCCACATGTGGCTTTGGGCACTTGAAATGTGGCTCCTTCCTTTGTGTCAGACAGATGAGACTGCTGAGGCTCAAGGCATTAACTGAGCGCCGGGGTCACAGCGGACAGCAGGAAGCAGTGCTGGGCTGAGTCCCAGGTCTTCTGGCTCATGTGACTAGTTGTCTACCCCAAAGCCACCCTCCCCTTCCTTTCCCTTAAAGCTGAGGATGGCTATGCAACCCAGGATGACAGATGTCCTCTGAGTGGGGTTTCCAAGATGGCTACTGCTTTCCTGGCAGCTCTAATGTCTCTTCAACTTTGCTTTTCACCTGCCACTTATTCTTCTCTGAGGCATCAACCACCTTGTGACCATGAGGATGAGGTACCTACCGAGGATGGCAGAGCTGAAGGGACCCTGGTCGCTGATGACCTCACTCCAACCCTAACAACTTGACTAGCCATGGCCTCCTGACCTCTAGACTTCTTGTTACTTCAGGAAAAAAAACCCAAAACCCTATTTGTTTAAGACACTGCTGTCAGGTTTCTGTGTTTTTGTTATATGCAATTCTAACTGATCCTGTCCCGTGTCCTTTGGGAATTTTGGTCATGGGCAGAATTTACTGGTAAGAAAGGAAATAGCTCAGGGAATCTCTAATCTCACCATTTGTCCTCTCAGGTTTGCAGGGACAGACAGAAAGTTAGCAGGAACCTAGTTTTCCTCAGTGGCCTGGTGGGTGAATTCTAGGAGGATTCCCTCGTCACAGAGCATGAGAGCCCAAAAGAGGATGGCCACAATCAGAACCATTCTTTTCACATTACTGATGAAGAAACTGAGTTCTATGTCAGTTAGGGTATGTTTGGCTGCAAGTAAAGAAGACTCAAGTAACGGGAGC
Organism: Lipotes vexillifer; assembly: GCF_000442215.2. Classification (NCBI taxonomy): domain Eukaryota; kingdom Metazoa; phylum Chordata; class Mammalia; order Artiodactyla; family Lipotidae; genus Lipotes; species Lipotes vexillifer. Next base: position 1,150,924 of record NW_006798273.1, read on the forward strand.
TTAATTAAACAGGAGTTTATTTTACTCACATAACAAATCTGTGTGGTCACAGGACTGTCCCACAGCCCCCCAAAAGCCAAAGCATGAGGTTGGCAAGTCTGAGATTTTCTTGGTATTTCCCTCATTGTCGCAAGATGGCTGCCAAAGCTCCAAACATCACATTCTCATTTAATGGCAAACAAAACTGGAAAGAAGGGAGGACAGAGGAGAGAAAAGGGGAGGAGGCTTTCTTTATAGAAGACAATCTCCCAGAAGGATCCCAGCAGAGTCCTCCTTCTTTCTCCTTGCCTGGTAGTATGTCACAAGGCTACCCCTAGTTGCAGTGGAGGCTGCCCAGGAAAGTAGTTAACAAAGGGCAGAAGTGCTCCACAACCATTTCCAGTCATGATCCGTTCCCTGGCTGGGCACATCGCCACCAAGCCAAATCAGAGTTGTGTCGGCAAGGCGTGAGGAGAGAATGCCTGCGGGTGGGGGACCGATGGGGGACCTGACTTGTCCAGGGTTAGACAATGACTGGTGGAGAAAACAGGACTAGAACTCCAGTCTCCTCTCCACCGGTCTCTGAGTGGGAAGAACCTCTGTGTTCTGGTGCAGCAGATGCTGCTAGAGTATTAGAATTCTGTGCTATTGGGGGAGTCCACGTAAGCCGTCATGGTTTTCCTGTGCCCTCTGCTGGAGACTGACCAAGAATGGGTGTGTGATGCAATTCTGGTCAGTGAGCTATGACGGAAAAACTGCTTACGGGGATTCTGGGGAAAGTTCCCTTACTCTTAAAAAGACATATCCAGGAAGAGGTGTCCTCTCCTGGGTGCTATCCCCTGCTGGATGTGATGGCTAGAACTGTGGCAGCCCTCTTGTGATAATGAGGGAAGCTGATTTGAGAACAGAGCTGGCCCACTGAGGCAGGCAGCATGAAAGGTGCAAGCGGCTTGGGTCTCTGTTGATGCCACTGCAGCGCTGAGCTAAGCAGCGTCAGGCTGTCCTACCTTGGGGCTTCTTTGCACAGGAGGCCCATCTCCCTTATTGTTTAAGCCCCTTCTAGGTGGGCCTTCTGTTCCTTGCAGCTGAAAGCATTCTAACTAATCCACCCGTTTGCCTCTGCTCCATGTCCTGCTCTAGAGGCAGGCACAGACCAGCACCAAGCAGCCGCTACCCATTCTTTGCCCACACAGCTGGAGCTCAGCCTCGTGCGTCTAGCTGTTCAGTACATAACCACGCTGCCCACCACAGCCAGAAAGAGGTTGAGAACTGCATTCAAAACCCCAGGCAGTGGGCAGGAGTGGTTTAGGGAGAGGTGTTATGGGGGCTGCATGAAAGAAGGTCATTCCTGACCTTCAGAACCCCACCATGGCCCTGCCCAGCCCAGCCCCAGTGACTCTGAAGACAATGCCGGCAGCCACCTTCCAGCTGCTCCTGGGCTGGGTGGGGCAGAAAGGTTGGTGGTTAAGTGCTGGAGAATTCCCAGGCCCTGGGGCTGGCCCAGAATTGGTTTTTGTTGCGAGAGTGTGACCATTCTGTCCCCGCAGCTTGCCTGGTAGAGGATGAATACAGGCCAGTTAAGAACTTTTCTGGCAACTGATTATATAGATTTGCTTCCACGTGGACTCTCTAGCAATGACCCAGGACCCCACGAGGGCCCTCCCCCAGCCATTTGTGTTGAAACACAGCATGCTAGCCTCTTTGCTCTCTAGGAAAGGGACTCTTTGGCAGGAAGAAGGGCCTAGAGGGAGGTATTTCTTGAGGCACTTTCTTTCTTGGAGGAAATGCTAGAGGGCCCTAATGTCACTGCTCCCCCATGCCACCCACCACCAGCTGCCAAGTGAAGCCTGCAAATTTGATCATACCTCCCGCTGTCCAGGACTCTGATGGTGCCTGCTGCCCTGGAATTGCCGGGCAGCAGGGAACTTCACATTCTGCTGGTCTAGCTTCATTGTTGCTGGGCTTTTTGCTTGTGCCAGTCCCCATGCCATGATCCCCTTACCGACCCAGACAGTTGTGCCACCCCGGTGTGGCCATCAGAGTCATAGGGATTGGTTCAGGCATGGGCATATGTGACTCTTTCTGGGCCAAAGAGCGTCAGTCCTGGGGATTCTGTGGGAAACTCTGGGAGAGAGATGCCCACACCTCTAGGTTTGTCAGATGGAGAGTAAACAGCTGGCACTGCCGGGGACCATCTTTGTCCCCCAAGGGGCTCAGCCTAAGAATGAAACCAACCCAGAGGGAAGCAGATTGGAAAAGCTTTAAGGGACATCCTGATGACATTATTGCAGCACCTGAATGCATCTATACCTGAAAGCTACCTCTGGACTTGTCAGTCACTTGAGTCAAGAAATTCCCTTTGTTCAAAGAAACCAAAAAACAAAAAACAATTTGAGCTGGGCTTTCGGGCATTCACATTAAAAGTCATTCATTATGGGACTTCCCTGGTGGTCCAGTACCAGGGTAAGACTCGGTGCTCCCAATGCAGTGGGCCCAGGTTCAATCCCTGGTCAGAGAACTAGATCCCGCATGCATGGCACAACTAAGAAGCCCGCGTGCCACAACTAAGACCCTTTGCAGCCAAAATAAAATAAATAAATATATATATATATATATATTTAAAAGTCATTCATTATGAAGAGAAAGGCAGGACGCCCTATCAGGCAGGATTAATTCCTCCTTTATTGCTCTCCATATGCTGCTCTCACAGCACTTACCCACTTGGGTAGCATTGGCTGTTTCTTTCTCTGCCTGCCCACCTGAACCGTCCCTCTTGAAGGAGTGGACATTGCTGCCGCCTCAGCTGTCATTGGTCCTCAGGTGCGGCTCATTATACTCTCAAGCTGAGTTAAATTCCTTGGCATATTTTCATCTTTGGTCCACATAAAACCACTCTCTTGTTTTATTTATTCTCTTTTAGCTCTGTATCTCTCTCTCATTCCCTTCCTCTGCACAGAATACATGCGAATGGATCTCCCCCCCCCCCCCCCC
>NW_006798273.1:1153906-1154881 GCF_000442215.2 Lipotes vexillifer
CCCCCCCCCCCCACTGTATGTTCTTGCAAAACGGCTACTGTCTTTAAGTGGTTTTTAATTTACGCAAATGGTAACGTTTTGGTTCTCATGTTGTTTCTTACTTTTTAAACTCAGCATTGTTTACTCATCCATGTTGCTATGTGTGCATTTAATCTCTTCTAGTTGCAACATAACTCTCCATGCTGCAAATCATGCCCACTTTTCTTTCCATTCTCCCCGAGGTGGGCATCTAGGTTGCCTCCAACAGCCCTTGCCCCACCCCTCCACGGCCAGAACTCTGCAGTGAACATCGTGAGATGCATGCCTATGGGTCTGCGTCAATTTCTTTCGCATCTACACCTGGAAATGAAATTGCAGGTTGTAGGCGAGGTGGACTATTGACTAAAATACCTCCACAGTGGCCTGTCCAGTCTACCCTGACCAACATCCCCACATCTCCATCCAACACAACCACTTGACTTTATCCAGCTAAGTTTGACCTGTCTATAGATTGCGTTAGTTCTCTGCTGCTGTGTAACAAGTTACCACAGACTTAGTGGCTTAAAATAACATACATCTTTAAAATATTTATTTATTTTTGGCCTCTTTGGGCCTTCGCTGCTGCGAAGCTTTGGGCTTTCTCTAGCTGCGGTGAGCAGGGGCTACTCTTCGTTGTGGCACGCGGGTTTCTCATTGTGGTGGCTGCTCTTGTTGTGGAGCACAGGCTCTAGGCACACAGGCTTCAGTAGTCGTGGCACATGGGCTCAGTAGCTGTGGTGCATGGGCTTAGTTGCTCCGTGGCATGTGGGATCTTCCTGGACCAGGGCTCGAACCCATGTCCCCTGCATTGGCAGGCGGATTCCTAACCACTGCGCCACCAGGGAACTCCCCACGCTGATTCTTTAATCCACCATCTGAGTACCCACCTTGTATGGGATAACATCATTTTTCTCTATAAAGTTAGTCAGAGTTTTCCCAGTAAGAACAACAACTCTT
>NW_006798273.1:1154891-1159263 GCF_000442215.2 Lipotes vexillifer
TGATGCACCTCTTATCACATACTAAGCTCCCCTATAACCAGAGATCCAACTCTGAACTCTCCATGCTGTCCCAGCAGGTTGTCTATTCTTTCATTAACGCTATATTGGTTTTTTTTTTTGTTGTTGTTGTTGTTGTTTTTGCCGTACGTGGGCCTCTCACTGTTGTGGCCTCTCCCGTGGCGGAGCACAGGCTCCGGACGCGCAGGCTCAGCGGCCATGGCTCACGGACCCAGCCGCTCCGTGGCATGTGGGATCTTCCCAGACCGGGGCATGAACCCGTGTCCCCTGCATCAGCAGGCGGACTCTCAACCCCTGCGCCACCAGGGAAGCCCTGTTTGTTTGTTTTAAAAACGATGTCATTGTAGTATACCTGAATATCTATGGGAGTGAGTTTCCTGCCCACCCCCATTTCCCTTAGGCATCTATAGACCTTTATTTCTCCTCACAGATTTCAGAGTAAGTTTACATAGCTGGAATTGTTATTGAGATTACAGTGAAGTTTAGATTAATTGAGGGAGAACTGACATCGTCATATATTGGGCCACCCCTCCCTAGAGTGTGAGATGACTACTTGGGGAGTGTCTACACCCCCAATTTGTGCCCATCCAGCAAGTAGCAGGAACTAGATGGTTTGATAAATCAATGCTCGGGAGGAAATCTCCAATGGGGAAGGAAGAGAGGGCCTGGAATGTTCCTCAGCACCAACTCCCTCCATTCAGCCAAGTCAGGCAACAGGGAGGACACACCCTGCTGAGCCCTAGAGAGAGGGGCCAGAGTCCCTCTGCCCAGATGAATGCCAGCCTAAGTCCTCTTTTCCAGATGACTTACAGAAGGAAAGCCCATCTAATTCAGGGAACACTGGCCCCCAACCACAGGGCGGGCCTCTGTCCCTCTGGGCCCAGGGACCCAGTTGCGTGTGTCAGGACATTCTGGGTGATTCGGCCTGGCCTGAGCCCAGGGTGGGGCTCCCGAGGTCCAGTTCAGGGAGGGCCAAGCCCCATTGAGTTTCTCTGTTTCCCCTGAGGTCTGGTCAGCCAGTCAGTCTGCACGGCAGCCAGCCTGCAGGTCTTGCTGCATGGCAGCTCCATGTTTTCTGCGCAGTTTGATGTGCACACTGAATTCTCAGTATCCCAACCAAGATGCAGGTCTGAGAGATGTGCTTCTTTTTAAATGTCCAAATTGCAGCAAACAACACAAACAAAACACATTTCTTCCAAAGAAGCAACAGGACTGAGGACAGAAACTCTGCTAGTTGACAGACCTGGTCTCTGCCATCACAATCCGTGCAACTTTCAAGTCTGAAGCATCTGTCTGGGGCTACTTCTGAGCGTTAAGTCTCCCTAAGAAGGAATGGTGGGGGCCTACTGGCAGCTGTGAAACTCAACTGCCTACACAGATGGCGTTCCCAGAAAAAAGGGGCCTCAGGTCAATGCAAATCTGTACTCTTAGGAGGCAACTTACTTCTAATTAAAGGTGGTCTTGGGTTTTTTGTTTTTGTTTTTGTTTTCAGATTCTGAAGCTGAAGTGTGCCCTGATACAAAAGAAGGGTAAGATGGGGGACAAAATGGATTCTGAAAATGCTAAAAGGACATTGCAACCTGGGTTAAAGGGGACGGACAGAAACACATAGCCTGCGTAGATAGACACAAAACCGCACAAAGAAGGCAGAGGAATGGCCACACCCTGGAGGGGAAGGGTGAGGGCAGTCAGATCAGGGCTGTCGAGTCAGAGAGCAGGTGGGGGTGTGAACCCAGCCAGGCTCCGATGTGACTTTGCTCAGTGTCACAGTGTTCTGAAACTGTGGGATTCTCTGGCTGTCATTACATGGAGGGCAGTGTAAGAACAAAGCACAATCATCCCCTCCTTCATTTATTCTGTACACCTTGCCTACTACTTGCTGGTCCCCTGCTGTGTCCTGGGAACAATCAAAAGATGAATGAACCTATACAGTCCTCGTTCACCTGAAGTTAGGGAGGAGACAGGGTATTAATCAAATAACCACAAGAATAAGCACACTGGTCACAGGGCCAGCTGAAACTCGGGCACCTCGTGACTGCAGTAAGTTCCTGACTGTGGTCTAGGGTTCTAATCAACAAAGGAAATGACACAGAGGAGGCCTGACTTGCTTTTCACGAACCAAAAGTGACTTCTGGTGATCTCTTTTCCAGGTGTCCCCAGGTTGGGATTTTGCGAGAGCCTACACTCCAACTTGGCAGCACGTGTACCCTGGGAACCTCTTTCATTAGAACCTGGCGGCCCATGCGTCCTTATCCTTCGGGTACCCTGGGTCTCGCGGACGACTCCAGGGGTCCCCACGCACCTGCGTGGGGGTCCAGATGGGAAGGCGAGCAGCACACGGCTTGGGACTCACTCAGGAGCCACGGCCAGTCACGCTGCCCCCCAACCCCGCCCACACAGGCAGCCCCACCTGTCCACAGTCAAGGCCGCGTGGCCACGCAGCGTGCGGCGCGTCAGCACGCCAGGGGCGGGGCTTCGGGCCCAGCGCGCGTCCCAATTGGCTCTCAGAGCTGCCTTTCAGACAGCGTTCAGAGGCCTTCCGCTAGCGCTTTTCGGCTGCTGCTTTGGCGGGAGTTGGCGGCTGGTGTGAGGTGAGGCCCGCTGGGCTCGCTCCGGGACTGGGCCGTCTCGCACCAGGCCCAGGGCCACGCAGGGGCCTTCCCGCTTCGGGCGCCGACTCGGAGGGCCTTTCTGGGGCTTGGCAAGGGTTGGGCGGAGCGCCGGCCCTGTAGGGCTCGCTGCGCAGGTGAGCCCCACTGTGGGGTCCGTGGCCTGAGGCCTCAGAGAGCCCTGCTGTGCGTGGTCCTTGGCCTCTCGTCACCCTGGACCCACGGCCAGTGAGGCAGACGCCCTTTCTTCCGTCTCGGGGCAGTTCGGGGCAGCTCTTCTGGCCGTGAGTCTGTGAGGGCCCCGAGTTCTGAGTTCCCCCTGCCCCCGGGTGCGGGCCGAGAGGTGAAGAGGTCATGTTCAAGCCATGGTTCTTTGTAGGGAACAGACATCCCAGACAGGGGAAGGGGTTTGGATGTGATTCTTTTTTTTTTTTTTTTTTTTTGGATATGCGGGCCTCTCCCTGTTGTGGCCTCTCCCGTTGCGGAGCACAGGCTCCGGACGCGCAGGCTCAGCGGCCATGGCTCACGGGCCCAGCCGCTCCGCGTCATGTGGGATCTTCCCGGACGGGGTCACGAACCCGCGTCCCCTGAATCGGCAGGCGGACTCTCAACCACTGCGCCACCAGGGAAGCCCTGGATGTGATTCTTTGGTCAAGCTCAGATGCGCACAGGGGTCGGGGCGTCAGGTGTGATTGACGCGGCGGCACACGGAAGCGCAAGTGCTGTGGGGCCAAAGGAACATGGGGACAGTGGCGCTGGGCTCCCGCCAGCGGAGGCCCTGTGGGGTGCATGCCAGAGACGTCAGGGCGCAGGGGTATTTTAACAACAGCCGCTGGAGACCCGGGTTGGTTTATTTTTTATTTTTAAATAAGCTCTCTAGTTTTGAATGTTTAGGTTGATTCGTCGCATTTTAGAATATTGCAGGGCCAAAGAAAATACGTCTGTGGATTGCATTTGGCCCTCAGGCAGCCAGTTTGCCGCCTCTGCTGTAGATGTCCTGCGGGGAGGGGCATCCAGGCAAGAGCTACAGACTGATAGAGAGATCCCCATTTAGGTGGGGGGGGGGCTTGGGTGCTAGAAAGATCTATCCCAGAACTGACCTCTGGATTATGTGAGCTGAGTAGTTGACTTGGTTGGCGACTGCGAGTTACCCCTTGCCTTGTCTTTTAGGGTTAGCACGGACCTAGTGGGGTTAGGTTTGAGAGTAGGGGTGTTCTGAGGCTGGGGAGCAGACATCCTCCTTGCAAAGCAGGCAGGACTCCTCAGATTGCAGCTTGGGCCTGGGGACTCCCTGTGCCAAGTGTCTGTGACTGGGGCTGTGAGAACATTTTGAAAGGAGGAAGTGCATTTGGGATGAGGCTACCAGCGCCGTGCACTGGGGAATTGTGATCCTGGTACTGCTTTGGCCTCATGGTTCTAAACTGCTAACTGGGGAGAGGAGGAGAGACCCAGAGGAGCTCTGGGAGAGGAAGTTACAGTCAGTCATCGAGCATTTCCTGGGTCCCTCCTCTGGGCAGGGCAAGCTGCTGGGCATACAGAGATGAGTCAGTTGCAGCTCTTGCCCTCAGGATACTTTCAGATGATGTGGGGAAATGAAGTCTCAGCCCTGGAGAAGGCTTCTTGCCTGGCGAACTTGGGCTGGGGGAACCAAGGAAGAGAGGAAAAACCTAGAAGGTGATGCAGAGGCATCACGGACTTAGAGCCGTGGGCAGAATTGGGGGAAGTGGTAGGGGAAGGAGAAGGCA
>NW_006798273.1:1159299-1168772 GCF_000442215.2 Lipotes vexillifer
AAAGGAGAAGGCACTCCTAAGGTAGGTATGTGCGCTGTAGTGGGGTTAGGGATAACATAAATAACTGAATCAGCCTACCCATCAGGGACGTGGTGAGAGATCCGGGTAGAAGGGTTTTTAGGGCCCAGTTTCTGGGCTGGGAGGGGTTCAGTGCTGTCTTATAGAAGATAGATGTTATATTGTGGTAGGAAGGAGGGGGCTGAGGAGATACCAAGTGGCGTCTTCTATGCAGAGTGCTATGTAAGAGGATACCAGTTGTGGAAAAGTCTGTCATCTCCAGCCAGAAGACCATTCCTTGGGAACAGGCCCGTGTGGCATCTCTCTGTGTTCTGACCCCCCACCTGTCCCCCATCTAGTACCCTAGGCCCATTGCTCTAATGATGAAGTGGATAAAGGGCTGTCTTCTGGTGCCGAGGGGAAGGCCATCTGAGCAGGACCTGGTGGTCTCGTGACAATGGTCGTGTTTCTCTTTGCCAGTCTCACGCCTCCTTACTGCCAGTCCAACCTTGTTCCTTCCCTGTGCACAGAAAGGGTCTGAGTCTCTGGTACAGGCCCATCTGTGCCGTGAGATGGCAGGGTGGGTGTGGATGGTGAGACAAAACATCTCCTTCATGTTAGCCTGAGGGAGCCCTGATCTGAACCCTCTGAGACCTTTTGAGAATAGTTGGCTCCTTGGTGGGACCAGTCGGGTGTTGCGGGGGGAAGCTTTGATCTGAGCCAACCCCCAGGTTCCAGCCCTGGTTCTCACCGCCGCTGGCCTGGGTGTTGCCTGTCTGTCCTGGTGTGGGGGGATGGGGCTCACTCCCGGAGCCCCTGGTTGTGGCCCAGATTCCAGTACCTCCTCCATCCTTCTTCCTCTCCCCAGGTCAGGTTCCTCTGGAGAGAGAGAGGCAGAGGTGGCTGGTTCCCAGATGTTATAGACCCCGTGGACACCATGTTGGAAGCCAGACTCCAAACCCAGCAGAGAAGCAGCCAGAATGGTCGGGAGGTAGTGCAGCCTTTCCCATTCCCAGAACACCCTCTGCTCTCCCACCTCCCGTCCTGTGCCCCTCACTCCTGGAGCCTCCCTCCCTCTGCCAAGGACTTTGAGTCCTCTCATCTCTCCCTGTGGCCCTTTTCCAGACCAGCCTGTGGTCCTCAGGTTTTGGGATGAAGCTGGAGGCTGTCATCCCATTCTTGGGGAAATACCGCCCCTTTGTGGGTCGCTGCTGCCAGACCTGCACCCCCAAGAGCTGGGTGAGTGATGGTAGAGCCAGGCCCTACCTTGTGAAGCTTGGTTCTGGGAGCCATGGCTCCCATGGCCTTGGGAAGCAGCTTCCTTTATGTCTCCCAACCTCAGCCCTCCCCTGCACCTGCCTCTGCTGTCTTTCACGGAATGGGCGCACTAGTATTGGCTGGTTGTTGGTCTGGGGCTGGCTCCTGGCTCCTAGGCCTGGGAGAGTTGGGTGGGGAAGTGTAAAGGGGTCTGAGAGGAGGTGTAGAGCATGGCCAGAGGGCTAGGGTCTGACTATGCCTGCATGAGTCCTGCTGTTCAGTTTTAGGGACACTGCCCACTCAGAGTCGGTGAGCACTCACACACGCTTGCAGACCTGTGTGTGTCGGTGCCGTGTGCTGGTGCTGATGGGACCCAGGGTTCTGGTGGGGATTTAGGCTACATGTTCTCTGCTGTGGATGAGAGAACTTCTCAGAGACTTCAATACGCTATTCTCCAAGAGGGTGGTTCTACAGAGGATGCCGCCCTTCCATTTTGACCGTGGAACCCTCTTTCCTAAGTGAGCTTCAGGATCTGGGGTCAAACATCTTTTGGGAACTGCTGTGCTATAATCCTGTCTCCTGGTAAACTCTATAGTGCATCAGGCAAAGACCACAGAAGACAGAGCAGGGGCTTTCCTTTGCGGGTTTGCAAAGGTCCCCCCAAGGACATGCTGTCCCTGCCCCTCTTGGGCAGGAGTCCCTCTTCCACAGAAGCATAATGGATCTAGGCTTCTGCAATGTGATCCAGGTGAAGGAAGAGAACACCAGGTAGTCAGAGCTGGGGGTGGGGCAGGGTGGTGGGCAGGGCCCTTGGGTGCAGGGCTGCTGGGGCCCTGCTTTGTGGTATCATTTTCTTCCTTCCTCTGCTCCAAACCCACAGGTGGGGACAGGCAGGCCTGGAGCTTTCCTGCAGTTCCTTCTGTGAGCTTTCAGGCCCCGAGCCTGCACCCTGCTCACTGCGGGGAGGGGTAGGAATAGGCCACAGGTGGGCAGGTGCCTCCTCTTCCTGCTCCATGATAAGCCAGGCTCAGGTGTTCCCAGTCCGTGGGGCTAGGGTGACCCCTTCCTGATGGAGTGCCCTCTGTGGGCCCTAGTCAGGGGCGGGCCCGCTGAGAGATCTACCCCCTGCTCGGGGGCTGTGCCCAGGTTTCGGGGCTGGCTGGTTCGGAGGCTCTGCTATTTCTTGTGGTCACTGGAGCAGCACATACACCCCTGCCAGGATGCCCCACAGAAGGTCATGGAAAGCACTGGGTGAGGAGGCAGGGACTGGGGTCTGGCTGGTACTTCTGGGATCCTTGAAGGGATGACAAAGGCTGTAGGCAGGGCTGATTGAAAGGGCTGGTTTCTAGAGTGTTAGCTTGGTCTGGGGCCCTTCCTTAAAGATGGAGGGTCTTCACTGGAGGCTGTGCCCTGGGGCTTCTGTGGGGCTGAGGGAAGTGAACTTATGCCTGCTCCAGCCTGACACCACTTCCTCTCACACCACAGGGTTCAGAATGTCATCCCAGGGAGGGCCCCAGGAAGGGCTGGGGAAGGCCAGGTGCCCAGCCACGTGAAGAGAGAGGTACAGCGCATCTTGGGCCACATCCAGGCCCCACCCCGCCCCTTCCTGCTCAGGTAACTCTGTACTGAAGGGTGTTTTGGGCTGGGGCCTCTGCCTTTTGGGAGAGAGCATTGGCTGGGCTTGGGTAAAGACTAGAGTCCCCTCCTGGGGAGCTGGGTGTTATATTTACCAGTCTGAGTCAGCCCCTGATCTGGACACTGTGAGACCTTTTGAAGACAGCTACCTTCTCAGTGGGACCAGTTGGATAAGGGGGAGGGGCTTTGATCTGAGCCAGCCCCCAGGTTCCAGCCCACGTTCTCACCACTGCTGGCCTGGTGGTGTGTATCTGTCCTGGGGGTTGGGGCTTGGGGGGTCTCCCCAGGAACCCCTGGTTGAGACCTAGACTCCAGTACCTCCTCTATCCTTCCACCTTTCCCCAGGTCAAGTTCTTGTGGAGAGAGACAGGAGGTGGCTGGTTCCTCCATCTTACAGGCCCTCCTCTTCCCTCCCATATTCATCCTGCTGTCACTACCTGCTCCCTCCTGATCTGTCCTGCACAGGTCAGAGCTCCTCTTAGATGCAGGACACTCTTCTGGGGAAATGGAGGGATGCACAGGTTAGAGTGAGGAGAGATACACACGCCTGCAAGGACAGAACAAGGGCTAGGACTGAAAATACCTGGAGGGGAGGAAGGGACTTGTAAGCCAGGGACAAAAGGGGGAAAGGAGCCAGCCTTGGGGAGGTGAGGATGTGAGGGAACAGTTCTACCAGAGGGAAGAGCATGAGCTGTGGCTGCAGGAAAGGGCCAGGTTTGCTCAGGTAGCTGATGTGGTCGGAAGCTGGCAAATGAGGGAGAGAGTTGTTGGAGACAAAACTGAGAGGTAGAAGGGACCAGATATGCAGGGCCATACAAGAAGTTTGGATTTGACTTCCAAGTGCAGTGAAAACCAATGGAAAGGTTATAAGCAGAAAATGACAAGATTAATTGAGGTCAAGAGTAGAGAACAGATCATCTGGGGAGGCTGTTTTGTTAGTCCAGGTGAGACGTAATGATGGGGGATGGGCGTGACAGTAGAACTTAGGAAGACGATGGAGAAACCAATATGAAATTATCAGGACTCACTGATGGATTGGAGGGTTGCAGTGGGAGCAGTGAGGCGGAAAGGGGAAGATGCAGGAGAGCTGGGTTTCTGGCTGAGCACCTGGTGGTGTGGTTGGAGGGGAGGGGGCAGGCTTGGGGAGGAGTGAGTTTGGCCCACAAAAGGTGTTTTGGACATAGAGTTTCTGATACCTGACATGCTGGTGGAGACACTGAGGCAGCTGCTTATATGTATGAGTCTGGAGCTCAGAAGAGAGATTGGGGCCAGGAATGTGTATTTGCAGAGCTTTAGCGCATAGATGATGCTTCAAGCAGGGGGATGCTTGAGTCATTGAGGGAAGGAGGGCACAGGGCTGCACATGTCAGGCTCGGCTGTGTTGAAAGTGCTAAGAGGTCAACTGAGCAAGGACAGGAAGTAGAGGTTGTTGGTGACCTACGACCAGCCCTCCATGTGACAATTCTTTGGCTTTTTCGAGACTTCCAGTCCCTTGACCTGAGCACCTTTACACCAGCCATCAGTCCCCCCTCCTGTCTTTCCTGCCCTCCAGGCCTAGCTTCGATTCCAGAGCTCCTTGTGAGGAAAGTGCTCTTGTGAAGGAGTCACTGGGCACAACCCGGCTGTGTTTGAACCCAGCTACCTGCGTTCTCTGCACCTAAGCAGCCAAATGTCACTAGAGAAACACACACTGGGTGGGCCTGTTTCCTTTATAAGTGTGATTCTCAGAGGGGCACACTGCACTCTCCAAGGCTCCAACCTAGACTGCTCCTTCTCTAACTTATCCACTGTTGACCAACCGCCTCATGCTTCGTGGAGAAATAGAAGCCATCAGATGAGGACATGCTGTGTGTCCTGCACATCTCCATGCTGCCTGTGTCTACACTTCTGTCCTCATTTAAAGCCAGTCCTCACATTGGGCCTCTGGACAACCCCTCCCCAGAGATTTTGCCCCTTCAGTTATCTCCTTTCCTTCTTGTATCACTAACTCCTCCCTTTTTAGTTTACTTTTCCTAGCACTTTGCAGAGACAAGGCTGGGTTATGCCTGGAGAGAGTCTTGGTTCTCTGGTCACCTTTGGGGTAAAAGGAGGCAGGGAGATGCTCGGAGGCTGATACGAGGCAGCTGCGCCACGAGGTCGTCTTGGGAGACGGCAGCACCTTGCCGGCACAGGCTCTGCTGTCAGGCCCCCCTGCTGGTCCCAGCACCCGCACTTAGCTTTCTCTCTTACCCAGCAGCTTTTGTGACCTCTTTGAACCTCACTTTTCTCTTCTGTAAAGTGGGGACAGTAGTAGTGCCCACTGTAGAGGAGTTCTGGCCGGCCCTCTGGGCTGCCGTGGGCTGCCTCGTGGGCCACGCCCTGCCATGCCTCAGACTGGGCGCTGCTCTCCAGGCTGTTCAGCTGGGCACTGCTGCGGATCCTGAACTGCCTCTTCCTGAACGTACAGCTGCACAAGGGCCAGATGAAGATGGTCCACAAGGCTGCCCAGGCAGTAAGGCCCACCCTCCATTGGGACGGGGATGGGATGGCGAGGACAGAGGAGCAGAGGCTAGGCCAAGCCCTGAGTCGGGACCAGCCCCATCAGCTGGTGGGAAAAATCCAGTGCTCTTTGACGACCTTCTCTTTGTGTCTCACGGTCCTGCTCCCACGAGGTTTCCTCTAAAGGCTTTTCATCATGGTCTTAACAACCATTACGTCAATGTGTTACCTTAAAAGCTGTTGACAGAGCTCCTCTGCTTTTGGGAGATGTGCTCAGAGGAAGAACTAACTGCTCAGCTGAACCCTCCCTCCCTCCCTCCCTCTGGGGCTGCCCTGGGGCTGTAGGCACTAGGTTTCAGCTCCCTGCATCTTCAGGGTGGGGGGAGGATTGGCACTTCCCTTTGGCTCTCCCTGGAGCAGGGCTCGCCGCTTGTCCTCCTCTCTACCCACAAGTCACTCCTGGATGGGATCCTACTGCCCTTTGTGCTGCTCTCCCAGGGCCTGGGCGTGCTCCGTGTGGCTTGGGATCCCCGCACCTGTTCCCCCATCCTCAGGTAAAAGTCTTGTGCCTTTAGACATACAAGGGAGAGGTCCCCAGGCCGGGACAGGGGTGTGTGGGGATGTCAGGCGGTATTCTGGCAGCAGCTCCCCGGAGGCCCTCTTCCTGGCCCCTCGGCTCTCAACTTTGTGCCACCCCAGCTTGTGGGGCTCAGATGGAGGGTCAGCTATGGGCTCTAGGACCATGCCTCGCCTCAGAGTGTTCAGGCAGGACCCAGGCTGGCCCTGGGTGGACCAAGGCTCTCACTAGCCTCCTGCTTGGTCCCATCTCATGAGCGCCTTCCCTCATCTGCCCTGTGCCCCACAGAGCTCTGCTGAAGAAACTTGGGGGACTTTTCCTGCCCCCAGAGGCCAACCTCTCCCTGGACAGCTCTGAGGGGGTCCTTGCAAGGGCTGTAGTCCATGCGGTGAGTGCTATGCCCAGTGGTTGTTTATGGGGCCAGGCCAGGGTACGGGGGCCTGTTGCTGTTCTGGCTTTGACACCTGCCTCCCCCCACCCACTTCCAGGCTGTGGAGCAGCTGCTGGTCAGCGGGCAGCCCCTGCTCATCTTCCTGGAGGAGCCGCCTGGGGCTCAGGGGCCTCGTCTCTCAGCCCTGGGTCAGACGTGGCTGGGACTGGTGGTACAGGCGGTCCAGGTGGGCATCGTCCCAGATGCTATGCTGGTGCCAGTGGCCATCACCTACGACCTGGTTCCAGATGCACCCCGTGACACATACCACGTGAGACCCCCCCTGCCCTGGGTACCTAAGTGGACACCGTCTCCAGAGAGGAGGCACAATATTGTGTCTGTGGCTGAGTTCCCCTCAGGGCTTGGCTAAGTGGGGAGTGCAAAGGAATTTCAGCCCCACGGTCATTATCCTGTGGCAGCTGCTAAGCCTGTTACAGTTATCCTCTCATTTCATACTCAAAAGACCTTGCTGGGGAGGGATTTCTCCTGTTTCACAGGGAAGAAAATGAGCTTGGAGAGGTCATGGTCATATAGCAGTTTGGGCCCAAGGTGAAGTTGAGCAGAAAGCGTGTCCCAGGCAAGCCGGTTCCCCCAGCCCCTTTCTCCCTGCAGGCCTCGGCCCCACTGGGGCTGTGGACCGGAGCTCTGGCTGTCCTGTGGAGCCTGCGAGGCTGGGGCTGCAGCCGCCGAGCCTGCGTCCGTGTGCATCTGGCCCAGCCCTTCTCCCTGCATGTATGGACCCCATTGGGCAAGGCTGGGAGTACCTGGGGTCTGTCCTAGGGCTTCTGGCGGCCTGGCCCTCAAGGCCACTTCAGGGGTAGCGTTACCTACTTCAGATGGGCTGTATGCAGGCTTCCTGGTGGGCCAGGGCAGACCACCTAAGAGGCTTGTCCTGGGCAGGAATACACCGTCACCGCCAGAAGCTGCTGGGGCAGCAGGCAGACCCTGGAGCAGCTGCTGCAGCCCATCGTGCTGGGCCAATGGTAAGGGCAGAGGAAGATGAGGGTCTCAGGGGCAAGGCAGGCAGCTCTTAGGCCCTGGCTCGTGAGCCGGCACCCTCTCCTCCCAGAACCACAAACACATCACCAGCTCCAGCCTTCCCCCACCAAGTAACTTTGGGTCATCTCAAACCATGCCAGGCACCCCTCCTTGCCTGTAAGTTGAGTGTGGGTTATGGCACACAGGCCTGGAAAGGACTAGGGTTACACAAGCCACCTCTTTCGGGGATGGGGAACACCCTCACGTTTGAGAAAGCTCTGGGCTCCCCCATGATTGTTTTAAGGTTTGGTCCCTTCATCTTGTGATCTGTGTCTCTATCCCAGTACCGTCGTCCCTGACACTGAGAAGGTGCAGGAGTGGACCCCAGTAACCGGGCCCCTTCTGGCCCTCAAGGAAGAGGACCAGCTGTTGGTCAGGAGGCTGAGCTGGCACATCCTGAATGGTGAGGGGAACCTCGGTCTGGCCTTTGAGGGAGGCTCCTGAACACTCTGTTCTCAGAGCTGGCCAGTCGGCAGGGCCCTCCTTTCCAGGTGGGTTTCTGCACCTGCCCCCTCTTGCGTGGCCCACTTGGGACATGTGAAGAAGAGTGGAACACCTTCCCCTGCCCCTGAGGAGGGCGTCAGTCAGGGAGGACATGATGGAGCCGCTAAGTGAGGGCACACAGGCGGCCGCCCAGCCCGGCCTCAGGCGCGTCACTTCACTCTCTTGAGGTGACATTAGCTGAACTGAACAATATGTAAGGGACGAAACACAGTGCCTGGCACAGCACTGTTATTACCATCTTCTCAAGTGTCCCTTTTGTGGCAGAGACTGGGTTGGTGGGTAGTAGACCTGCAAGAGGCAGGGACGGTCCCTGAGCTCCCAGCCTGGCTCTCAACATGTATTTGGTAAATGCCACTTCTCCACTGGGGAGGGTGGCACCCAAGGACCAAGCCTGCTCTCCCCTTCCCAGGGGTGGAGTCGTATGGGGGTGTTTATGTGGCTGCTGCCAGGGAGGCGTGTGCTTGACTGGGAAGGCTTGCCTGGTGACGGAGGGTCCGGGCTGTCGGGCCTTCGCCCCTGAGCAGCATCCCTGCACCCCTGGCCCTAGCCTGCGTGGCGAGCTCGGCGGTGATGAGCACGGCCATCATGGCAACGCTGCTGCTGTTCAAGCACCAGAAGGTAGGGCACGGCGGGGTGGGGGCCTGGGGGAGGAGGCGTGGCCCTGCCGCTGAGCCCCTCACTGCCCACCCAGGGCGTGTGCCTGTCACAGCTCCTGGGGGAGTTCTCCTGGCTGACAGAGGAGACGCTGCTGCGTGGCTTTGACGTGGGCTTCTCAGGGCAGCTGCAGTGCCTGGTGCAGCACACGCTGAGCCTGCTGCGGCCGCACGTGGCCCTGCTGCGCGTCCAGCAGGGGGACTTGCTGGTGGTTCTGCGGCCCGGCCCAGGCCTTGCGCACCTGGCACGCCTGAGCTCCGAGATGCTGCCTGCCTTCCTGAGCGAGGCCGTGGGTGGTGAGTCCCTAGGGCCTGGGATGGGTGGGATGTGTGTAGGGGTGAGGGGAATGGCTTCCTTCCTCATGTCCGGCCCCTCCTCCCCCAGCCTGTGCCATGTGGGGGCTGCTGGTGGGCAGGGTGCCGCCTGAGGGACCCTGGGAGCTGCAGGGCGTCGAGCTGCTGAGCCAGAACCAGCTGTACCACCAGATCCTGCTGCTGATGCACTTGCTGCCGCAGGACCTGCTGCTGCTGCAGGTCAGGCCTCTCCCACCAGCCCTGCTCAGTCCTGGGCCTCCCCTTCTTGGCTGTAGGAGGGGCCCCACGCTTGCCTGAGCCCTGACCCTAAGATGTCCTGCGGCAGTAGGTCTGGTCTCTTGTCTCTGGCCAGGCCCCTGCCTGGCTCTCCTGAGGCCACGGTGCCTCTTTCTCCCCAGCCGTGCCAGTCTTCCTACTGCTACTGTCAGGAGGTGCTGGACCGCCTCATCCAGTGTGGGCTCCTAGTCGCCGAGGAGGTAGGAAGGGCAGCTGGAGACAAAGCCCCTGCCCGGGGTGTGGCCTCCTTCAGCCTCCCACCGAGTGACAGCGGCCCAGGCTCTTGCTCTGGCTTGTGTGTGTGTATGTGGGG
>NW_006798273.1:1169040-1170764 GCF_000442215.2 Lipotes vexillifer
TATGTGGGGGGGGGGGTGCGTGTGTGTTGGGGTGTGTGTGTGTGTACAGCCCCTGGCCTAGCAGAGAGAAGCCTGGTCCCCGCCTCGCCACTCTCCGCCATAGGACTTGTCAGACGGCATCTGCCCTGGGTCCGTGTGTAGCTACAGTGACAGGACTGGACAAATGCACCTGAGGGTTTCTGCATAAGCCCCACCCTCCACATTGCTTGTCCACAGGGGCTGTGGCCCTTGAGGGTGGGTGCTCACTTCCTCTCACCCCACGAGTTGGCTCCGCAGCTGTGATGGTCTGGTGTGGCCTGGGGCATCCTCCTGGGCTCCCCAGGTCTGCGTGTGCTGGTTTCACCTCCCTGGCTGGCCATGCGCCTGGCCTGGGGGCCTCGGGGCTGAACCTTGGCCAGCCTGACAGGGACCAACGGCTCCCGTGGCCCTCAGACGCCAGGCTCCCGGCCAGCCTGCGACACCGGGCGGCAGCGTTTGAGTGCGAAACTGCTGTGGAAACCAAGTGGGGACTTTACCGACAGTGACAGTGACAACTTCGAGGAGGCTGAGGGCCGGTACTTCAGGGTGCGCTGGGCAAAGCCATCAGGGGAGGGGGCCGTAGGGAGGCAGTGGGAGCTGCCCTCACCCTGGCCTGTCCCCCCTCCAGCTCAGCCAGCAGTCGCGCTGCCCTGACTTCTTCCTCTTCCTCTGCCGCCTGCTCAGCCCGCTGCTCAAGGCTTTTGCGCAGGCTGCCACCTTCCTCCACCGGGGCCAGCTGCCAGATACCGGTGAGGCCCGCGCGACTGCGGCCGTCCTGAGGAGAGGCTGAGCGCTCAGGGTGGGAGCCCTGCCTGCGTGGGGCCCCAGGCCTCAGACCTCCCTCTCCCACAGAGTCGGGCTACGCGGAGCAGCTGTTGCGGTTCTTAGAGGCCACCGCCCAGGAGGAAGGGTTCTTCGGTGAGTCCCGAGCAGCCAGCCCAGGCCCTGGGAGGCGAGGGAGTTTTGCTGGTGGCTGCCTCCCCCTAGTGGGCAGTGAAAGCCCAACTCCAGGAAGGCCGGCTGAGGAGTAGAGGCCTTTGGGTCCAGCTTGAGCCCTATCCTTTGGTTGTCCCGTCCTTAGACAAGAGGAGAGGAGCTGGGCCCTGGGGCTCCCTTCCATAGCCTTCACTTCTCTTTCCTCCAGAGTGTGTGGACCCAAATCTCGCCATCAGTGCCGTCTGGACCTTCAGAGACCTGGGGGTGAGAGGGGCCAGTCTCTCCGCCCTCCTGTCCCCCTGCCTCCCACTCCCATACCCTGAAAGAACTGCTCAGGGGAGCCCAGCTGTACCCACCCTGGGATTTCCCACGAGTAGGTGTGGTGACAGTAGTTGCTGGAGAAGGTAGGACAGTTTTCCTGCCCCTCTCAGTCTCCCAAACCCCTGGGTCATTCTGCTCCCGGGTGGGGCCCTGGGGGTGTTTTGAGAGGCAGCGTTTGCCCTCAAACACCAAGGCTTACGGGGCCACCGGTCTCACTGCAGTTTTACGGGGAGGGGCACAGCGCCTGTCGTGAGCGCTCAGAGCCCTTCTCCGTGGCCCAGGTGCTGCAGCAGATGCCCAGCCCTGCAGGCCCCATGCTCCACCTGTCCCCCACCTTTGCCAGCCGGGACAATCAGGAAAAGCTGGAACGGTTCATCCGACAGTTCATCTGTAACTAGAACTAGGAGGAGGGGCCGGCGTTGAGACCTCCCAGCACCCCCCCCCCCCCA
>NW_006798273.1:1170905-1191553 GCF_000442215.2 Lipotes vexillifer
CCCCCCCCCCCCCAACAGCTGTGCCCTGGAGCCAGAAGGCTGGCCTGGGAGGAGCTGCAAACCCTCAGCTGGACTATAACATCTTGGAGGGCTGACTGCCCCTCGCCATCTCTTGCTTTCTGCGTCCTCTGGTGTGATAAACGAGAGGACTGGATGAGTCCTCTTTTCCCAAGCTCAGCAGTGTCTTTCTTTTCCGTGTGACTCTGGGTATTTGCTCTTTCCTTCCCCACTGCGTGAGAATGCCCCATCCATCTCACCCCTTGAAGCAAATCCTAAAGGAAGCCAAAAAGAAGTTTATTGAGGGGGAGAGCACCGTCTCCTCCCCGTCTACCTGGAAGAGGAGCTACTCAGCGGGGCTGGCACTGGGCCTCTCCCTGTGCTGGGCTCAGTGGGAACAGATGCCGCCACCTCGGCGTAAGTCCACGGCCCGCGGTAGAGGCCGTCACACCACCTTGTTGACGATGACACCTAGTTCCTCGATCTCACACTGGACTTCATCGCCCTTCTGCAACAGAGGGGGCCGTGAGACGGTCAGTCCTTGGGTGTGGCACATACACAGGCCTGGATTTCTCAAGTCTGAGCCCACCCTGCCGGGCCTTCTTCCTTTCCTCGTTTAGCCAACCGACCTTGAGAAAGACAGGAGGTTTTCTGAATACACCAACCCCTGGGGGGGTCCCGGTCAGGATGACGTCCCCTGGGAAAAGAGTGACGAACCTAGGGCAAAAGGGCCAGGTGAGACCAGGGGCCGAGGCGGCTATAGCCTGCCATGGAGCGCTCGGTTTAGCCTCCAGGTGGGTGTTGGGGGGCAGGGCTCCATCCCACTTACTGGGAGACCCAGGCTATTAGCTCTTCTGTCTTAAACACCATCTGGTTGGTGTTGCTACTCTGGACCACCTCCCCATTCACTCGGCAGCAGATCTTTAAGTCGTGTGGATCTGAAATGCAAAAACAACACTTTGGGGTTCTCCCTTCTTTCCCTCAAACCCCTCCCAATCAGCTAGAAAATGAAAAGCACAAGGAGATCTTGTGACTCACCAGGTGAGAGGGTTGTGTGCTGGACTCCCTGTGCTTCGTCCTGGCACTCCCTACCCTGGAACTGTGTGTGGACACTGGCCTCCTCAGGCCTCCCTGTATCCACCACAGAGCAGAGTGCCTGCCAGTGGTCCCTTGGGTGGGTTAAGGAGGGGATGTTCCACACTCTCAAGGAGGAGAGAAAAATGGCTGTTTCTGCCTTAGGAAACAGATGTCTACCCACAGCAGAGGCTGACTTGGCACAAGCAGGAGTAGTGAAGACTCCTGCACCTGAAGGCTCACCTGTAATACTGTCCCGATAGTACTTTTAACTTTTCGGTGTTTTACACATTCACAAACACACCCCCCAGGGATCAGCATTTAACTTCTCTGATGACTGACTGCACGGGGTGGCGTGAGGCTGAACTGCATGGACGTGGCCCCAACCCAGATGGCTGTGCTCTGTCTGCTTAAGCACCGTCTCTCTTCCTGGCTCTCACCGGACCTCACTCAGCCACTGTGTAGGCAGGCAGCAGCAGCTACAAGCAGTAAGGGCACCGTGATGGTGAAGGTGCAGGGGGCTCTGGAACAGCCGTCCTCTGTGATGCTCAAAGGCCAGCTCTGCTTCTTTCCATCTTAAAGACTCTCCCAGATGGTGGCAGCTAGAGGAAGCCTGACCCACCCATCCTGAGAGCACTGCTTTGTCATTCACTGCATGAATGCAGGTTCACCACCTCTGCAATTGCGGCTCTCTATGGGGTGAGGGGACAGGGTGAGGCCCAGTGGAGAACTCATGGCCCACGTTGAGAGATTTGCTCTAATATAAGCAATCAACGAAAGGGCAGCTGGGGATAGGGGGCCCATGTGGAGCCATACCCCTCACTCCCATTTCCCAGAAAGCTGCTTTCTCTTCACTGATGTATCTAAGAGCAACAGGAGTCACCAAGTGGGCTGTCAGAGACCTACCTGCTACACTGTCCTTGGTCACCAAGGCAGGGCCCAGGGGGCAGAAGGTGTCAAAGGTTTTTCCCAGCAGCCACTGCTTTCCATTGCGTCTCATTTGCCAGTCGCGAGCGCTCACGTCATGTGCCACAGTGAAGCCAGCCACATGGGCCATGGCATCTGTGGCCTATGGGGGGCAGGGGGTTTGGCCAGATTGGAGGTTAAATCATGATGACACCAACCCCTGTAACAAAGGATCTCAAAGCCTTGGTCCCACGTTAGTGGCCAGAGGTGGTGGATGAGAGGCAAGGCAGGGTCAGGAGCAGGTAGATGCCCACCACCTCCCAATGCCAGGGACAGGTGGCACTGCCCTTTCCAACTCACCTTGACGTGCTTGCCTTTCTTTCCAATGATCACAGCCAGCTCCACCTCCCAGTCCACCTCCTGTAGAGTGGGAAAGGAGCAGTGAGCTGCCGGGCTCTGGGCCCCGCTCCTCTGCCGACGGGCTACACACTGCCTCAGGGCCAGGGCCTCTTAACAGTGGGGTTGGCTGCCGGCCCCCATTTGTAAGACCTCGAGCCAGAGTGGAGTGAACAGTAGGGGAGGGATCACGTGCAGACCCATCAACGGGGCAGTGGCAGGCAGCACCCCTAGAGGCAGGCAGAGCTCTCCGAGCGACTGCAGAAGAGCAGCGTTTGTCCGGGAAAAGGATGAATACCGAGTAACAACAGCTAACCCTACTGTGTCCAGGCTGTACTCTAAATGCTTTAACGCACTAACTCAGATAATAACAAGAAAAAGATCGACATGCCAAAATAAATGTGGGCCAAAGGCTTGAATAAGCAATTCACAAAAAGAAATATATACATGGCCACAAAAAGGAAAACATGCTCAGCCCTTTCCATAAACCACAAAGTGCCCTATAAAATAGGTAACAATTTAGCCTTCCAAACTGACTGCTCTTTCTAACAGTAACAACCAGAAACACAAAAAAGAACTGGGTTCCTTGGGGAAATGGCTAATTCCAAGTCTGAGACAGAGAGTACAAGACGAGCCTGCAATAGCTTGGCCATAGCAAGAAAGTACTCAGAAAGTGACAGAAATGGGGGCCATCCTGAAGGCCCTCACTGGCCAAATTAAGACCCTTTGAGTATCAAAAAGAATGTAAATGATGGACTATGACATACTGAATAAAACTAAAAATCAGGAATTTACAGTGATACTAAAGGGACATGGGTTAAAAAAAAAAAAAAAAAAAAAAAGGAGGGAAGCAGTGTTTCTTCAGAGTACCAGCTAATAAAAGTACACAGACAGAAAAAATCACCCTTTTCTAACCCTTACTGCAATAATGGATTCAGGTAAGGATGACCAGATGATCCCTGGATGAAAAATTGTGAGGCAATAAGATAGTCACATGGTTTCAATGTGTACCCTGCAGATTGTTTACTGATTACCACAGTGAAATGTACCTTTACAATGCAGAGGTCACGTGAGCATCAAGTAAACTAAGGGATCAAACTTTAGGGCCCGACAAGAGTCTCCCAGTGGGATGCAATACAAGTACACACCTGTTGCTACAGACTGAATGTTTGTGTCCCACCCCCCCACCCCCCAATTCATATACTGAAACCTAACCCCCAAGGTGATGGTATTAGGAGGTGAGACCTTTGAGAGGTGATTAGGTCATGAGGGTAGAGCCTCCATGAAGAGGATTAGTGCCCTTACAAAAAGAGATCCCAGAGAGCTCCCTTCTACCACGTGAGGACATAGTGAAGAGACAGTCGTCTATGGACCAGGAAGTGGGCCCTCACCAGGCACCAAATCTGTTGGCACCTTGATCTTGGACTTCCTCGACTCCAGAACTGTGAGAATTAAATGCCTTGTTTATAAGCCATCCATCCATCCATTCTGTACTTTGTAATAGCAGCCTGAACAGGTTAAGACACCTGTGTAGAACTTGACAAAAATGTTTAACCTGAATCTAATGATGAGGAACCAACCAGACAAATCCAGAGTGTGAGACATGCTATGAGACAACTTGCCTGGTTTCTTCAAAAAATGTCATTAAAGATAAAAAAGGGCAGGGGGAAAAACTGCTTGAGATCAGGGGTAGGCACGCGATGGCCCACAGACCAAATCCTTGCTTGTTTGCTGTCTGTTACCGTACACAAAATTTTCCTGGAACACAGCCATGTTCATTCATTCACGTATCAGCTATGCAGCTTTCATACTTCACAATGGCAAAGCTGAACTGTTGCAAAAGACACTATTTGGCACTCAAAGCCTAATACTTACTAACTGGCCCTTTGAGAAAAAGTCTGTGGATCCCTGTTCTAGATAAAAGGCACTAAAGAGACATAACCAAATACAATGTATGACCTTGACTGATCTTGGACCAAAACCAAAAAACAAAACAGGACCCAAATTAAAAGTCATCTTTGGGGGCAATGGGGAATATTCCCAATTGGACTGTATATTAGATATTACTCATGTTAACTTTCTTAGTTGTGATAATGGTATTATGGTCATGGAGGACACTGTCCTTATTCTTAGGAGATGCATGTTGAAGTCTACGAGTGAACTGTCTTAATGTCTATAACTTACTTTCAAAGGTTCTTCCCACTCCCCCTCCAAAAACAGTGTGCGCGCCTGTGGGACGTGAGGGAAGGAGAGGAAGGGGGGGGAAGGAGGAGGGAGAGGAAAGGCAAATACGGCAGAGTGTTAACAGCGAATCCAGGTGAAGAGTCTGTGGGGAGTCACTGTACTTTTTTTCAACTTTCCTGTAATTTCCAAAATATTCCTAAACTAAAAATTTGAAAGTATTAGTGGGGGTACATACACTGCTGGTAGACATGTAAATTGCTTTTGCAACTTTTCTTAAGGTCACTTTGGCTGATTTTTGAAACCCTGCCTACACTCTAACAAAGACATTCAAATTCTAAGAGTTTATTCAAAGGAAATAATCACACATTCATGGATGTGCAGTCTTTTCTATAAGGAGGTTCACTGCAACACTACTTATAAAAGCTAAAAACTGGAAACAACCTATCTAGCAATATGAGGACTACTGAATAAATTATGGCCATTGATACAACAGAAAACTAAGCAGTAACCTAAAAAATGTCAGGGGAGAATATTTAATGGCACGAAAAATGTTCTTGCTGGAGACTTAAGTAAATGGTAGGCATATGTACAGTATAAATAGAAACAGGAACAGAAAAACACTGGGAAGATATACAGCAAAACCTAAATGTTGCAAAAGCCCTGGGCAGTGGGAACATGGGTGACTTTTCTTTATGTTTATCTGTATTTTATTAATTTTCTATAATGCAAGTATATTACTTTTGTAGTCAGGAAAGATATAAATTAACTTCTCCCCCCCCCACCCCCTGAGAGCAGTCTTATTACTGTATAATCCCCTGGAGTTTCTGTTTAATGCACTAATGAGCAACAGGTGGTTCCTTTAGGCTAGAGGCTGAGCACCTGTGTGACGGGCCCCAGTGACTCGGGTGCACAGTGGGGAGGCACCAACCTGGCTCTCAGGAGGGAGGACGACCTCGTCGTAGGGCCCCACGATGGAGCTGGAAAACTTGCTGAAGATGATGGGCTCCTTGGGCACAGGCACGTTCTGCTCTTTGCAGTGGTCCACATAGTTCATGCCCACGCACACCACCTTGTCCGGCCGTGTAACTGGGGCCAGGAATGTCACTTCTGACCGTGGTAGGACTGGCAACTGGGCAGCCAGGGCTCTGCAGAGACCAGAGCAGGAGAGAGGGGCACTCTGGGGAGGTCCTGCAGCAGCTACAAGTTTTTAAAATGTATTTTCTAGATCAACCATCAGAGTCAGCAGAAAAATCAAGCCCAGTTACTGTCCTTTGATATCAGAGCACTGTTTACATTTAGCCAGTGTTGATTTCCTCTCCCCCATTAGGTAATACATGTCCATGTAAGAGAATTCAAAAGGTGCAAATGGGGATAATGGAGAGGCCTCTCTTCTACACCTGCTCCTAGTCACCCTGCCCCAGCCCTGGACACAACCACTGTGTCCTATGCAGCTCTTCACAGCCACTCTATGTATACTCTTCTCCCAGCTTTTTTTTTTTTTTTTTTTGCGGTACGCGGGCCTCTCACTGCTGTGGCCCCTCCCGTTGCGGAGCACAGGCTCCGGACACGCAGGCTCAGCGGCCATGGCTCACGGGCCCAGCCGCTCCGCGGCATGTGGGATCTTCCCGGACAGGGGCACGAACCCGTGTCCCCTGCGTCGGCAGGCGGACTCTCAACCACTGCGCCACCAGGGAAGCCCTCCCATCTTTTTTTATGCAAATGATAGCACAATTATATATACCTTTTAAAAATATATATATTTTAGAGATCTCACCATAACAGTATACAGCTTCTGCACTTTCGTATGGCTGCCTGTTACTGCACAGCAGAGATGCAGCCGGTTCTCTTATGAGGGACACAGGAGTAGTTTCTCACCTCGCGAGAATATGAAAGTCGGGAAAATACTGTCACCAACACTGTATGCTGTCAAACATCTGTATTTTGGGCAGCTAAATAGGTGAAAATGACACCTCAAAGTGGTTTTTTGTTTTGAGGGTTTTTTTTGCCACACCACGCGGCATGTGGGCTCTTAGTTCCCCGACCAGAGATCAAACCCTCGCCCCCTGCAGTGGAAGCGCAGAGTCTTAACCACTGGACCGCCAGGGAAGTCCCCTCAAAGTGGTTTTTAATTTACTGTTCATCAACACCTTTAGACCAGATTCCACAGGACTCCTGGCTTCAGGGAGGCCCCTACCTAATCTAGCCCAAACCCAAGAACCATCTTTAAGAACCTCTTTGCAGTCCTCTCTCCTAATGAGCTTTCCAAGATGCCTCTTAGGATCCCAGGTTCCAGCCCCTCAGGCAAGCAGGAACTTAATCTCCCAGGAAAGGCAGTGTGACAAAGTAGAATTCTGGCTCCACCACCAAGTGTGTGGCCTTCGCATGGTCAATCATCCTCCTTGGGCCTCGGTTTCCCCCTCTGTAAACTGAGGATGTTGTCATAAAAGATTTCTAAGGCTCTTCACTAAGAGAACAGGTGAGAAACGAAGGCTGGGTTGCAAAAGAGGAGGCGGGTGGGAGGAGGGAGGGGGAATGGGGCAGCTGCGGCAGGGCACTGCTGCCTGCTGATTTACCTCTTTGCCACTGAGAGAGCGGCCTCTCCCTGCCCCAGGAACTCTATCATCGTCTTGGGCAGTGTGGGGTCAAAGGCGCTGAGGTTGATGACACCTCCACCATTCCCTGACTCCAGGCCCAGATGAGGTCCCGTCAGGTGGGGTGCCCGGAACTGCACCAATCTCATGTCTCTGGAGGGCTGAAAGGGCCAACGCTGAGCCTGCAGCAGAGCTGTGAGCCACCTTCTTCTACCAGAGACCAGCATCGGAGCCTATGGAGAAAAAAGTGGGTCCTAGGGGATGGAGACAGTCCGAAACCATCACTGGGGTTCCCGAAGCTCCTCAAGCTGCAGCCCAAGTCCTTTTGCCCCATGAGCCACTCCTGGCTCACCACATGGGAAGTGGTCCAGGTTTGCACGTATTTCACATGTTTCAAATGAAACATTTCTAGCGAAGCAACTACTCCATGCCAGCCACTGAGCTAAGGTCCCAGGGGTTCCAGCCCTCCGTCAACCAGTGCTTTCTGGAAGCTCAGACTGCAGCTGGCGCCACTGGGGCACCGGGCAGACACTGTAGGTCAGACACACTCAGCCCTGCCATCCTGCCCACAGGGGAGACTGATGTTAACAACGGATGCCGTTAAGTAGGATTCTGCAATTGGGACTGCTGCTGTGTAGATCAAGGGCCCTGTCTTTGTCTAGTTTCTTGAGGAAGTGTGGGCTGCGCTAAAATGAGCAGGGCTAGGAATTAGTTAAGAGTGGGGCCCAGCATGAGCAAGAGATCACAGGTGAAACTGGCTTCACAGCTGCCACAGGTAGTTTTTTAAATGCCAATTTGATCCTGTTACCCTCCTACTTAAAATGCTTTCCACTGCTCACATGACCAAGCCAGAACCCCTTCCAGGCTGTCGCAGCCTTTTAGGAGCAGACCCTGCCTGCCTCTCCAGGCAGTAATTATTTAGTGGCTCCTGTGCTGGAGTACAGGCTGCCCTAGGAAAGAGGCTGCAGACAGAGGGCGGGGTCTATGCCTGACAGGCAACACAGGCATGTCTCCCCTCTGGGTTCTGGGGCCACAACTGTCTCTTTTGCTGCCAAGTCCATAGTGCCTAGCACTGTGCCTGCCACACAGAAGGCTCTCAGCTACTCTCTGTTCAGTGATCAAATGCCAGAAGCAGGGGCTTGACTTTTCACTACTTGGGAAAGCTTGGTGATTGTCAGCCTCAGGAGGGGTAGCTGTGCCTTCCTCCTCAAATCACTTAGAAAGTATCAACAAGGCTCAGGTCCCATTTTGAGCTCTAGGCTCCACGCAAAGACAAACCCCATTCTCTTCTTTTGTTTCTGAGTCTGGCCTCCACCCCAACAGTCCCTCCTCTTCATGGTTCCTTGCCTTTAAAAGTAGACTTTTAGGGATTCCCTGGTGGCACAGAGGTTAAGAACCCGCCTGCCAATGCAGGGGACACGGGTTCAAGCCCTGGTCCGGGAAGATCCCACATGCCGCAGAGCAACTAAGCCCGTGCGCCACAACTACTGAGCCCGCGCTCTAGGGCCTGTGGGCCACAACTACTGAGCCCACGTGCCACAACTACTGAAGCCCGCGCGCCTAGCGACAGTGCTCCGCAACAAGAGAAACCACCGCAACGAGAAGCCCGCACACCGCAACGAAGAGTAGCCCCCGCTCGCCACAACTAGAGAAAGCCCGCACGCAGCAACGAAGACCCAATGCAGCCAAAAACAAATAAAATAAAAAGTAAAAGTAGCCCTTTATGCTCAAACACGTGGAGGTCATCCCAGACTCCTGGTTCTCTGATGATTCCATCTGCCTTGTTCAGTTAAACACTCATTAGATCCAGGTCAATGATCTGATCGCTGTGCTGGCCGATGAGTTTAACCAGAAAACCAGGAGTTCTGAACCTCCCACCCTCCTGTCTTACACAAGCACCAACCATGCCACTGTCAGGGGCTGTTCAAGCTAAAGTGTATGCACTCATATACTCCACACACTAAGATTATTATCCCACTGAATGCCATGTGTTACTTTGTTTTACCTACAATGGCTGATTTAATTCTCTTGACAGCTGTGGACGGTAGGAGCTGTTGGTCCGATTTCACAGATGAAAAAACTAAGGCTCGAAGAGGTTAAGGGATTTGCCCAAGTTCCTAAGGACAGGAAAGAACTGGGACTTGAATCCAAGTCCAGGTGAGGAGTTGGACACTTTAGCCCTGAGGTGGTGGTGAGAAGTAGGAACCTCCAACAGGAAATCTGGAGGCCCAACGACACCCTGCATGCCCCGGGAAACTCGATCTCCTGCTGGCTACTGCCTCAGGGATAAGGCTGGTCACCTGCTCTCCCAGATAACCGCAGGTCCTACTGACTGCCCTTCCCACATGACAGGCCCCTGCAGGTTCTCATTCTGCCCTCTAGCAATCCCCTCAGGCTGAGCGCCCCATTTTACAGAAGGGGCACTGAGGCTGAAGGAGGTGAAGTCACCTGCCGAGGTATCTGAAAGTGGCCCCGCTGCTCCTGCGGGAACCACTGTGCCGCAGAGCCTGAGCTCAATCCAACTCTGGAAAAGGGTACCTAAGCAAAGAGGCAGGGACATGGAGCGGCAACGGCGCAGGCGAGACAAAGGTTTGCACCTGGGACCGCGTCCCACCATCCACTCGCCTGGGCCCCTGTGCCAGTCCCCCACTTCCCCTGTATGCCCAGCTCCATCCCCTGCACTCAGTGGGCGCCCAAGAGGGCCCGCCAGCCCAGTCCGTGTGGTCGGAGAGGCCGGGCACCAGAGCCCAGTTCTGCCCTCAGCCGGAGGCCCGGAGGAAGGCTGAGGCCCGGTGCACCCCACCGTCTGGCCTAAACCTAACCTACCTGGCGCCCTGTGCTGTCGGGATAGGACTCGCGGGCCAGAGGCCAAGGTCACCGAGCGCCTGAGCACAGGTACAACGTCCCAGAGACCACGACCTGCCGGGAGTTCTAACACTGCGTCGCTGGGCGCCGCGCGGCTCCTCTAAATAAGGCGTCAGCAGAGGCGGGCGCTCCCTGGTGACGTCACGGGACAACGGCCAATAGCGGGGCGTCTAGTTCGGTGCCGGAAGCCAAGTCGCAGAGGGGGCGGGCCCAGAGCCCGAGGGTGGGTAGTCTCTCTCGCGTTCCAGCAGACCTGTGGGTACGGACCCCGAAGCCGGCGAAGCCAGCCGGATGTCCCGGACGCCACATGCCCGAAGGCACTCGCTTTGGGGGCGGCGGGCGCTTGCATGAACCCGAAAGGGGGTGCTTCCTGACATTTTGCGCCCTGGGCGCCTCGCTGGCCTCGCCCGCGTCGGGCCCAGCATCTGGGCCAGGCCCTGCTCTGATGGTTGAGCGAAATGTGTGGAGACCAAATTCTGGCGCCCTGGTTGACAAAGCCAGCTCTTTTTGTGTACTGATTGTGCCATATCAGAGAAGAGAGGAGTGATGATTGCACCGATTTTACATATGGGGAACCTGCGGCCGGAAGTATTTTGCTTAAGATGGCATTCTTAAGCAAAATTACAGCCTTTTACAGCCCTGTCTTCTTACGCACTATATGGACTGTGCGCAGGGTAGTAGGAGGCATAACCTTCATCGTTAGAAAACAGGCATTCTAGTGGAGAGGTGGTTTAATTAAACAGTTACAATCCAGCTCTCCAGGCATAAAGACATACGAGGGGCCCTGGGCAAGAAGCCCAAGACTTAATCAAGGAGCAGATCATCAAGGGCTTTATTTGCCCCAGAAAGGAGTTTGAACCTTATCTAAGCACACAGGAGGCCACTGGAAGGTCCTCACTGAGCGGGGGGGGTGGGTGGGGGTGTGGGGGGGGCCGTGGTTAGACTTGCACTTGAGAAGTTTTGCTCAAGGAAAGGTGTCTGGGTTAAGAGAGGTGCAGCTGAGAGCAGTGGTGGTTTGGTGTGCGGCAGAGATGGTGAAAGTCCAGAGATGTTTAGAAGGCAGAACTGATGGCCCTCAGTGATGACAGGAGGTGGGAGTAAGGTGGAAGGAGGTGCAAGGCAGACTCATAGGTCTCTGGCCTGGTAGATGGCAGTGCCATTCATGGAGACGGGTTCTGGAGAGGCAGCAAGTCTGGGGGGAGGATGGTGAGCTTAGTGTTGGATGGGTTGTATTTAGTGCGCCCATGGGACATTCAAGGGGACTCTGCAGGGTGGGCCATTGGAGACACGGATCTGGAGCTTCCGCTCTTGTCTGGCTTGAAGATAGAGGTCAGCATAGAGACATAAATGGAACCTGGGGTGTGAGTGTCATCAAGGGAACGTGCTAAAGAGAGCCTGGCGTAACCCCTAGTCAGGAGATTTGTAAGGATCAGCCAGAGAGATTGAAGGGAAACAGTGAGAGGAACACATAACTTAGGCAGAGGTCTGGGAACTATGCTTTCTAAACGCCAAGAAGAGAGGACTTCCGTCCTGGACAAGATGGAGTAATGGATAGGATTTACCCTCCTTCATGAAACAACCAAAAAACTCAGACGACATATGCAAAACAATGGTTTTCAAGAAATCGGACCTCAGGCAATGAAGAACAGTGACCTCAGACATGAAACAAATGAGACGAGCCCTGCGGTTCCCCAATGCTTTGAGAGAGTTTCCTCTCCCACGGCACAGAGGGGGGAACTGAGGTGAAGCCAGCATTCCCCATAAGTTGCAGCAATGGATCTGAGGGCCTGGTGAGACCAAGGAAGCTAGACAGGACAGAGTACTAGACAGGAGACCTGGGCAGAAAGGGAACACAGATCTGCAGATGTTCCCCCTCGAGTATTCAGCACAGTGCTGAGCAGTGCATGCCTGTGAGGCAACGACCTGAGACCAGGGAAAGATTCATCAGAAAGAATTAGAGGGAACAGTGTTAAGAGATTGACAGGGCCAGGAACAGTGCCTCTTCCCACTAGTCTGACTGGAAAGACGCAGAATTCATGGAATATTGAGCAAAGAACTCATAGAGATCTTGCCTCCGTAATGGGGAATAATGAGCCCAGACTAAACAATGCTCCAGTCCTGCCTGACAAATCGTAAAATCAAAACACAAAAGAATCAAACTTGTCTCCAAGTAACTTAAGTACATCACAGACCAAGCTCAATCATGTTTATAGAAAACTTAAAAAATATATGTAGCATCCAACAAGGTAAACTTCACGAGATCTGATATCTAATCAAAGATTACCCAGCTTGGAAAGAAGCAGGAAAACATGACTCAGAATAGTAAAGCAATTTAATCCAACTCAAAACTGACAGATGTTAGGATTAACCGACAAGGACATTATAACAGTTTTTTATAACTGTACTCCATGTGTTCAAATGTTAAGTAGAGGGACTTCCCCGGTGGTCCAGTGGTTAAAACTCCATGCTCCCAATGCAGGGGACCCAGGTTCGATCCCTGGTCAGGGAACTAGATCCTGCATGCCGCAACTAAGAGCCCACATGCCGCAACTAAAGATCCTGCATGTCTTAACAAAGATCCTGCACGTGCAAATAAGACCCGGCGCAGCCAAAATAAATAAATAAATATTTTTTAAAAAGTAGAGACAGGGGAGTTAAAAAAAAAAGACCCAAACCAAACTTCTATTGATGTAAACTGCAATATCTGAGATGAAAAATACACTAGATGGATTAATGGTAGATTTAACACTGCAGAAGAAAAGATTAGTGAATTTGGAAACATAGTGCTAGCTTTTGGGCTGGCACCTCTATCTTCTGATAATTTGCCAAAATGACCACACAAAAGGAAAGAGGAGAGGCTCCCGATAGATAAATGTTCTCTAGGCCTTTTAGAAGACATGGAGTTGTTCCTTTGGCCACATACATGTGAATCTACAAGAAAGGTGATGTTGACATCAAGGGAATCGGCACTACTCGAAAAGAAAAGCCCACCGCTGTTCCCACGGCAAAACGGGAAGAGTCTATGGTGTGTTCCCAACATGCTGCCAGCATTGTTGCAAACAAACGAGGGCAAGAGTCTTGCCAAGAAAATTAATGTACATATTGAGCATGTTAAGCACTCTAAGAGCTGCCACAGCTTCCTGAAACATGTGAAGGAAAATGATCAGAAAAAAGAAGGCAGCCAGAGCAAAAGGTACTTGGGCTCAACTGAAACCCAGGTGGCTCCACCCAGAGAAATGCAGGCATTGGTTCTGCACCTGTGAGAACCGTGGAAAGGAGCCTGAGCTGTTGGAACCCATTCCCTATAAATTCTTGGCGTAATAGGTATTGAAAAAAAAAAAAAAAAAAAGATCTCCGGACTGTAAAAATGTTTCTCTTAATTGAGAAGTGTGGTGTCTCCTCCCCCAAAGAAGTGTTTCCAGCAAACTTTTTTCTTAAAAAAGGGAAAACATAGCACTAGGAAGTATCCAAAGTGAAATAGAGTAAAATATGATCTAAACATGATGAAAAGACCATCAGTGAGCTGTGGGGAAAATCCAAACCACTTAATATATGTGAAATTGTATTCCTGAAGTGAAGGAGAGGGAAGGGGAAACAGAAAAAATATATATTTGAAGAAATAACGGCCAAGACTTTTCTAAACTTGATGAAAACTATAAACCCACTATCCAAGAATCTCAGCAACCCCCAAGCACAAAACACATGAGGAAAACTACACCATGGCATAGCATAATCAAGCTGTTCAATACTAGTGATAAAGAGAAAATCTTAAAATCAGCCAGAGGACTTCTGTATCCAGAATAATGGAGAAACACTTGTTTCTATTCTCCTGCTAAGTACAGCTAAAAGCCTGTACGAGACAAACATAAGACTCTGAAAAGGAGATGAGAAGGCATACTGGCCTGCGGTCTGCACACCGGTGAGATGATGCAGCAGTGAGTTCTCTGGGTTCTTTTTTCTCATGTATCCAGACTTGGTCCTGAGGAAGCTGGCAGCCTGGAAATGCCAGTGGGTGCAGACACAAAAAGCCCCAAGAAAATCCTGCTCTTGAGTCAAAGGACCAGGAAAGGGACAGCCTAGCAAAACAGAAAGTTTAGACAATAACTGCTGTACTCCAGCCAGACGACACAGAAAAAAACTGTGGTCCCATGCCCACCAACAAGGCAGAGTAGGGAGCCTAGATTTTCACCCTTGCCAGGCTGTAATGAAGTGCCTCAACCCTTCCCCCATGTCAGAGTGGTGAGCGGGGTGGATCAGAGAAGGGAAAGTGGGGATCCTGACCTGTCCTCCCTGCTGGGCAGTAGCCAGGTCACCCTCCACAGTGGGGGCCACTGTGGGAGCTGAAGCTCCCACCCTGCTGGGCAGTAACAAGGATTCTCTCCTCCCTGGGTGTCATGGAGGCTGACTTAATGAAAATGAAAAGTAACATATCAAAATTTGTGGGGCACGGCTAAGACAGTACTCAGAAGGATATGTATTGCTCCAAATTCTTATTTTAGAAAAGAGGAACATTCTCAAATCAATAAGCTTAGCTCCTCCTAGCTCCTAGAAAAAGAGCAAAATAAACCCAAAGCAAGCAGAAAGAAGGAAATAATAAAGCGCAAAAAAATCGATGTAATAGAAACCAGAAATATAGTGGAGGAAATCAATGAAACAAAAAGATGTTTCTTTGAAACGATCAATGAAATGACAAACTTCTACCAAGAATGACAAAGGAAAAAAGAAGAAAACACAAATTACCAATATCAGGAATGAAACAGGTGATATCACTATAGACCCTGAAGTCATCAAAAAGATACTAAGAGGCCACTATAAACAAGTACACACACATAAATTTGACAACCTCAGTGAAATGGACCAATTCCTTGAAATACAGACTATCACAATTCACCCAATATGAAATAGATTATTTGAATAACACTATATCTATTAAGGAAATTTAAACTGTAGTTTAAAAACTCCTGAAAAAGAACTATCCAGTTCCAGATGATTTCACTGGAGAATCCTACCAAATATTTAAAGAATCCACACCAATTTCTACATAATCTATTCCAGAAAATAGAAGAGGTAGGAACAACGCTTTGATTCATTTTGTGAAGCTGGTATTACCCTGGTAACAAAAAACAAAGACAGTATTAAAAAAAGGACAACTACAGACCAATATCTCTTATAGATTCAAAACAAAGCATTAGCAAATATAATTCAGCAATATATAAAAATAATTCTCTACCATGACTAAGTGGGCTTTATTCCAAGAATGCAAGGCTAGTTCAATAATCTTGGTGAAAGTTTCGTAGACGTTCACCAAAAACATAATATAAGAAAAAGATCGATGAAGTAGACTTAATCAAAAGTAAAAGCTTCTGCTCTGCAAAAGGATGCTAAGAGTGTGAAAGAACAAGCAACAAACTGGGAGAAAAGATTTGCAAACTACGTATCTGACAAAGAACTCATATCTAGCATATTATAAAGAACCACCAAAAATCAGCAGAGGGGCTTCCCTGGTGGCGCGGTGGTTGAGAGTCCGCCTGCCGATGCAGGGGACACGGGTTCGTGCCCCGGTCCGGGAAGATCCCACATGCCACGGAGCGGCTAGGCCCGTGAGCCATGGCCGCTGAGCCTGCACGTCCGGAGCCTGTGCTCCGCAACGGGAGAGGCCACAACAGTGAGAGGCCCACGTACCGCAAAAAAAAAATTATTCTGGATGTTTCTGTGAGGGTGGTTTTTGGATGAAATTGACATTTAAATCAGTGGACTCTGAGCGAAGCACACTGCCCTCCATAATGTGGGTGGGCCTTGCCCAATCAGTTGAATGCCTTAATAGAACAAAGACTGACCTCCCCCAAGCAAAAAGGAATTCTGCTGGCAGATGGCCTTTCAACTCAAGCTGCAACTCTTCCCAGAATCTCCAGCCTGCTAACCTACCCCATTAGAGTTTGGACATGCAAAGCCTTCACTATCACATAAGCCAATTTCTTAAAATTATCTATCTCTCGATCTATCTACGTGCGTTGGTTCTATTCTCTGGTGAACCCTGACTAATTCTCCAATCTTCCGTTCCTGTTCCATCCAAGCCCTTGACCATGAAGCCAAACCATTAGCAACTGATCATGAATCAATGACCAGTAGATTCAAACTTCTGCTAATCTACTGCTCCAGAAAATCAAATAGGCTGCCCAAGTTCTATCCACAGGGAGGATTTTTCTTTACCATTGACCTTCAGGGTCATCCTTGGATGAAATGGTCATGCTGCAGCTTATAACTTTTGGGAGGTATAAGTATCATATCATGCAGACCCATCTTTAAATTGTGCTTAGTCTCTTTTCATCCTCAGTAAACTGATCCTAAAGAATATCCCAGGAAGCCTCACTCACGGGTTGAGGCAGGGGAGGCAGCGTGACTGGAGTTGGTTCAAAGAAACCTGAGCCACCTGCTACTATAACTTAATTGTACCTCTCACACCTGCTGAAGCTCAGCCTCTTCTCTACTGCTTCCACTGATGACAGATTGCTGCTGCACGTCCAACCTTCTGGGTAGGGGGTCTGACAACACCCAGGTTGCTCCGGAAAGCTCAGGCCTCATGGCCACTTGATAGCCCATGGCTAGGTGTTCAGTCTCTACCAAAGCCCAAGAGCAAGCCAGAGCTGTTTCTCGAAAGGAGAGTAGATATCTCAGAAGAGGGTATGGACAGGCTCCACAGTCCTAGTGTCTGACGTGGTGACTTCCCACCCTGATTTGCCATAAACACTGCAGCTATCAGATGACCCCTTCCTTCCCCAGCCACTGTCTGATTGCAGGTGCACAAGAGACCTTGAACCAGAATCACTATAGGATGTGATGATAATCCACGACAGCTTTGCAGCGATGACAGACCACATCAGCAGCCCCCTCGGCTGGTTCCCTGCATCCACTCCGCCTCCTCCAATCGGGTGTCCAGTTTCACTCAGAGGGGGATTTTCAAAACACTCATGTGACAGTACCCTTATCAGTGGCTTCCTGCTGTTCTCAGGACCAGGCCGAAGCCTTCAGGGGACCTTTCCCCCAGCCTGCGTCTCCGTCCTGCTGCCCTCCCCACTTCACCCGCTTTTGAGCCCACGATCCAGGCTCTGGCCTCA
Source organism: Lipotes vexillifer (assembly GCF_000442215.2). Lineage (NCBI taxonomy): Eukaryota > Metazoa > Chordata > Mammalia > Artiodactyla > Lipotidae > Lipotes > Lipotes vexillifer. The sequence continues at coordinate 1,188,034 of NW_006798273.1, forward strand.
TCAACCCAGCCCCTGATTCTGGGCAGGGCTGTCTCCCCACCCTTCCAACCCTTTACCTGACTCACTCCTACTCATCTGTCAATGAAAAAATAATCAGTTGATCTAAGAAAGAAATGGAAAATTTTATTTGAGCCAAATTGAGGATTATAACCCGGGAACAACAATTCAGAACAAAATGCATTTCCATTCTTTATACCCTCCTTCCACTGAAAACACGCCTTGCATTTTCCTTGCGTATTGAAATGTTTCCCTGATTATTTTAGTAGCATTATTACATACGTTATAATTCTTAACCTTAAAACCTTAACCCCTAGAGAAAACCAAGAAGTAATTGTGAACTGTTTGTCATATCAGGATTTCCTGATTGGCACTTATGAATGTATTTTATAACCTCTAGAAACATATACCTTCATCACAGAATTTCTTCAGTGTGATACAAGAATTGGTGGGCTTTGGATTATTTCTGGAGCCAGACCTCTGGCCCTATAAAGACTACATTTGTAATACAAGGACAGTTGGGTTTTTTGGGTTTTTTTTTTTTTTTTTGCGGTATGCGGGCCTCTCGCTGCTGTGGCCTCTCCCGTTGCGGAGCACAGGCTCCGGACGCGCAGGCTCAGAGCCATGGCTCACGGGCCCAGCCGCTCCGCGGCATGTGGGATCTTCCCGGACCGGGGCACGAACCTGCGTCCCCTGCATTGGCAGGCGGACTCTCAACCATTGCGCCACCAGGGAAGCCCAGGATAGTTGTTTTTAATTCCTCAAAGAATTGGGTGGCCTCCTCAACGATGGCAAATGACTGACATACCCATTCACCTATGCTGGAATGTTTTACTTTCCCTCATTTAGCTTAAGGGGAAAGCCTCCTCTCCCTCAAAAGAAAATTTGTATCAGGCTCTAAACTTCAGCTACGGTCAGTTTATTCAGACCGGTGGCCTCTCATTTTGGTAATCCATTTACAAACACTTTTGTGGAGCCTCCCTGGGTTTAAGAAGTTCTTTAAACTAACTGTGGCCCCTGGTTCGGCCTTTGATCTGAAGAGATTTGCCTACAGCCTCAGGTGGTTCCATTTCTAAAGGTAATGATTTAATAGGGTCTTCTGAGTGGAAAGGCAATTCAGACAGAAGATTGAGTACCCCAATAAAGGAAGATAGAGGGGAGCAGTAGAGTTTTAGGCACCTTTTATACCATTCATCTTTGATTAGCCTGCGCCAGTCTGTCACTGAGGCCGTTTTGGAATTCTGAGGCCTTTTGGGTCTCCTACCTACCAATTTAAAAAGGTACAATAATTTAAGATGAGAGCCCCCTAAAATTTCAGCAATTTCGCAATTTCAAAGGATCCAAGGAGCTAGCCCTACAAATATTTTTACTTGCTAACCTAATTTTAGAAAAGTGAAAAGCACTTACCGCTGTTGTTTCCAGTAGACCCTGCAGGCGCAGATCCTGAAGACTGCCGGCTTTAACTGTGCGCTCAGAATTGTTTTGGAGTGCCCAAAGAACCCCATCTTGGCCATTTTAGGGCCCGATTTCCTTTAGTTCCCAATTAAGTACTTGCAAGTATATATAAATCCAGCTGGTATTCCCACAGGTGGCTGTTTGCATGGAAGCTGTCCGGCCTTTGAGGCACAATTTCCCAGTATTAATTTTGCGGCCTAATTCAGATATGAGTTACCATCTGAACAACTTTTGGAGGCCAGTGTGGTGGATTGCATGCGTGCTGAGGAGTTACCCTTGGGTCAGTTGGACACTTTTACATGGCCTGGTTTCTCCCTGGTGCTGCCAGAGCTGCTCCAGGTCTCTGCTCAAACCTGCCAACCCCTTGGGGCTTCCCTGGTGGCGCAGTGGTTGGGAGTCCGCCTGCCGATGCAGGGGACGCGGGTTCGTGCCCTGGTCCGGGAGGATCCCACATTCCGCGGAGCGGCTGGGCCCGTGAGCCATGGCCCCTGAGCCTGCGCGTCTGGAGCCTGTGCTCCGCAATGGGAGAGGCCACAGCAGTGAGAGGCCCATGTACCGCAAAAAAACAAACAAACAAACAAAAGAACCTGCCAACCCCACCTTTAGCAGGAGTTAATGTCAACCTTTAAGTTAAAGGGCCCAGAGATAAGAAAGGAAGCTACAAACAAACAAACCCCAGATGGAACCAGCTGGGACCACAAGATGGTGATGAATCTGACCTCCAACACACCCTGAGTCTCATTACATGTTGATTTCACTACTTTAGCATATTAAATGACACACCTGGACCAAATAAGGCTTAAAAGGGGGTGGAGAAAGCACTGCCCCTTCCCCAGTAGACTAATGCATATGCCTTCCCATTATTAGCCTCCTCCCTCCTCCCATTGCTTTATTTTTTTAAATTAAACCCCTCTCACCAGGTGGCGGAAAAGTTGATCTGTGAACTTAGCTCCTGCTTCTCCAGTCTTTGGCCAGTGAATGCAGCTTGTGCTATGTCCGTCTCAGCTTATGTTTCGTTATTTGCCTACTTGAACCCTAAGGGAAAAAGAACCCTCCCCTGCAGAGGCAGAGAGCCTCGGCCAGGCTAGGGCCCGAGCAGGGTCCATACGACTCAATTCGGTAACAGTGTGACAGCCTAAAACCGTCAGGGGTGCTCAGAGCGCTAGGTTACCAGCCTCTGTCTCGCTGCCCGGATGAGCAGTATTTACTTAAGGTTTGACTGGGTCTCCCTTATTCTTAAGAGCTGAAGAATTCAGCCTCTCATTTCAGTAGCAAAAGTTTTGTTCAGACCATATGTCAACTCATTTTTTTTTCCGATTTAAGCGCATTTTAACAAAAAGCCACCTATGTTTCCCTGGGCCTCTTACCCAAACCCCCTAGGTCCTACCTAAGAAATGCACAGGTGCCCCTTAAGATTCCAAGTCTTAAGCAAAGCAGCTCAAAATTTTCAGGATCATCACTCAAACAACGAGATCCGGATTTTAGGAGAACTCCCCGGAACACCTGAGGAGTACCGAGAAGCCGGTGGGGCTCAATGGGCCATGCTGGTTCTGGTTCCAGGTAAACGTCAGGTGCCCTCTGGCAGGTGTCTCTGATATCCTGCCGGCTACGTCATGCATATCAGTGAAAAACTTAGTCGATCTAAGAAAGAAATGAAAACTTTTATTCGAATCAAATGGAGGATTATAACCTCGGAACAGCATCTCAGAAAGCTGAGAACTGTTCCACTCATTAGAAGTCAAGGCATAGTTATATCAGTTTTTTGACACAGAGGGCTGGACGTTAAATGACACATTATTGACACTTTACACAGTCCAGACCTAAGTGTCATCGTCATCGTGGCCCCTTACAAGATCAAGAAGGAATGTTATCTTTTAAGGAATTGTCTTGTTGGTGCTATGAGAATGTTGCTCAGGCCGGCTGAGGCGCCCTGCACTGCCAGCCAGCACAGTTGTTTCAAAGAGATTTGACCCTGGTGCAGTTGAGAGCTGGCCCTTGACCCTGCAGGCTCAGGGCCTGAGACACCCACAGCCCCGCCTCCCTCCTCCCCACCCCACCCCCCCACCCC
>NW_006798273.1:1191760-1200491 GCF_000442215.2 Lipotes vexillifer
CTCCCTCCTCCCCACCCCCCCCCCCCACCCCACCCCCCGCCCCCCGCAAGGCTGTCGCCCGTAGCCCGTAGCCTTATGACCTTCAGTGCAGCAGCCTTACTGATCGATCCCCTCCCCCTGTGCCACCTGTCTTGGGTGCCTGTCTTGTGGGGGGGCTCCAGGGGGGAATGCTTGCAAGATGTCCACAGCCAGGCAGGGGAGACGGCGCTGGGCATGCTGGCCCCTGGCCCCCCTTCCTTCAGGGCCCGCTGGAGTCTGCCAAGCAGGTTCACCACCCACAGCCTGACGTCAGTGGCCGTAGCAGTCGAGAATTTTTCAGCTGAAAGTGCCAGTCAACCCAGTTTTAACTGGCTTCGGGGGGAAGAGTGAATCCTATTAGTGACTCTTATGACTGAAGAGTCTAGAGATTGGGGAGTGGGGGGTTGCTTAAGGTGCAGTTTGATTTTGAGCTCAAGGACTGGCCTCCCCCCAGTCTTGCTTTCTTCCTCTTCACCCCTCAATCAGGCCACCCTCTGCACTGGCTGCATTCTTCCCATGCCTCCTCATAGTGGCAAAACGGCAGCAACAGCTCCAGGACTCACCCCTCAGCTTCAGATAGTGAGGGAGCAGCGTCTTTCCCCAGCATTCCCAGCACAGGTCTCCCTGGGCCTCATCAGCTGCAATCAGGTTGGCTGCCCGCCCCCCAGCCAGCCACTGTGACTGGGGAGTAGGGGGGTGGGTAATGCACCAGTTGACTGGGGCCTGGTCTTGGAGGTCGGGTGGACCCCAGGACTGCACGGATAGACAGTGGAAGAGGGGTCCTCAGGCGCTGCCAGAAGGGGGCGGATGCTGCGGAGGCAGAAGACTGATGTCCAATCAGCTGACCTTCCTCATTGCCCCCATGGCGCCCACATCGGTGGGAGGGAAGCTCCCAAAGGCCTTTTCTTGCCAGGGGAATGGAGGAGGCCATGTCAGGCAGGCGGATGGGCAGACATAGATCCTGCAACCACAGGCGTTCAATAATGTGCAAAGCCAGCCAAGAAAGCTGAACAGAGGGAGCCCTGTGCCCGGGTCGCGGTGTAAGAGCAAAGACAGGTAGGGCTGGGGCAGGAGAGTTAGAGGGAAGGTGGGCTTTCCTGCTAGAGGAACAGACGGAACAAAAAGGCACACCGCAGTTGGCAGGGAGCCCGGTTCTAAGGCTGGCGGCCCTTGGCAGTCGGGGCAGCTGTCTGGGGGCGACCTGTGGGTCGGATGGTTCCCCGGCTGGTGCCACCACCCAAGAAAGGGCCACGATCGGGTACCTGCTCAGGAGGCCCTGAATCCTTTCCAGGGCCACACCGGGCCTTCCTGCCAGGCCCACTCCCATGACACGGTCCCTCCAGGACCTCGCGGCTCTGGCCAACGGCTAAGTAGTTTCTTCCTGTTGCCTTCACCTTGGCTGGCTCTGGTTCCGGCCCACAGACACTGCTCCCTGTGCAGATTGGGCCCTGCCTCTACCCCGCTCTCTTCTTCAGTCTCTGAACCCCACAGAGCTCACTCGGCAGGCAGCTAGAGTCTGCACATTCTCTGTTCAGGCAAAGTCCACACGATTATAGCTGATCACGTGAAACCGGAGCTGGCTGGCCTCTGGTGCTCCCCTAACCTGAAGGGCCAGGGCCCCTGTGAATTGGCGAGAGGGCTAGGAGGGGGCCCAGGACCCACTTTGGGTTGGCAACTGTGTCCAGCTCAGTGGACTCTGTGTGTGTGCCTGTGGAATCGTTACTTGATATAATTTTCTGAGGGAAAACCAAGTGGAGAATGAGGCTGCAATATGAAAATGTCTCTGAGGTCTTAAAATAAATGACAAGTAGCTTCCCTTCCAAGTCCGTTTCGGGGGACGGTGTGTGTGTGTTGGGGGCGACCCTAGGGCAAGAAACTGGTGACAAGGCTGGTGTGTGGTACCGTCGCCCCCTGGTGGTCAATGGGAAGCAAAGCACTTGGACCCAGAGGTTCTGCCTCCAGGGAACCTGAGGCCGTAAAGTTTGTAACAAGGGCCTTCCTCCATAAGTCTTGGTGAGAATGAAGGAGTCGAGCCAGGCCCATGGGATGCTCAGCTCTTACTCCTGGCCCTGGGCAGGTCAGCGCGGCCACACAGTGAGGGGTGGTGGGAGGGTGGGGTGTGTGGATAGCCTTAGCCAGCTGGCCCCCAAATGGGCCTTGGGGTTACCAGGGCAACTGGGGACCATCACAGATTCATTTGCAGCACCTGGAAACTCCTTTTGAAAGGTCTGTCCTTTCTCTGGTGGCTTACTGATATGAATCACCCTTCTATAGAGAGGGAGAAAAATGCATGAAAACTTCAGTGGGATAAGAAGGAAGGACGCTCATGTTTATTAAGAAGCTAGTAAATAATCATAATCAATCATCAGAACAATCCTATCAGAGATTGTTCTGCTCATTTTACAGATAAGGCAACTGAGGCTCAGCCAGGTAAAGACATGCTTAAGATGAAATAGAAAGCTCCATCATGAAATGGGCAGTTCAGTGCTGACACCTGGCCTGGAGCCACCTGCCTGGGTCCAAGTCCTGGCTCCACTCTTTAACGGCTGAGGGGGCCCCAACATCTTTCAGCCCAGCTTTTCCGCTGTGCCCAACAGGCTGTGGCCACGGCAAACGTTCTCAGCACAGTGGCCAGCCCATGCAAATGCAAGACATCCCATCCCAGGCAGCAAGGTCAGAGCTCCCTTGCCTGGATTGTGCCAAGGCCCTGGGGCTCCGGTGGACTGGAGCCTTCGGTGTGTTCGGTGGTGGAAGGGGGCTCCCGCCATCTATCCTCCCGGTTACCGATGACACACCCATCAGCCAAACAGTGGAGGTGACGTCACATGGCCTGGGGGCTGGCCCTTGAAGCACCAGCAGACCCCTCAGAACCTCTGTCTCCCCATCCCTGAGTTGGGGAACCCCTTCCTCTCCTACCCTCAGCTTCCCACGTCTTGCCCCTCCTCTAGCATAACCCTCACTGACCCAGGAAAGGAAGATGTCTTCAGGCAAATTCTGCTTCTGCCCTGTGACCTGCACCCTCCAGCCAAGGAGACACGCAGAAATGACTTCCTGGAACTGGCAGAGAGAAATGCCTTGGGAACGAAATACAAATGGCACCTCAAGGAGTTACCCTACCTCGCGGCTCTGTGTACAGGCTGCAGGGCTGGGGCTTCTCATAAAGGCTTCCCAACCGCGGGCATCTCTTCACTCCGCCTTCACTTACGGCACATTGGGAACTTGAAATTGAGTGTGGAAATCGGCAAACGCTACAATTCGGGGAATGTTAAACACTTATCAGCGTGGCACAGGGCAGAGGCCATGCCTCATAGCAGGGATGGGAGGGGCTGGACCAAATTTCAGAGTCGGGATAAAGCCAACAAGAGTCCCTCTCCTTTGTCAAGTTTATTTTATTAAAATATACAGGACTGAATATTGGTGGGCGCTGAGAACAGGCACCACCCTCCTAGGCTGCTTCCAAGGGAGACACTTCTGCCATGCAGACATGCGGCCAGTTTGCATCCCAGAGTGGGAGCCAGACCCCTCCTGGTTGGACGTGCAGCCAGTCTGGCCCAAGGCCGGGGTGGACAGGGCATGGTGGTGACCCTCTCCTTTGGCCTTGGACCCTGAGAAGCAAAGCCACACCAGCTGGGAGGGCTGGGCTGAGGGGGTGGGGATGGGGATGGTGGAGAATATCCCTGAGCCGGGGAAAGCTGATGCCCTCCTGGAGGGGAGAGGGAGCCCCCAGTCAGACTGGAGCTGGGTGTCAGTGCAACTCCAAGGGGGCGGACCACCTGTGTGTGGGTACCAAGGGGTCCCTGCAGCCGAGCCAGGCCAATCTCCATGGCCTCCGCCACCCTGCCCTTTCCTCTGAGGGCCCTGCTCACCCTAGGGCCAGGCCTGAGCAGAGATGGGGTGGCAACCGATGGAATGTACGCTTTGGGAATGTTCCTGGGACGGTCCGTACTGCCTGGGATTGAGTTTCTTCCCGGGGCGGCCTGGGCAGGCGGGAGCAGCCTCTCTCCCTCTCCCTCTCTCCCTCTCTCTCTCCTGGAAGTTTCTGTTGACCTGCCACCCGGTCTCTGGCCCCTTGGCCCTCATTATTGGCGCTGGCTTCCGGCTGACGCCGGCCTCCATCCTCAGAGCAGAAGCCAGCCAAGCTGAATCCCCAGGGTTTGTGCTTTTGAACGTTGGTGAGCTGGGCTGGGCTGGGCGGGAGGGTGGGCTTCAAGCCCCCCACTGCTCTGAGGCACAGAACTGACTCTCCACAGAACCCTGGGGCCACCTGATGGGGGCTGGTGGCACCCAGCCCTCAGCCCAGCAGGAGGGCACGGGCTCCCCTCGTGGGCTGCGGCCTGAGCTGCTGGGGGCGTTTGTGCTTTTTGTATGGGGTTGGGGTGAGTCTGTGTGGAGGCATGGCTACAAGGCTCCAGGACCCTAACCAGGAAGAGGGGGCTCATCCAGGCTGCTGGGCTCAGGGAGACGGGGGCCAACAGGAAAGAGGGTGGGAGAAGTCCCTTCCCAGGCCTGCTCTGACCCCCCCGGGCTCCCTGGGGGCTAGGCTCTGAGCCATGTGCCCTCTTCTCAGGACCCACAATGACCTGGGTGCCTGAGGGGTGTGGGCAGACCCCCTGCTGCATCCCCACTGAGCCAGCCTGGGGCAAGGGAGGTGGAGTTGGCAGACAGTTGCCTTCAGATTCCCCACCAGGAAACCCCATCCCCAGCTAGAAAGCCCCCTTCCTGGGGTGGAGGCGAAAGAGCCCACTGGCCCCTCACCACCGGGGCTCCCACCAGCTCAGTGGACGGGCAGGCGTCCTGGGACCCAGGGAAACGTTTCCAGGAAGCAGCTGCCTCTGTCTAATTACCACCTCTTTCCTAGTCTGAACTCCCTTGACCCCCAGCTGCCCCTCCGGGGTCCTGGGGTCCGGGCCATCCTGGAAGTGTCGTCAGTGGGCAGGGAGTGGCTTGGGGAACGAGAAGGCCAGATCAGCCTCCGGAGCCTGGCCCCTGTGTGGTGGGAAAGAAGGGTGGCAGAAAGGAGGGGCGAGTGGGCTCCCACGGGAGCGGCCTTTGCTCTGGAGACTGGACCCTCCTTGGCAGGGGAGGCAACACCTAGTGGCCAGTGGCCTGAAGACACGGCTCTTTCAGCTGCCCACCTGGAGGCCTGGGAGGGGGCTGGTGGGAGCTGTGTGGCTCTCATCACCTGGACCCAGGTCCCAGCCAGACTCAGCCCCTCCCTAACCTTTGTCCCCCCCGGCACCTGCGAGCCCAGAGGAAGGATGTGCATGTGTGTGTGTGTGTGTGTGTGTGCGCGCGCGCGCGCGCGCGTGTGTGTGTGTGTCTGCAGCAAACTATTCACTTTGTGCAAATATATTAGAAACAAGTTTCTGCTGGAGGCTGCTCCTGGCATCTTTGGGGCAGAGGTGTTAACAGCCACTCAGGGACACCCCTCCCCCACAAGCGTCCTAGATGACGTTCTCGAACAGCTGCATGGAGCTCATGATGTTCTCGTCCTGCATGGGGAGAGGGGACGAGAGGCCCGGTCAGCTCCGGGCTAGCAGGGCCCAAATCCCATGTCACTGTGAGCAGATTCTCGTCAGGGACCTGGAACCCTCCAGGGACTCTGCCTGTCTCACTGGGCGAAGGGGGAGCTGTCAGGCACAGCCTGTCTCCAGCCCCATGGCCTGATGTTCAGGCCGTCTGGGAGCTGTTAACTCACTGATGGACCAAGCCACCCCACCCCCAGCTGAGCACCCGGATGGAGGCTGGGGGCACCCGAGGGGCCGCCCAGGGGGTAAGGCCGACAGCCTAGGCCAGTAGAGGCCCAGCGTCCTGCCCCCTGAAGGCGCTCTGCATAGGAGTGTCAGCAGCAGTGCCGGGGGCTCCAAGCTCCTTCCCGCAGTGTGACCCTGTCCTGAGGGCGCCACGTCTCTCCCCTCTGAGGGGAGCCACCGAGGGCAGGGCTGAGGGACGTGTGCCCAGCTGGGCTGTGGGCTGGCAGGGGTGGGACACTGGGGTCCCCAAGCCCTGACGCCGCCTACCTTCTGACAGGTCTCCAGGAACTCATCAATGGTCACCACCCCGTCCTGATTCCGGTCCATTTTCTGCAACTCAAGCCACGCCCTCAGTGAGTCTGTGTCCCACCAGGGCCGGCCCCTGCCCCAGGCCTGAGGACGTGCCAGGGGGCGGGTGGTGGGCTCCTTCCACCCCAACCCGTCCCCTCTGTCCTCTCCCTGGGATCCAGGCCACGTAAAGTGCCCTCTCCAGCCACATCCACCACCGCAGCCGACCTCTCTGGAGTCTCCCCAGTCTGTCCCCCACCCCAGACACTTTCCGGAAGCTCTCCTGGGCTCCGGCTCCCCAGAAAGCAGCCCCGTGCTCCTCGGACCCCCTCACCTTGCTGACAGGCAGCCGGGGCAGGTGGAGCAGCTGGTCAGGATGGAGGCATGTCTAAAGGGCCCCCAGCAAGCGGAAGGCAGAGCCCTAGCTCCATCAGTCCCCATGGATACAAAGCAGTCACCCCAACCCTCTCCTCCTGCAGAGAGGCCCCTGGCGGAGCGGGGGGCAGCTCTTGAAAGGCACAAGAACACTGCTGGGGGGTGTCGGCGACCTTGGACTCTGTGAGCCCCTGCGTGCTCTGAGACGCAGTTTGGCAGATCAATGAGCGGGGATGGCTTTAATTCACTCCTTGGGATCCGGACAACCAGCCCGATGGGGGCTGCAAGTTGAACCTCCTCGTGGGAGCGGGGAGGCCCACAGAAGGGAGTGGCAGGCCCAGGACTGCCCTAAGAGCCGAAGCCCCTTCCTCTTCCAGCCGCCCTTCCCCGCGCAGCCCGGGGCTGGAGCGCTCACCTGGAAGAACCTCTCCACGTGCTCCAGGGGCGCGTCCTCCCGCAGGATGGGGTAGGTGTGGCGGCCCATCATGTCATAGATGGACTTCATGATGGCCAGCATCTCCTGCAGGGGGGCCGGAGGGGCTGGCCTGAGCCTGGCCGTAAGGAGGTGGGGTGAGGGTTCGAGGGTCTGAGGGGAGGGGCTGCATCCAAGGGTGGGGGACACCTCAGGGCCGGTGGTGGGTGAGTGGCCGGGGCTGTGGGAGCTGGAGAGAGGCAAGCTCACCCTCACCCAGTCCTCCCAGCGCAAGCTTCTAACTCTCCAAGAGCAGCTGGAGCTAGATTTTTAATGCAGTCTCCAGAATTTGAAACTGTAGCAACTATTTCAGAGACAGAAGAACGTTTGGGCCAGACGAAACCAGACTGTGGGCCTGTGTGGTGAGGGACCCCCCACCCCCGTGTGCGCCCTGCCTTAAGGGACCACACTGCTCTCCCTCAATTGGTGGGAGCCGAGGCCAGCTCCCACCCCTGCTCCCAGCTTCTCCACTTGTGTCTCCCTCAGGACCTCTCCGTAAGGAAGGATGATCCGGGACACCTGTTGAACGGGATCGAGACACGTGGTGAGGGGCACCAAAGCTCCGCGCCCCCTGCGCCCAGGTACCCAGGCCCGAGAGCCCAGGCGAGGAGAAGAGGCCCTGGCCGCTGCCCCCCCAAGGCCGGGCTGTGAGCCGGGCCTCTGGCCAGGGAGCGGGGACGCAGGAGGGAGGCTGGGGATATAGAGCGGTGGAGTGGGGGGCAGACAGGTCACTCCCGGCCTCCCCAGCCACCGCCATACCTCTTTGGTGACGTAGCCGTCCTTGTTAATGTCGTAAAGGTTAAAGGCCCACTTGAGTTTCTCGTGGACTGTTCCTCGCAGGAGGATGGAGAGACCGACCACGAAGTCCTGTGGAGGAAGGGGAGGGGGAGGAGTGACGATCCAGCGCTCAGATTCTACTTCCAGTTCGCGGTGTGGCTTTCGCTGAAATTCACATCTGTGTAGGTGAGGCACCTCCATCACAGAGCGGGCAGATGGTGTCCATCAGGCCAATACAGTGTGTGTGTGTGTGTGTGTGTGTGTGTGTGTGTGTGTGTGGGTGTGTGTGTGTGTGTGTGTGTGTGTGTGTGTGTGTGTGTGTGTGTGTGTGTGTGTGTGTGTGCGCGTGCGCGCGCGCGCCTGTGAGTGCGCATGGGTGTGGCGGGGATGGCACAGTGGCTGGAACTGATCATCTCAAATAAAGACATGCAAACGTATGGTGTCTTAGACCCATTTAATGCATTGCCACTGACAGAGAAGGCCTCGGGTGCTCCTTTAATGAAGGGGGTGCTCTATTTTCACTTTACCAAGTGTCTGTGTGTCAAGGTGCTTAAAAACTTACAGCTTAAAAACTAAACTAACAGTGCTCAGTTCGGGGGTCATGCCATACCTGTGTGCAGTCACAGGTGTGACAGTTTATTACTAATGTGAATGAACGTTCGAATGGCTTCCGTGTGAAAACGTCAACTGTTTTGTTATAACAGTTGGTAGAAAGCAAGTCTTTCCTGCCCCTTCCGGAAGGTTTGCAGGTTAAGCCCTCCCTGCCCCATGGGGTCCTCTCAGGCTGCTCCGAAAGAAGGGGAGCAGAGAAGGGCTGTCTATGGGGGGGGATGGAGGACAAGCAGACTGTGGAGGGACAGGGCTTTGTACCAAGGGGCTTGGTCCCACTCAAATTTTATTTTATTTTTTAATTTATTTACTTATAATTTTATTATTATTATTATTATTATTTTTTGCGGTACGCAGGCCCCTCACTGCTGTGGCCTCTCCCGCTGCAGAGCACAGGCTCCGGACGCGCAGGCTCAGCGGCCACGGCTCACGGGCCCAG
>NW_006798273.1:1200533-1207669 GCF_000442215.2 Lipotes vexillifer
GGCTCACGGGCCCAGCCGCTCCGCGGCACGTGGGATCCTCCCGGACCGGGACACGAGCCCGTGGTCCCCTGCATCGGCAGGCGGACTCTCAACCACTGCGCCACCAAGGAAGCCCTCAAATTTTACTTTTTATCTTTTTGGCCACGCCATGTGGCTTGTGGGATCTTAGTTCCCCGACCAGGGATCGAACCCAGGCCCCAGCAGTGAAAGCGCTGAGACCTAACTCCTGGACTGCCAGGGAATTCCCCCCGCTCAAATTTTAGATTTTTCTGGATTAGAGGAAGCCTGTATCATGAGAAAGGAAGACTAAGGGAAACAGAAAAGCAGTTTGGAAGAAACAAAAAATTATTCCAGGAGAAAAAATTACTTAACATAAACTATTAGATTCAGAGATTAGATATCTGGCATCCCTACAGTAAGAATAGGATGCTATAAAAAAGGAACACTTGGGAACAAGCAAGAGCTCTTGGGAATTAAAAATGAGAAAGCAAAATGACAGACTCAGAAGAAGGGCTGGAAAAGCACGTGGAATCTTCCATAAAGCAGCGTGAAAAGGCAGAGCTGGAAAATAGGAGAGAAAAGCGGATAATGAGAGGCCCGCTCCAGAGGGACCGAAACTTGACCAGCTGGACTTCCAGGAAGAGCCGGAGGAAACGGAGGGAGGCGTGTCCAAGAGGCAATGAAGGGGAAGACTGAGTGTTCAGGTCCTGCCGAGGACCTAACGATGCGGGGAAACAGCCCACAGTGTGACCTGCAGGCACATATCACGAGACACTTCGGAAAACGGGTGCAAGGACAGGATCCTACAAGCTTCCAGAGAGAAAAACAAAACCAAACAGAAACAACAACAACAATAACAAGATCAGGTCCTGTACACAGGGTCGGGAATCAGCAGGACGGCTTCCGCCGTAGCTCTGGTCCCACACAACAGATCAAGCAAGAGAATGGAACGAAGTCACTTCCGGGCGTTCAAAGGCTCAGAAATTACCTCCCACGTACTCTTCTGTAGAAAACTCCTGGAAGACATGCTTTTGAAAAGAGAGAGTAAAGCAAGGGAGAAGACGAAGGATTCCAGAACCAGGAGACCCAACCCAGGAGAGAGGGGAAGAGGTCCCCAGAGGGCACCCAGCACCAGGATGATGGAGCTGGTCAAAGGCTAGGGAGATGCCCGTTCAGATGACTGGAGGAGGACGGCGTTGAATTACTGACGAGGTCACAGACACCAGGCAAATGACAAATCGGGACCACAGTTAACTGAAGGCAAAATAAAAATGTGTGCAGGAAAGGGGAACGTGATCACAGTTCACTGCAAGGCTCATCTGGGGGACAAATTCACATCATGAGTAAACCGAGAGTGTTTATCCAATCTGAACTCCATCGCTCTGGAAAGCCAGGGGATGGGAAAGGTGTGTGTGCAGAAGACCCAACTCCTCACCCGTGCAGAGAGTCAACGGGCAGCATCTAAAGCTGGGCAGTCGGGAAGGAGCAAGAACAGGGATGCTATTGGGCGACAAGAAGACAGAGTGACAATCGGCTAAAACAAGGGAGGTGGTTGTTTCTTCGGGTATATCTGGGGGGTGGTAACTGCAGTTTTTCCAAAGCACATCCTGTAAGTCTACTGGAGCCTGAAAGTCCTGTGTGTGTATAAGTGAAGAAAATAAAGATATACGAAGGGAGAAACAGTGTGATATTTCTTATGTGCCTGAGTTTGAGGAATGCCAGCCACTGAAGCTGAGCTCGTGTATGATTTACAGAAGCAGTGAAGAGTCAGAGCATCCCTGAAGCCACATCACGCCTCTTCCCTGGGGTCTGACGGGCTTTCCCAGTGGGAAGCAAAGGCTCGGACTCCTAAGCTGGGCATGAGGGAACGAGTGGGTCCTGCACAGGACCCACTCTTCCCGTGTGGGCATGGGGGAACCCCGGCACCACTGTCCTCCCATCTAGTCTCCTCAGATGCTGTGTAGCCACACTCAGCCACACTCAGGACTGTCCCTACTCGGGGTCCCTTAGCGGGTGTGTAGTATAATAGTGACGGTGCTAGGAGAGAGGTGGGTCGGAATGTCCCCTGCGAGAACACTGGCCCATCCCCAGTCACACACAAATGACCCCAAGTCTAGCCAGCCCACGTCCAGGTGCTTGCTGGTTCTAAATTTCCAGCCGCACACAGCACAGCTTCACGTGGGACTGTCGCTCGTCGGAGCTCCTTGGTCTCAATGCTGAGGTGTATGAAGCCTGTCATATCCACAGCCCCTGCTCTGTGCTGTCCCTGAGGGGCTCCTCAGTGACACCGGCTGGGACACCCCAGAGTGCAGAGCAGGAGCTCAGTGTGGGGCGGGGGTGATTAGAGCACGGGGCTGTAGGCCTTCCCGAGGGTACTGACCACAGCCATCATTTGGCCAGTGGCACAGGGAGCGAGTTACTGCAGGGGCAGGTAATGGACAGGGCAGCCTCCAGTGCTGAGGTTTGCTTGTTGTGCCATTTCCTTACTCCTTCAGGTGAGGGGAGGGAAGTTACAATATTTCACCAGATCAATAAACTCTAATTAATATGTATGTGTATTATCTCAAGAATATACACAAAGGACTGGGATCATTGTAAATATTGATAAGCTGACCTAACTTTCTGTTTTAAGAGCACGTTGAGAGGTTTGGTCTGAGGTAGCGAGGAGGGCTGAGTGTCTCCCCCCACCCCCTCTGGATCCTTCCTGACCACGGGGATCCCCACCCATGGTGCACCCAGGATTAGGCCCTGCCCGTTGGAAGGCCCCTGGGAGATACACACCCCCCTCCCTTCCTGAAAAAGGCCTCCTAGAGCAGAGCATTGGTATCAAGATGCCGAAGGTAAACAAACAAGAAGGTCCCAAGGTAAACAAACCTCGCCATTAAGAAATCGGAGGAATTGATTTCAAGAGGGAGAAGCATGACCTTCTGAGAAGGTGCCTAGCAGAAGGGGGTCAGCGCCAGCGCCCCCCGCTCAGCCACTGACAGCACCTCCCCAACAAAGACCCACCATCGACCACCTTAAAGGGACCATGGTGAGAGAGGCGACCATAGGAGGGTGATGGAGACCTTCCCGACACCCGCCACTATGCGGGGGCCCTGCTGAGCTGTCTGGTCATCTGACTCCTGAACAAGAGAAACCATCACCAAAGTCCTGGTTGGGTCTGTCACACAACTTCTCACACTTCATTCCCAGGAGCCTCAGGTACCTCTTAAAGGACACACAAGGAACTGGCCACAGGGGTGGGACCAGGGAAGGAAAATGAATTTTCCTTTGTACTGATTGGATTTTTACCATGTGCAGGCAGAACTGAAAACAAAAAGGCTGAAAAAGCTGGAAGTTCACAAATCCACTAAGAGTGTGGCCCGGGGAAGGTGAGACCCCTGTGGTCACAGAGCTGGCGGTGGCCTTGGGCTGCCCCACCCCGGCCGAGGGTCAGTGAGTGGGCCAGCTGGAGCGATAAGGGAAGCTGAGAAGCAACTCGAGTTATTATTACCCCAGCTGGCGCAGGGGCTTTCTCTCTCACGTTCCCGTCAGCCGCCCTTGGCTTTGGAAGCCGAGCTGGGGGGTTATCGATCAAGCCTGGCTCTCAGCAAGGTTTTCTTCTCCGAAGAGGTTTCATCTTTTCTCCTGCAGCTATTTTTAGGGGCCTGGGCTCCACAGCTGGGGCCTCAGTGGAGCCCACGTGCTGCCCGCACAGAACCCAGGCAGGGCCCTCCTGGGGGCAGGCGGCTGGGGCGGGGGGAGGATAGGCAGGCTCGCTCACAGTGCTGCTGGGATGACCCCTGAGCCTGCTCGGGCAGGGATGCTCTGCCTGTTTTCGGGCAAGGGGTTAAGTTCCAGGGCGGGGTGCCCAGATCCCCTTAGCACAGACCTCTAGTTAAACCTTGCCCCCTTTTCAAATGCAAATTCACGTTGGGTCACTATGGCCTCAGTGTGCCTTAACAGCTCCCTTGGCTTGGCAGGGCTGGAATGGAAGGAAAGGCTGAGAATAGGGTGGCCAGACAGCAAAATCAAATTTCACTGACTTCACAGTCAGGCCCAGGGCCAACCAAGCAGAGTCCACTCGTTCCCTGGGTGACACACTGGACCGTTTACACCAGGGTCATGTCTGAGCCTCTGGTGGCCCCAAGGGGGTGGCACCGTGGCCGGGAGATGCAGGACCAGGGGACGTGGGAGGGGTCGACAGGGACCTACCTCAAAGCGGATGGCCCCGTTCCCGTCTGCATCGAAGGCGTTGAAGAGGAAGTGAGCATAGGTGCTGGAATCTGGGGAGACCAAGGGCAAGGCTGGGAGTGTTGGGGCCGCCTGAGCCCCTACCCCAAGCACCCTCAGCATATTGCTGCTGAGTCCTGGGCTGGAGTTCCCCCCTGCCTGCCAGATAGAGGCAGCACCGGGCAAGGGATGCTGGGGAGGGTGTGTGTGGGTGAGGGTCCCCTCCCCATAAAAGGGATGCCCACCCTCTGCAGGGCTGCCACAGGGAAGCAGGAACTTTGGAGGAACTGGGGGCCTGGCCTCAGACTCACCTCCTTGAGGGAAGAACTGGGAGTAAATGAGTTTGAACGTGTCTTCATCCACCAGGCCCGTGGGGCACTCCTGCAGCAGGAAGGCACCCCTCTCAGTAATCCCAGCCACCCCCGTCCCACACCCTGACTCCACAGGGCCTGGGCTCTCTCCTCCCTCTGGGGGACACCTGCTGCCTGAGGCACCGCTGGGCTCCACCAGCCCCGGGCTAGGGAAAGCCTGGGGGGGGGGCGGTGGGCTCGGCGGGAGGGGGTGGTGAGTCCCCTCATGCCAGGTTGGTCCCTCTGCAGGTTCCTCCCCTGCACCAGCATCGAGACACACAGAAGGGGGTGTGGTGACTTCAGAACACTGACTCTAGGACCTGGCCCACCCCCCAGACAGCTCTCCCACAAAACACGAGCCCCATAAAGGCCCTGGGACATTCACTGTGCCATGGGAAGCATCCGGAAGGTCTGCCTGCACCCTGCAGCCACAGGGACAGGAAAGCCGGGGGGATCAGGGCCTCTCTTGGGGGGGATGGGGGGCACTCACATTCTTGAAGCCCCTGTAGAGGGACTGCAGCTCCTTCTTGGTGAACTTGGTCTGTGCCTGCAGCTGGTCCAGCCCCTCCGGCTGGTGGCGCACCGTGGACAGCTCCAGCTCACTGTCGCTGCTGTCTGGAGGGGGATACAGACCCGGGAGGGTGGAACATGCGGCCCCGCCCCATCTTGCTCCAGTGTGGGCACTGTAAGGGGCGGAAGTAAGGGGTGGAGGGACTCTCCTCGAGTGACTACCATGTACAGTCACCCAGGCTGTGCACTGCACAAATGTACAGGCTACAGAGGAACAGCACACTCAGGAGTTGTGCCTCCTGGTCTCTCTGCTGCCCTGCTCCTCACATAGAGTGGGCCCTGCCCGCTGGCCTCACCTTGAGCGTGCTACCCTCTCAGCCACATGGTGGGATGGGGATGAGAGTTGGGAGCAGGTCTTGTCCTGGAGAGACACTGAACAAGGGGAGATGGGAGGGAAAAAAACAGAAGACAAGCACAGGGGACCTCGACCTTTAAGATCCAATTCCTGGACCACCTCCTCCATGCGCCTCTCCCCGCCCTGATTTCCCCCAGGAACTGGGAGGGCACTCCTCTTGGCTCATCCAGCCTAACATGCTGCTGCCCAGCCGCATTTGGTCTGGGGCTTTTATTCACATTTGAGGAGGAGGTCAGACTTCAAGGGTTTGTAGGGCAGGAACCAGATCTTTTTTTTAATAACAACGCATCAAGATATTAACTAACCATGGCTACCTTTTGCAGGGGAAGTAGATTTCAGGTGATCTTTAATTTTTTACTTATGGGTTTTTGGTTTTTTTTTTTTTTTTTTACATTTTCCTAATTTATTTTAGTATGGCACATATCAAGTTTATAATATAAAACAAAGCTATAAACAAAATGGCATTGAATACCTACCCCTTGCCCAGTAGCAGGCTCACATATTATAGAACTTCCCACTGAAATGGGCAGCGCCATCCCCACTGCTCTGTCACCATCCAGTCTCCCCTCTTCCCCAAGGAACTGTGAGCCCATGGTTACCTGCACAGCTGTTTGCTTGCTCCCACTGCAGGGTGAGCCCTGCAACGCGGCCTCAGCAATCAAGGCTCTGTGATGGTAGGAGCTTGGGGAAATTTTCTTCTGTGAAGTAAGAAGCAACTTGAGTGTAAGGATGGGGGGTGGGCAGGTACTGGAAATTTAGAGAGAAGGAAGGAAGGAAATAGCTCTCTTGCAGAATGGGTGCATGGATGGACCAAGGCAATGGAGCCTGATTGCCGGGTAATTTGCAGAGAGCTCTTGAGAGGCAGTGCTCATGGTAGAGGCCCAGGCATGGAGCTGGCCCAGCACAGGGCTCAGCCGGATCAGGCTAGGTGTGTGAGGCTCTGCAGGCCCGGGGTGGGTCGTCAGGGAGGCTGCCTCACAGGGCTCACCCTGCAGCGTGTTAGACTTTGACCACAGTGATATTAAATTAGAATCTAAAACAATAAGATATATTTAAAATCCCAAATATTTGGAAATTAAAAAACACACTTTTTTTTTGGCTGTACTGAGTGGCTTGCGGGATCTTAATTCCACGACTGGGGATTGAACCCAGACCCCAGGCAGTGAGAGCAAGAGCGCAGAGTCCTAACCACTGGACTGCCAGGGAATTCCCTAAACAACACACTTCTAATTAACCCATAGGTTAGAGAAGAAAAACTCACAAAGAGAATTTTGAAATATTTTGAGTTAAATGATAATGAAAACAACATACCATAATTTTCTGGGTGCAGGTAAATCTGTGTTTAGAAGGAAATTTTTAGCTTTACATTCCTTTATTAGAAAAGAAGATAGGTGTAAAGCCAGCGACATAAGCTTCTAGAATCTAAAAATAACAGCAAATTAAACTCAAAGTTATAAGAAAGGACATAATAAAAATAAGAGTAGAGGGCTTCCCTGGTGGCACAGTGGTTGAGAGTCTGCCTGCCAATGCAGGGGACACGGGTTCGTGCCCCGGTCCGGGAAGATCCCACATGCCGCAGAGCGGCAGGGCCCGTGAGCCATGGCCGCTGAGCATGCGCGTCCGGAGCCTGTGCTCCGCAACGGGAA
>NW_006798273.1:1207777-1212105 GCF_000442215.2 Lipotes vexillifer
AAAAAAAAAAAAAAAAAAAGAGTAGAAATTAATGAAAAAGAAAACAGGCAAACATAGAGAAAAAGCAATAAAGTCATTTAGAAACTCAATAGGCAAGTCATAGACTGGAAAAGATATCTGCAGTACGCATATCTGGCAAAGACTCATTTCCAGAATATAGAAAGCACTCCTGCAAATCAACAGAAATAAGACTTAATAACTCAATTTTTAAAATAGGCAAAAGACTAGACCACTTCACAAAAGAAGAGATACAACCGGTCATTAAGCAGAGGAAAAGATGCTTGACAGCATTCGTTTTCAAAGAAATGCAGATATTCCAATGCAAAATACCCAAGGATCTATCATTGCAAAAACACTGACAACACCAAATGTTGGTGAAGATGTGGAGCAACTGGAACTCTCATATAATATGTTGTCGGGGAAAGTGTAAAATGGTGCAACCATCTTGGAGAACTGCTTGGCAGATTCTTATAAAGTCAAACATACATCAACCTTATAAGCTATTTACCTAGGACAGGTGAAGACATACGTCCACAAACAGACCTGTACAAGAATACTTATAGTAGCTTTATTAATAACAGGCCCAAACTGGAAACTACTCAATCAACAGAAGAATGGAACTGTGGCACATTCACATAACAGAATATATTCCATTTAAAAAAGGATGAACTACTGATATATACAACAACGTGGATGCATCTCAAAAATTATGCTCAGAAAAAAGCAGAGATTAAAGAGTTCATACTTCATGATTCCACTTATATGAAGTTATAGGACAAGTAACAGTAATGCATGGCATTAGAGAGCAGTACAGCAGGTCGTGGTTAAAAGGGTGTATACAGTTGTCAAAATTTACTGAACTGAACATTTAATATCTGTGCATTGTATTGTATGTAAGTTATACCTCAATTAGAAAAACATACTGCTTAGACTTTTGCCTTTGGTCATGTGGGGTAGTGAATGTTAGACTTGCCTTCCCACCATAATCAACTTGAAAACTGGAAGAAATATGTGAGGCAAGTATTAGCAGGCTTTGGACTACAGCACAGGACTACAATCTTTGGGAGGAGGGAAACATATGAAGTGAGCTCCACATTCACCCTGGATGTGGGCTGGGGATGCTTTCTGTGACATGGGGAAATGCTGATGAGGCAGAGATCAGAGTTTGGGGCTGCTGAGACAGATGGACTTGCAGAGCAGCATCCTGGAGAGGAGGGAACTGCACAGAGATGGGGCCCCAGAAGTCTGTGTGGCATTTCCCTTGGGGCTTTGGCCAAGACCTGGGCTACACATGTTCTGAATGAGACTCCGTAAGGCGCAGCTGTGAGCAGCTGTTGCAGGGTAGTAGGACAGAGACCTGAAAAGACATATCAGAGTTCATGCAATGATGAAAAAAGTTGGGAGTTCTGGTTCATCTAGAATGGAGATATTTCCCTATGAACTTCAGGCATTCAGCTGAAACCCCAGAAAGGCCATGCCTTGGGAGAAAGCACCATGCTCTAGAACTAAGAACAAAGTTAAAACAAACCTATTCTAACAAAGTCTAAAATAAAGTCTGTGCAGATGAAGGGATCTGCCAGGAATTTAAGTGCCTGTCAAACTAAAATTCAATGGCTTTATATGAAGATAATATAGTCCAGATTCCCTACAATATACCACCCATAGTAGCCATCATATAATAAAAAATGAAAAGACACGAGAAGCAGGAAAATGTAACCCAATGATCAAGAGATAAAGCAGCCATCAGAATTAATAGGTTTTTAAATTATTAGAATTATTATTTAAGTTTAAAACAATTACTACCAATACATTGAAAGTATTAAGGGAAAGAAAAGTGAACAGATGGGAATCTTAGCAGAGAAGTAAAAACTATTAAAAAAAAAAAAAAGAACCAAATGGAACTTCTAAACCTGAAAAAAACCTCAACATCTAAAAAAAAATTCACTTGATGAACTTAAGTTTAGACATTACCGAAAAACAGGTCAGTGACCATAAAGACAGGTCAATAGGAATTATCCAAATTGAAAACAAAGAGAAAAAAATACTAATAAAACCATGCATAGAGTCTTAATGACAATATCAAGCAGCCTAATATGTATGTAATTAAAATACCAGAAATAGAGGAAAGAGAAAGTGGAACATAAAAAATATTCGAATAAATAATGGCCAAAATTTCCCCAAATTTGTTGAAAAATATCAATACACAGATTAGAAAAATTCAGTGAACCCAAAAAGGATAAATAAAGAGAAAACCACACATAGGAACATCATGATCAAACTGATGGAAGCCAAAGATAAAGAGGCTATCTTAAAAGTAGCCACTGGAGAAGGGGAGGTCCTACAGGAGAACAGCAATAAGAAAGACAGCTAACTTCTCATGTGAAATGATGGAGATCAAAAGACAATGGAACAACACTTTAATTCTTTAAAGAAAAAAATCTATTAACCTACAATTCTATGTTCAGTGATCTTTCAAAAAAGAAGGGTGAAATAAAGGCATTTTCAGATAAGTGAAGGCTAGAGAATTTGTTGCCAGCAGAATCGAACTACAAGAAGTGCTAAAGGAATAACTTCAGGATGAAGGGAAATGACATCAAATGGAAATCAAGTTCTGCAGGAAAATAACTGGCAGCTAACAGAAATATTTTGAACTGGATGCATATGAAAAGATATATCAGAATTTGTGGGGTGCAGCTAAAACAGTACTTAGAGGTAAATTTAAAGCCATAGATGCTTATTATAGAAGAGAGAAAAGATTTTAAATAAATAATATAAGCTTCCACCTAAAGAAACTAGAAATAGAAGAGTAAAATAAACCCAAAGCAAGCAGAAGAAAGGAAACAGGAAAAGCAAAAATCAATGAAACTGGACTTCCCCGGTGGCACAGTGGTTAAGAATCTGCCTGCCAATGCAGGGGACACAGGTTCGAGCCCTGGTCCAGGAAGATCCCACATGCCGTGGAGCAACTAAGCCCGTGCACCACAACTACTGAGCCTGCACTCTAGAGCCCGCAAGCTGCAACTACTGAGCCCACATGCCACAACTACTGAAGCCCACGTGCTGCAACTACTGAAGTCCGCACGCTTCAATTACTGAAGCCTGCGCACCTAGAGCCCGTGCTCCACAACAAGAGAAGCCACCACAATGAGAAGCCCACACACTGCAACAAAGGGTAGCCCTCGCTTGCCATGACTAGAGAAAGCCCGCGTGCAGCAACAAAGATCCAACGCAGCCAAAAATAAATAAATATTTCTAAAAAATCAATGAAACTGACAACAAAAACCCAGTAGAGAACATCAATGAAACCAAAAGATGGTTCTTTCAAAACATCAATAAAATTGATAAAACTCTAGCAAAAATGAAAAAGAGAGAGAAGACACAAATAACTGCTATGAAGAATGAAACAGGGGAAGTAAGTATACACTCTCCAGACATTAAAAGGTTAAAAAGGAAATATCATGAACAAGTCTCTGCTCACAGAGACTTCAATAACCTTGATAAAATGAACTAATTCCTAAAAAATCACGAACTACCCAAATTCACCCAAGATAAGAGAGACAACCTGAATAGTCCCAACTGATATCTCTCATTAACATAAATGCAAAAAATCTCAGCAAATTGAATCTATTGATGTATAAAACAAATAATACACCACACCAAATGGATCTTCCAGGAATGTAAGGTTGATTCAATATTTGAAAATAAATCAATCAATTCTACTAATAAAGAAGAAAAAATATGTGATCATATCAATTGATGTAGAAAAAGCATTTGACAAAATTCAATGTCCATTCATGATAAAAAAAAAACTCTCAGAAAATTAGGAATCTAAGGGAACTTCCCCAACTTGATACAAGGCATCTACAAAAAATCTATAGGTAACATCATAATGGCAAAAGACTGAATAAGTCTTCCCCCTAAGATTGAGAACAAAGCAAGAATATCTGCTCTCTCTTCTCCTATTAAACATCATAGTGAAAGTCCTAGCCAGTGCAAAAAGGGGGAAAAAAAAGAAAAAAAGAAAGCAAGAAAAAGCATACCAGTTAGATTAGAAAGAAAAAAACCCAAATTAACCCTATTTGCAGATGACATGATTATCCATGTAGATAATTCCAAAGAATATACAAAAAAATCTTCTATGGGCTTCCCTGGTGACGCAGTGGTTGAGAGTCCGCCTGCCGATGCAGGGGACGCGGGTTTGTGCCCCGGTCCGGGAAGATCCCACGTGCCGCGGAGCGGCTGGGCCCGTGAGCCATGACCGCTGGGCCTGCGCGTCCGGAGCCTGTGCTCCGCAACGGGAGAGGCCACAACAGTGAAAGGCCCGTGTA
>NW_006798273.1:1212271-1215076 GCF_000442215.2 Lipotes vexillifer
GCCTGTGCTCCGCAACGGGAGAGGCCACAACAGTGAAAGGCCCGTGTACCGCCAAAAAAAAAAAACTTCTAATAAGTGAGCGTAGCAAGGTCACAGGATACCAAGTCAACACACAAAAATCAATCACATTTCTACAGATCAGCAATGTACAACTGAAGACCAAAATTTAAAAAACAATACTAATTACGATCACTCACCCCATAAATGAAATAGGGAAAATAGGTTAAAAATATAAAAATATAAAATAAATATAAATAATGATAATATAAAATATAAAAATAAACAGGTAAAAAAATCTAACAACATGCATATAATCTGTTTACTGAAAACTACAAAATGCCGCTGAAAGAAGTCACAGAAATCACATAGGTGATGAGACACACTGTGTTCATGGATTGGAAGATGCAGCATCATAAAGATGTCAATTATCTTCAAAATGATTTACAGATTTAACATAATTCCAATAAAAATCCCAGGACAATATTTTCATAGATACAGATACACTGATTATAAAACTTAATGGTTTTATAATTAGGCAAAGGCAGAGAATATAGATTAGGTAAAAAAATAAAGTGGGAGAAATCAGTCTATCTAATTTCAAGACTTATTATATAGCTATAATAATCAAGAATGTGTGGTGCTGGAGAAAAGATAAACACACAGATCAATGGAGCAAAACAGAGAACCCAGAAATAGATCCACATAAATATGATGAGCTGATTTTCACAAATGTGCAAAAGCAATTCAATGGAGAAAGTTTCATTTTTTTCAACGAAGGGTGCTAGAATCCATCCACCCAAAAAATGAACTTTGACCTAAACCTTATTTCTTATACAAAAATTAACTCAAAGTGGAGCACAGATTTAAATGTAAGATGTAAAACTATAAAACTTCTAGAAAAAAATAGGAGAAAGTCCTTATGGCCTGGATTTAGGCAAAGAGTTCTTAGGCATGATACCAATAGCATGATCCATAAAAGAAAACAGTGGAAACTGTAATTTTTAATAAAAAAAGTTTTGCTCTGTAAGAGAGATTGTCAAGTAAAAAGAGAAACTACAGATCTGCAAGTCACATTTCTAACAAAGGACATCCAGAATATATAAAGAACTCTCAAAATTTAGCAGTAAGAAAACAAACAACTCAAATTAATGAAAATCCTGATCAAAGACTTCACCATAGAGGATATACTGATGGCAAATAAGCACATAAAAAGATGTTTAACACCATTTGCAGTTAGGGAAACAGAAATTAAAACCACAATGAGGGACTTCCCTGGGGGTCCAGTGGTAATGAATCTGCCTTACAATGCGGGGGGATGCGGGTTTGATCCCTGGTTGGCGAACTAAGATCCCACGTACTGCTGGGCAACTAAGCCCACGCGCCACAACTACTGAGCTCACGCGCCTCAACTAGAAAGCCTGTGTGCCCCAAGCTACAGAGCCCACGTGCTCTGGAGCCCGTACACCACAGCTAGAGAGAAGCCGTCACACCACAGTGAAGATCCCGCATGCCTCGACAAAGACTCGACACAGCCCAAAACAAAACAAAAACCCACAATAAAATACAACTACACACCAATCAGAATCACTTACATAACAAATACTGTCACTATCAAGTGCTGGTAAGGATCTGGAGTATCGGGAACCATTATACTTTGCTGGCAGGAATGAAAATGGTACCGCCTCTCTGGAAATCAGCTTGGCAGTCATTTATAAGCATACACTTTCCATATGGCCCAGAAATCCCACGCCTGGTTATTTACCCAAATGAAATGAAACCTATTATATTCATATAACAACTTTTATGCAAATGTTTAGAGCAACTTTATTCACAATTGCCAAAAGCTGGAAATAACCCAATATCCTTCAGCTAGTGCATGGATAAACAAACTCTGGTACATCTGTAAAGTGGAATACTACTCAGCAGTAAAAGTGAACAAAGTGTTGATACACACAGCAGCATGAATGAATCTCAAATGCATTAGGTAAGTGAAAGAATCCAGACTCAAGAGGCCACGTAATGTATGACTCCAATTATATAACATTCTGGAAAAGATAAAATTATACAATATCACAGGGAAGGAGGATATATCAGAGGCTGCCAGAAGCTGGGGGGCAAGGGAGGGGTTGACTACACATGGGGCAGGATGAGGAGATTTTCTGTGGTGACAGAACTGTTCTATATCTTGACTGTGGTAGTGGTGACATGACTATTTGCCAAAATTCATGCACTGGACATCAAAAAAAAAAGGCTAAGTGTACTGTATATAAATTAGAAAAAATAAAAATAAAATAAAACTTAGAATAATTGCCTCTAGGCAAAGAGGGAAAGGAGGGGATAAAAGGGAAAAAATAAATAAACAAGAGATGGGTTTTAAGTGGGTCAAGACTGATATTGTCCCGTGAAGTTAATAAAGAGTCAATTAACTTAATCCTCTGCCCCTGGGGGCCAAAAAATAAAATAAGACAAAAATCCCAAACCAGCTGCTATTTCTTTCATCGAAAATCCAGAAAACAAAACTCTGTTGACCCTACTTTCCCCTCAAGCTAGTGTCTTTTTCTGTCCTTTAACACACTGTCTTCACTTCCTCTCCTCTTACTTCTATGGGGCATCTGCCCCACCGCGCCACGCAAACTGCTTTTCTAAGATCACCAGTGATCTCCATATTGCTAATCCAGTGATCAGTACAGTCTTCTTTTTTTTTTTTTTTTTTTTTTTTTTTTTTTTGTTGCGGGAGCCTCTCACTGTTGTGGCCTCTCCCGTTGTGGGGCACAGGCTCTGGACGCACAGGCTCAGCGGCCATGG
>NW_006798273.1:1215187-1226043 GCF_000442215.2 Lipotes vexillifer
CATCGGCAGGCGGACTCTCAACCACTGCGCCACCAGGGAAGCCCAGTACAGTCTTCTTGATTCCTAAATCATACAAGGACAACACAAGAATGAAAAGTAGTGACAACATGGATGAACTTTTAGGATATTATGCTAAGCGAAGTAAGTCAGACATAGAAAGACAAATACTGTATGATCTCACTTATATGTGGAATCTAAAAAAAAAAGCCAAACTCAAAGAAACAGAGTAGATTGGTGGTTGCCAGGAGACGGTGGGGGGTGGTGCGTTGGGGATTGAGGGATGGGGAGATGTTGGTCAAAGGGTACAAGAGTAAGTTCTGGGGCTTTCCTGGTGGCTCAGCAGTTAAGAATCCACCTGCCGAGGCAGGGGACACGGGTTCGAGCCCTGGCCCGGGAAGATCCCACATGCAGCAGAGCAACTAAGCCCGTGTGCCACAACTACTGAGCCTGCGCTCTAGAGCCCGCGAGCCACAACTACTGAGCTCGTGTGCCACAACTACTGAAGCCCATGCGCCTAGAGCCCATACTCCGTAACAAGGGAAGCCACTGCTCGCCGCAACTAGAGAAAGCCCGCACGCAGCAACGAAGACCCAACGCAGCCAAAAATAAATAAATAAGTTTAAAGAAAAAAAAATGTAACTATCCAAAAAAAAAAAAAAAAATGGACAGACAGAACCCAGAACCCTAGGACAAATGGCAGAAGCAAAGCTTTGTCTTTCGTTCCACTCTTCTTTGCTTTTGTCTGGCTAATATTCCCATACTCTATGTTTGTTCTGCTTTCTGGTCCTGATGTAGATTCCTGTAGTTTCTCTCTCTTCCTCTTCTTCTTTTACCCTTTCAAAAGAGAGTGGTGTGTGTGTTGAGTCTGGCCTCTAGCCACTGGGCCTGACACTGACGCTCCGACTCCCGCTGCCGCTCCCGCTGCCTGCCTTCTTGTTTTAATGACAGAGGGAAGGAGGGAACTAGATAGCTTTAGAGTTACTGGGGCTGTGATTCAGCAAGGTTTGATTAACTGAAGTTGCACTATTTCAGAGAAATGCACTATTTTGACAACTCCAGCTCAGTGATTCTGAGTAATGGTGAAAGGAAACATGAGTTTGTGTTTAGTGAGACTCTGGGAATGGTTTGGAAAGACTCTGGGAATGTGGTTTTCTGCAAAATTTGACAGCTTCCTGCCCACCCTCTCCTTTTCTCAATGGTTTTAATCAGTGTTCAGAGAATCCCACGAAATCCGTTTGCATCACAGTTCTAGATAGATAGATTTGTGTCTTCCCCAAAGAAGGGCTCAGATGGGTCCCAACGGAGGTTTCTGGGATGGAGAGGTACTGCTGGCAGGCTCCAGAGGAACTCAGCTTTCCCAGGCCATTGAATGGCTTTCTTCCCCATCACTCTTCTCTGGGAATTTTTTCCAATCACAACCTGATACTCCACGAAGGACTCTGTGAAGAAATAAATCAGAGATGCTCCTTGGTTACAGAAGAAATATTGGCCTTTTCACTCTAATTCCTGGTTTCCAAAGATATCCCTTTGCCAAGGATAACAACATCTACCCACAAGTAGTTCCATTAACGGGGAGGGACAGGTCAGCAAGAACCCTAGTGTCTCTCATGGCGAACTTGCCAAGAGAGGAATATGATTCAGGGTACAGGGAGAGGGAAACCAAGTACTGTAGGTCGTAACCAGTGAGAACCTCTCCACCGTCTCAGAGCGCAAAGTCTTATCATTGTTTGTTTTCTAATGAATTGATGGGCTCCTCCGCCAACTGCTCTACCAGCAGGAAATTCGTATCCCCCTTGAGGTCCTATCTGACCCCTCCACCTCCGCCACATTGTCCTGGAACCTGGTGATTTATGCCGTGCAAAGGTCAGTCATGCTTTCTCCCCTAATCAGAGGAAGCAATGGCAATTGAGGGGTTCACCACTGCTATTTCCTTTACACAGAGCAGCCATTTAAGGCTGGTCTTGGCCCCTCTCTTACTGAGGGAGGGGATTAAGGAAAAGCACAAATGAAATCCCTGGCATGGTACCCTGCTGCAGTATGTCTCAGCTGGCTCCACAGCTGACCAGGGCACCCTTAGCTTCCGGGGTTCCTTGCACTCATTCAACCAAAACAACCCGTGTCAAAATAAGCTTCTCCTCCACGTGGACCAGGCTGTGGCTCCTTTGTTCAGACCCAGCCTGCACACATCTGTCAGAGAAGGTCAAGTCCCATGGCTGCTCTGAGTCTGTTTTCTTTTCTACAAAAAGAGGATGGCAGTGTGCTTGGGCCTGTTGTGGGGAAGAAATGAGGCGACTGATGCCTATGAAGCTCGGGGTGGGTGCCGGTGCATTGCAATGGTACTAGACTTTCTCCTTCCCTCCTGCTGTTTCTCCCCTTCTCTCTCTCTCTTAATAAGAAATAGAAGAACACATGCAGCTAGGATTACTGAGGAAACCCTTTTATGTTTAACCAGAACCTTTGCCTAATTACAGGAGAGCAGCATGTTCAAGTTAAATGCTGAATGGGATCCAGACAAAGTTCTTGTTTCCATCTTCAGAATCCAGGTACGAAACTCCCAAGGGAATCTCGTCCCTGGGACACGTCATGAAAAGTGTCTGGACTGTAGTGCAAAATAGCTGTTGTTTAATTTCCTGGGAGAGGATTTGCAATCTCCCACAGCCCTGCCAACAGTGGATATTATCAAGGTTTTGGTTATTTGCCGTATTCCAGCATGTGAAAAATGGCATCTCAGTATAATTTAGCTTGGTTGTGTTTTTTTAAATTATGAGTACAGCTGAACATCTTTTCTATATTTAAAAGCTGCTTGTATTTCACTATCTGTAAACTGTTGGTTTATGTCATTTGCTTGTTTCTTATTGGGTGGTTGATCTTTTACTTATTGATTTCTTGAAGTCTCTATATATGAGAGCAATTATACCTGTGTAATATGAGTTGCAGTTTCCACCCCCAGTCTGTTTGTCTTTTTGACTTTGTTTATGGTGTTTTTGATTTTTATATAGTCAAATGTATCGTTTCCTTTATAACTTCTGGATCCTGGGTCTAAAGCAGAAAAGTGTTCTTTATACTGAGGTTATAAAAAGAATTCTCCAATGATTTCTTCTTCTATTATAGCAGTTTCCTTCTTTGTATTTAAATCTTTCAGATCTTCCAAGTTTTAATAAAACCCAGAAGTCAGGGGTTTTTGTTAAACATTCAAATTATTAACATTGGCAACTAATTCATATAACATGCATG
The DNA here is from genome assembly GCF_000442215.2 of Lipotes vexillifer. Taxonomy (NCBI): domain Eukaryota; kingdom Metazoa; phylum Chordata; class Mammalia; order Artiodactyla; family Lipotidae; genus Lipotes; species Lipotes vexillifer. Next base: position 1,218,422 of record NW_006798273.1, read on the forward strand.
CACATTATATTGGCCTAACAAAACACACACCTGGGCTAGATTTGATCTGTCGACCCCTGATTTGCAACCTCTGGCTTAAGACCTGTCATCCTGTGTGAAAACATTACATAATTGGGCAACTAGAGGTGTGTTGTTTCTAAATCGCATCTTCATTCTTACAGTTTCTTTCCCATCACTCCCCAGTTTGTCCTGAAGCCTTTGCTCTCTGTCTACCAGTGCCTTTGGCTTGGAAAGGGCTGTCTCCTGACCAGTCCTTCAGTACTGAGCTTTGAGAGCCCCTGAAAGTTTTGCCAGCTCCAAGTTGGGGCTGATCTGATTAGCCATCCCTGGGAATTCTGTGTCTCCTTGACACAGTGGAGCCACTGTACTGCCTTTGGCTATACTTAATTGGTTTTGCACCGAAAGAGGTTAAGAGCTTTATCCCTGGTGTTACTTACATGGGCAGTGAATTCAAATTTGGATTACCTGATATTTAAAAAATGCAGTTCATGTCTTTCCTCCTAAGTGCTTTGAAATCACTGGGTGAATGGTGCTACTTGAATCTGAAGTTTAATACCCTGGCCAGGAACTAAACCTTGAGCTCTGTTTGCTTTGCTCTCTTCAGGGAAACCCTGTGCCTTACAGTCTGTGCTTTCCTCATGGCCACTCAGAGTCACCTTCCTGTTGTAAACACTTAAGAGCAGAGAATCAGGGTGGGAAGATAAGGGTTGGTTGGCCAGACTGTTAAATTATGAAACAAGCAGAGATGTGCAAACTAATTGTTGGCAAATGCTTTCCCAAGTGATCCTTTCTTCATCTGCATCAAGAAAACTCTTGCCTAAGAACCTTGATTCGTGTGCAGTGTAGTAGGTACTTGGAGGCAAAAGCAAGGTGAGAGAGGACTTTTCTCCCAGTCTGACTACAGAGCCTTGGAACTCAAAATTGAGCCCTAAAAGACAGGTGGCCTGGGGAGACGGGGACGGGAAAATCCTGAGTGGACCTCCATCGTTTTCCATCCATTGCACAAGCTTGTGAACCCCTCTGTTCAGCCTTTCTAGAATCTCCAAGGTCTACTCACAGTCTTCTGCCTCCCTCGTTGGTTTGGGAGCTCAGTGAGTACAGAGATGGTGGTTTCCAGATCCATATCCAGCTCCACTCACGATTCCTGGGACAGGGTGGGTGCTTGGGGAAGGTTTGCTGGGTGAATGAAACCTTGTGCTGATGCATCCATTTATCTGGCAGTTCCTGGCACTGCCAAGGGCACGAAGGCCAATCAACAGGCTTGTCAATCAAAAAAAAAAAAAAAAAAAGAGTAAGTTCTGGGAATCTGTTGTACAGCATGGGGACTACAGTTAGCAAAACTGTATTGTATACTTGAAAGTTGCTAGGGGAGCAGACCTTAATTGCTCTCACCACAATAACAACAAAAATGGTAATTATGTGAGGTGATGGATGTATCAGCTAACTTTATTGGGGTGATCATTTCATAAACGTACACAATGCTACGTGTTAATTATATCTCAATACAGCTGGAAAAACAAACAAATAAACAAAAAGAAAATTATGTGCCCATTTTACTTTTGAACATAGATGCAAAATCTTAAACCAAATGTCAGGTAACTGAATCCAACTGTATTTTTTTTTTTAAGTACACCAGGATCAAGAAGGTTTTATTTGTAAGAGTATAAGGAGAGAAAATCATATGAAAATCCTAATACAGAAAAGGCATTTGATAAACCTCCACATCTATTTATAATTAAATAAATAGACAAAAACTCTTAGCAAGCTAAGAATCAAAGGGAACTTTATTAACTTGATGCAGCTTATATTTGCAAACCATATATTTATTTACAGACGGTATTCGTTTAACGGTAAAGGCTCAGACATATTTTCTTTAAGATTTGGGACAAGCCAAGGTTGGCCACAGTCACCACTAATTGATGTCTGGCCAATGCTCTAAGGAAATCTTGAAAAAGGCAAAAAAACCCCACAAAAACCCCAAAAACAACAACAAAAAAACCCCAGTGTAAGAGTTGGGAAGTATAAGATAAAACTAACACTATTTATAGATGGTATGGTCCCTAGAGTGACAAAAAGAATCAATATACCTGAGAGTTCAGTAAGGTTGCCAGATGCAAGATTAATTTATGCAAATCAATAGCAATTTTCTACACCAGTAATAACCATCTAAAAATATAATAAAAAAGATAACATTCATAATAGCAATAAAAATTAAAAGTATCTAAGTATTAAGCAAAACACGAAGGACTGCTATATAGAAAGATAATCTGAATAAATGAGACATTCGATTTTAGATAGGACCATAATAACATTATAAAGATGTTATTTCTCCTGTAATAAACTGTAAATTCAACACCATCTCAATCAAAAATGCAGTTGGATTTTTTGAAGACCTTGATAAATTTACTCTGAAATGTATAGCGAGGAATTAAAAAATCCATAAAAATCTAGAAAGGAAGAGTAAAGAGGACGTTTTCCCTGTTAGATACTAACACATATTCATAATCACTGTGATAACAATTGTGAGGCTGGTACAAGAATGGACGACAACCCCATCCTGTGGGTGCTCATGCTGAAACCCTGGGCATAGACCTTCCTCCCAGCACTCAATCCCCACGCTAACCCTGCCAGCGCTGCCCTCAACCTGCACCTGCCTCTGAGCCCCTCTCCCACCTCCACTACCCCCACCAGGCTCCAGGGCTCCATCATCTCTCCTGGCTCTCTCCCTGCTTCTGCTCTGGATCCCATCGGTCTATTTTTGAAGTCGTGCTGGAGGAAGCTGCTGAAGACATATCCTCAGGTACCCCTCCGTGCAACAACCTCCTGCACCAAAGTCCTTAAATGGCCAATAAGTGTGCTCCCCCGCCCCCAGCTCTGACCTCATCTCCCAGGTCCCTCCCTTTGCTCCCCGGCCTTCAGCCATGCTGGCCCCTCTGGCCCCTCAAACCCATCAGGCACACTCCCTTGCTCTCGTCTCTGGCTCGAATGCTCCTTCCTTGAAACCCACATTTCTTTCAGGCCTCTGATCAATCATAACCTCCTCAGGGGTGTCACACACACCCCGCGTTCCTATCTATCCCCCGTCTCTGTTTTACTTCCTTCATTTGGCCATGACTCCCTGGCATGTGCATATTTCTCTGTTTACTGGTGCGATGGACAGAACTGTGTCCGTCTCTCCCCAACTCATATGTTTAAGCCCTAACCCCCAATGTGATGAGGTCTTTAGGAGGTAATTAAGGTTAAATGAGGTCATAAAGGTGGGGTCCTAATCCAATAGGTTATGGTGACCTTATAAGAAGAAGAGTGATTTCCCCTCCAACATGAGGTGGGGAAAGGCCATGTGAGGACACAGCAAGAAGGTGGCCCTCTGCACGCCAAGGAGAGAGGCCTCACCAGAAGCCAACCCCACTGGCACCTTGATCGGGGACTTCCGGTCTCCAGAATTGTGAGAAAATAAATTTCTGTTGTTTAAGGCCCCTGGTCCGTGCTATTCTGTTATAGCAGCCCGAGCAGAACAAGACAACTGGCTCTCCTGCCTGCTCTCTGCTGCACCCAACCCTGGAACAGCACCTGTATGTGGGGCACGCTCTGTAGCACATGCTGGATGGGCGGATCCCCCACGGCTATGTTTGCTTGGGTGGGTTCATGGATTATTGCCTTGGGTGTCAATCTTAACGTCTCTAGTCCAGGCTTACCTCCTGAAGCAACATGCCGTGTGGTTCACGCCTGTTGGGCAGGGAGTGGGTGGGGAATCAGAGAGAAAGGTGATACTCCAAGACTCAGGTGCAGTGACAGCATGATCAAAGGGCACCCTGAGCAGAGGGTCCCAGGTGAGCCAAGGGATATATGGGCACGGGAGCCACGGAAGGGCCAGAGTGGCCACTCTGGCCTTGGGTGCCAAATGAGGTGACACCGAAAAGAGAGACCTGCACAAGGTGTCAAGAAGGAAGAAGCCACTGCCCCTGGCTACCAAGTGGACCAGGGCTGGGCGGGCAGAGCCAAGGATGACCTCATGTTTCTGACCTGGGAGACTAAGTGACTGCTGGTGCCTTTCACCAAGAGGCGGGTGTTAATTACCCAGAACTGGAAGATAAGGCAGGAAGATCGCCGAGGGCTTTTCAACGTCACACTAGAACACTTGCTTTAGGAAACTCTGCTTGACTTATTTTCTATCCAACAGAGCCCAGGTGCTGCGAAGCTAGATGTCAACCAGACTGATAGGTTGCAAATGACTTGTGTCTACTAGGGATGGAATGATTTCCATCCTTGGAAAATATGGCCCTTAAAGTTACTGGCTATTAATTTGCCCTTTGGGACATCAACCAGTTTTGATTCCTATGTAGCATCAGTTTCTGAAACAGCTTTGCTCTCCTGCTTGTTCCCTAAACAAGTGAGAGTCAAGTTTTTAACTTTGACACTTGCACTTGGGCCGGCAGAATACAAGAGGCAGAGGAAATCCCTCCTGTTTCTTGGCTTGGGAAATAGCTACCAGTTCTCTACGCCCACCCGACTCCTGGGCTCTGTGGACCCTTCCCTACCCTCCTTCCTGAGGAGCTGGCTGCCCCTTCCTCCAGAAGCCCGATTCCACAGCATCCTGCCCAGCCCGCTGGCCTCGCTGGGCTCTGTGGGGTTGTCTCAGGAGCAGGGAGCCCGGTTCCTTCCTGAGGCCCACAGCGTCAGGCCAGGTGCCAGGGACCCTACCTGCTCCCCGGGGCGCTGGAGGCCTCTCCTGGCTCTTGCACAGGAGAAACCCACAGGTTCCTTCCTCTTTGGTTAGTTTCAGTGGAGACGCAGCCAGATCTCTTAGGAGCTGCCCAAGACATCACACCCTCCTTCTGCAATCACAGGTGCACCGGCGATGAATGGACCTGAACAGCCACCTGCACGGCTTTCCTCAACACGCTGAGGAGGCTTGTTTGGCAAAACTGTGAAGTCAACCTGCCTCTATCATCTCCCTGCGCTCAGCCCTCCCCTCCCCTCTCTAGGGGCTAGTCCGGGGCCATCCCCTCCCCATTAAGTAGTATTCATTGATAACCAGAGGGTCAGCAATACAGATTTCACCTCTCTATCAAACAAGCATTTTGTCAACGGAGTGAAAGCATGAGGCTTGAAGAGAATTGTTTTAAGGCTAAACATCTCAAGGTTGTACCATAGCCTGATAGGTTACAAACCAGGCTTTCTTCCCACTGCGTAAAAGTCTCAGTCCCTGTTCCCATCCCCCACTCCACGCAGCCCCCTCTGCGCAGGACCCACCTGCAGGGGCTCGGGAAAGGTGGCTCCAAGTCTTTCATTCTCTGAGCTAAGGGCACCAGGTACTGGGTGAGGGGCGCTTTTCACCTGCCCCCATGCAGGAGCCTTCCCACATCCCTGGCTGCCCCGACACCTCTGCGAGGCTTCCCACTAGGCTGCTTCTCCTGCCAGCCAGCACCCAGCTTTGCTTCCCTTGGCAGCAAAACTCCAAGCTGCTGTCCGCACTTGATGGCTCCGGCCCCTCTTGAACCCAGCTGCTGGTCAGCGTGCCCTCGGTGAGCTGCGGCGCATTCCTGCAGCCTGCAGTGAATGGGCATATCCAGCCGAGGACTTGGCACACGTAGGAACCAGGGGTGGGGGCACTGGCACAGCCAACAGGCAGACCAGCCTCGGATCAGGGTGCCAGCGAGGCGGGGGCACCGGGCCCATTCCTGCAGCCTGCAGTGAATGGGCATATCCAGCCGAGGACTTGGCACACGTAGGAACCAGGGGTGGGGGCACTGGCACAGCCAACAGGCAGACCAGCCTCGGATCAGGGTGCCAGCGAGGCGGGGGCACCGGGCTTTGTTGTGATTGACTTTGAGAATTCACGAGGCATCCACATGGTCACCAAGGGGAAAGCTCAGGGACTTCCTTACGCCAAGGCTGAGTTATAATACGAAGCTTAATTTGATTTCCCAACGGGAGGCTCCACAGTCCCAGCATTCTTGGGGCCTCTGAGTCCTCCATGTGGTCCCCACACTAGTGACCTAACATCATACCCCTCCTTAGTGCGTGTGGGTCGAGGGAGAAGGCTGCGGTGACTCTGCATGACCCAAATTAAGCCTCTGGGGACCAGAAGGGAAGACAGTCCTAACGCTGCCCCAGGGACCAGCTTCTCAGGGATACGAGAGCTCGGCTCCCGAGAGCCACAGATGAGCCTGGAATTGCCCACAGGTGCCTCTGGCTGATGGTTCACGAGGGCTCAGAGAAGAGGAGGCTGGGCCTCCAGCACACAGTGAAACGGGCCCCCACCCACCCTACTGTGGGTGAGAGGCGCTTTTTGGTCTACCCCAATGCATGGGCCTGGCGTGGGCTCCCCTGAGGCTGCGGGATCTCCTCTTGATGCCTCCAGCCATGGCCATCTTGGTTCACATTCCCCAGCTCCGGCCCCTCGTGAACTCAGCTGGCGGATCTCATCCCTCACTCTCTGCTGGTCAAGTGACACCTAGATCTTGGGGTCCCACAGAGAAGCCCCAGGGACTGCCGTGGGGTAAGGGGAGGGCTGTGTAGCAAGACTCCCTTCTCAATCTGAGCAGCGCCCTTTCTATGTGTCGGGGGTACAGGCTTCTAAGTCAGGCTTCTTTTGAGGTTCCATCAAGCTGCTTTGAAACCTCTGACTGCGTCTAGATGTGCAACCGTCGAGGCACTGACTTGGGGAGGTGGGGAGGGGGCCTTGCCTAAGTCCCCCAGCCCACAGCAACATCAGGCCTGGGCTCCAGCCCACCTCCCTGTCTTGCAGAAGCCACCCACACAGAGCCTGCCTCTCTCCTTCCCTTTCCCAGGCCTGGGGGCCCAGGAGCCCGGACCTTACAGAGCACACAGTGAAGGACACCCGCCGTGGTGAAGTGCCTGTCAAGTGCATCCTCCTCTGCCACTAACTTCTAGTCCACAAGTTAGTGATGTGTGACCCTGGGGGGAATTCGGGCTAGGACATTTTTGGTAAGAAATGACGAGAGCTAACACATACAGCACTTACTCCATGCCAGGCCCTGCTTTATGAGCTTTGCACACATTCATGCAGCTCTACGAGGGAGACCTTTCCCACTTGGGATATGAACCCACACAGCTGCCTCCACTTTGAACTCCTGACACCTGCACTGTAGGAGGCTGGGACACAGAGCTGTGTCCAAAGCCGCCCTAGCCGTGCAGAGTTAGAGATGCGTCCAGGACGGGTGCGCCAGAGTTCGAAAAGGTACTAGCTCTGCCACTCCCCGAGCCTCAGTTTCCTCATCTGTAAAGTGGGCCTGCTGTTGAGGACAAAATTATGATGTGTATAAAGTGCCTAGTGCAGAGAGCGCTCACTAGATGCCGGCTACTGTCATTGTCATTAGCATCCCAGATCTGGAAACTCTGCCCAGGGGCTGCAGGAGTCTTGAGGGACTTGCAATTTACCAAGAGTGGTGGACTCCGCCAAGGAGAAGGGAATCCAGGATGCTCAGAACATCACCACGCCCTCAGCAGAGGTAACAGAGGGTGTTGGGGGTAAGAAGAGCTGGAGAAGGGGTAGGAGTAACAGCAGACCCGTGGGCCTGCTCCAAGCCAAGAGTCGGCTGTGGACCCACCAGGCTCCCAGGTCACCTTTTTTTTTTTTTTTTTTTTTTGGTGGGGGG
>NW_006798273.1:1226065-1235212 GCF_000442215.2 Lipotes vexillifer
GGCCGTGCCCCCCCCACGCCCCCCGGTCACCTTTTTTTTTTTTTTTTTTTTTTGCGGTACGCGGGCCTCCCACTGCCGTGGCCTCCCCCACTGCGGAGCACAGGCTCCGGACGCGCAGGCCCAGCGGCCATGGCTCACGGGCCCAGCCGCTCCGCGGCATGTGGGATCCTCCCGGACCGGGGCACGAACCCATGTCCCCTGCACCGGCAGGCGGACTCTCAACCACTGCGCCACCAGGGAAGCCCCCAGGTCACCTTTGCAAGCCCAGGCCCCCATGGGCAGCTGTGCAGAGGGCAGCTGCAGAGGGCTGGGGCCGCCACTCAGAGGTAGCAACAGGGTGGTGGGCCAGGCTGTGCATATCTCTGCTGTGGGCACTACTCTCTCTTGCTCTGTTCTCTATTCCTACCTGTACTCAGGCCCTCACAATCCAGCCTCCTTGCTGCCACCCCAGCCAGAGGGACCCTTCCCTCAGAGGGCATCTCCCAGGGCTGCCCTAAAGGGAGGGTCAAGATCCTGCATTGCCTGCATTCCTGGCAGTGTCACACCACCTGGCAGTTGTTGGGTGCCCAACAACTGTGGCTGAAAATGGCATATGGTTTACACAGACTCAACACCTGCTGTTTGCCAGGCAGAGCTGGGCACACTCTGGGGCCACAAGTGTATGGACACAAGTCCGTGCCGCCCTTGGAGAGCTCACATTTGGTGGGAACAGGGACGTGGAAAATTTCAGGACAGTGAGAAAATTTCAGGACACTGTCATCTAATACAACCTGAGGGGCAGGGATCCAGAAGGGTCAGGGAATGTTCCCAGGGGAGATGGTGCCTCTAATCCAACCGCTCACTTACAGACAAGGAAGCAGAGCTCAGATAGGAAAAGTGATCTTCCCAAGTTAATGACAGCAGGTCAGGGACCACATCAGAGCTGAAAGGCAGTTTTCCTAGCCCCAGGTCAGAATTCCTTCCAGAGCAAGGGTGCTCACCCTCACTACTGACACTGGGCCTGACCATTCTTTATGGTGAGGGCTGCCTGTGCCTTGCAGGATGTTTAGCAGCACCCCTGGCCTCTGCCCACTAGATGCCAGTGGCAGCCTCCCTATCAACCGTGACATCCGAACGCCTCCAGACCTTACCAAACGTCCACTGAGGAGCAAAACTGCCCTCGGTCGAGAGCTACTAGTCTAGAACTTGGGAAATCTGAACCGAGATAAGAGAGGCAGCAGTCAAAGTCAAACCCTGGGCCACAGATGTGGACGAAAAAGTCTGGTGTCAGGGCTGGGCCAGCCTTGCAAACAGGCGCCAGGCTTACCAGCCCAGGCTCACTTTTCACCAGTGTGCCCGCACTTCTGAGATCCCTTAGATTTGAGTCTCGCTTGTAACTTTTTCAAAGTGCTTCAGCCCACCACACCCCTGTGAGGTGTATAAGAGAAAATATTGTTATTATCCTCATTCTACAGATGAGGAAATTGACGTTCCAGAAGCTTAGATGCACCAAAGTCACCCAGTGAGCTAGTGGCCAACCCCGGCTGGGACTCCCCCCGACGGAGCCGTCCTAAGACAGAGACCGACAGGGCGGAGAGAGGAAGGTCTTTCAACTCCTGCATCTACTTCTGGAAGCCTGCGTCCCTAGAACTCAAATCCATTAGTTCCTAACAATCCCCAGGGGCACCATAACTCTGGTCTTTTACAGATGAGAACTACGGAGGCTCAGAGAGGACAAGAGCACATCCAACTGCACACGAGAAGGCCTGGAGGGGAGCTGGGCACTAGCCCTCTTCCCTCAGAGCCAGCTCACCTCCAGGCTGGGGCCGAAGGGTCTGGGCCGCTCCCAGGCCATGACCGCTCCTTAGACACTGCCTGACCAATGATGGGTCCTTCCAGGAACTTAGCGGGCACCACTCCCCATCAACATGGAACATCTGGTACTTATAACTCCCTCCCTCTGACGCAGGCAGGGGAGGCCTGTCTGAGTGAGAGAATGTTTTCATCTGTGAATCAGTTCCGCTAGTAAGAGTAATCATTCTATCGCTAATTATTGGTGATAGCAATGGTTCACACGTTTGTGCATTTATTACACATCAAGAACAATCCTGGGGGCCATTAAAGCCCTACTGACTAAAGTGTGCCGCAGCCCCACGGGGCAGGAATTATTGGCCCCACTTTACAGATAGTCAAGCTGAGTTTCAGGCAGGTTAAGGAGCTTTACGGCCAGTACGTGTGGGTGACAGGATCCCAACTCAGACCTGGTTGACTCTGAGGCTCTGGGCTTCTCCCACCGCATGGAGACCCCAGAACTCCAAGGGACACAAATGGGCAAATACACCCGAAAAGACAAACGCATTAGAGCCTGAAGTGGGTTTTTTAGCAAAAAGTTGAATAAACCATCCGTAGTCGTGTGCATCCAATCCACCCTGTAAAGAAATCCCTTCTCCTTAGAAATCACAAAGGTAAACTTCAGGCTGCCAGACCTGTGAGCATGGTGGGCTCGGTTAAGAAGGGTTTGTAGTACTAAGTAGAGTGAGCCTGGCTGCTGCCCCCGGCCTCTGGTGGTCCCAGGAGGGCCCAGGAAATGGGGAGAGAGCAATGTAGTGGCCTTGGTGCCCCGAGTACCAACCACCCCACTGCAGTCTCCAGATGGGGAACGGATAGGGGATAGTGGGCAGGCTAGTGCCCCCAGGAAGCATGGGTCCTCAGGGCACAGCAGGGTGGGATGCCCACCTACCCCTACCTGTATTGCCTATGGAGTTGCCTGTCATAGATTCCTCCTGCCAGGGTCAGCATCCATCCAGCCAAGTGCAGGCCCAGTTTGGGCAATTTTCTTCCCCAACTAAAATGTAAAGTTCAAGGTGGCACTTCTCAGAACCACCTTGAGCAAGGCCCTTCTCTCTGGGCCTCCTGAACTCACCTAGAAAAGGTGTGATGCCGCCCAGTGGCTTCTGAAGGGCACATGGCCGTGGACTTCAGGTAAAGAACCAGCCCTGGGCTCTGAATGGAGCCGGGCCTTGCTTCCTGGCCCTGGGCCCCTTCCTGCCCTCAGCAGCCGTTTGCAGGGGGTTGGGGCGCATCCCTAGGCCAGAGAGAGGGGCTGCGGGGTAGTCCAGCGGCAAGGACAGTTTCTTCCTCCTCCCCTCTCTGGGCCTCTGGGTCTCAGTCCCAGGAGCTGGAGCCTGGCAAGGTCAGCAGAGTGCTGAGGCAGGCAGGATGCCCATCCTCCTCTGAGAGGACAGCAGGGGCACACAGGTGACAGGAACAGGACTGGCTGGCCCCTTCCCCACAGTCCAGAGGTTCAGGGCGCAGAGGATAAATTACAGCCCTGGTGGGTCAAGGTACCCTTCACGATGGGTGTGCCCTGGAGGGGCTCCTTCTAACCTGCCCAGAAGTGGGAGGGAGGTACCTAGGGTTGGGAAGCAACTCTAAGGGTCCCTGTCAGGGGTCCCAGGGAGGCCATCGGTGTCTGATTTAAGAGTAGGTTTGTCTCCTCAGTTAATATTTTATTGAGGCCGAAACGTGGCGCCTGAGGGTTTGGTTACCTATCCCTGAGCCTTGCCTGGGGGAGGGGGCTGTGGGCTAAGAGGCCCATCACTCAGCAGAGGTTTTATGTTACTGGCTGCTGCAGCCTGACGCCCTGAGCTGAGGGTCCTTCCTGTAATCTTCACCCTGTGCCACCCCCCAGCCCCGGGCGGCCAAGCCGGCCGTGCTCACTGGGGGCGGCTAAGACCGGCGGGCCTAGGACAGCCAGGGGTGCCCTCTCAAGGTGTCACCCGGCATCTCACTCACACCCACCCCAGGCGTCGCGGCTCCATCCCCTCTGGGACTCTTCAGAGCCCGAGCCTTCTCTGCCCCCTTAGTCCCAGGCCAGCCCTCCCGGAGCCGGGACGGAGCGGCGGCCGAGGCGGGCAGGGCCGCGGAGCGCAGCGTCCCTGAGGGCCGCTCCTCGCCGGACCCGGGAACCCGCACCCCGGAGCGCAAGTGCTACTCCCTCCCCTCTGACCGCTGGCCCCCGGCGCAGGGCAGCGGAGGGGCGGGTGGCCGTGCGTTACCTTCCATGGACATGGGCTCCAGGATGCCGAACTGCTTGAGGACGGCGATGAACAGCAGTACCACCACGGCCATGGCGCACAGCTCCATGCCCTGGATGCCCATGGCGGCCCGGGCTACCTGGGGCCGGGGCGTGCCCCTCGCCCGCGCGCTGCCTCTGGAGGCACCGGGGCCGGTGCAGCCTGCCCGGCCTCTAGGGGAGACCGCGGCTCACATGCCCCAGGCAGGCGGGGCTGCGGGTGTCGGCGGGGCCGGGGCCCCGCGGAGGGCGGCGGCGGCGGCGGCGGCGACCTGGGACCGGCCAGGAGGTTGGACCCCGCGCGGCGGCCGAGCAGAGCGCAACTTTCCAAGTCAGCCGGCAAACTTCGAGGCGCGGCGGCGGCGGCGGCGCGGAGCGCAGCTCGGGCGGCCGGCGCGGGCCAGAGGTGCCTCCATGCCCGGCGCGGGCGCCGCGCCTCTTTCGCCCCCTCTCCAGCCTCAAGGGCTCCGGGGCGCGGGGTCGCGGCGGCTGCGGGGGTCCCGGGCGCTCCCGGGCGCTCCCGGCTGCCCCAGCCTCCATCGCGGCTCCCGGCGCGCTCATTGGCCTAGGCGCGGCGACCACCCGGGGAGGAGTCCCCTGCGGCCCCACCCGCGCCAGCACGGGAAGGGGCGGAGGGAGGCGGCCCCGCCCCGCACGGGCCAGCCCCCACACGGAGTCTGGCTCTGAGCCACCGCTACCCCGCCAGGCCCCGGGAGGCCGCGCGGTCGGCGGTTTCACCGAACCGCCCGTGCAGGGTGGGGCCGAGTGGCTGGGCAGGGGGCCGGGGCCGGAGAGGAAGGGAGCCTCAGAGCCGCTCCCAGTGGGGAGTCGGGGCTCCCCTCTCCTGGCGGAGGAGCACTGAGCCTGGCCACCGCCAGTCTCCGCTCGGCGGGCCAGCGCAGAGCTGGCCGTCGGAGGATCCGGGAAGCCCTCTCGCCCCAGAGTATTTCCCACAACCATCAGCCCACGGCCGGAGATTGAACTTGGCCCGGGTCTGGCCCCCGCTGAAAATGGAAAAGTTGGTATCCAAAGTTCTCCAGTTCTGGAAACCCGCATGCGCTCGAGGCTTTAGGAGGGAGTTGGGCTTTGGCATTAGAGTCTATGGAGCTGAGTTCAAATTCTGACTTTGCTGCGTGACCTTGGTCGAGTCACGGACTTGCCACCTCCTCCTCCTCCTCCTCCTCCTCCTCCCCAAAGAGGGGCTGGTGCCTGCCTTTCCGGCTGTGGGAAAGAGCTGAGTGGATGCCAAGTGCTACGCGCGGGCAGCGAAAGGGAGTGCTAAATCGTTTGTGGGTCGATTTCTTCCAGCCCCGGGGACACTGGGTAGAAAAGGAAAGCCGCGGAAAGGAAGGAGAAAGGAAGGGGAGAGGAGGGGGCGTGGCAGGGCGGGGCCCGGAATCCTCCAAGCCCCCAAACTCCGGGACTTGAGGGCCGGAGCCGTGACTCTCTGCTGCCCTCCAGCGGGCGTTCCGCACCGCGGTGTCCGCACCAGCTCAAGACTCCAGGAAGCGTACGCTGCTGTGAACACCAAGTTCTCCTTTTCTCTGTTGTCTTAGTGGAGGGGGAAATCCAGCCCCGTACCACGCTTGTGAGCGTTAACCCTGTTTGGACCTGGGGCCTGAACAATAGCAGCTTCCATTTATGGAGCCTCTGCTACCCACTCTGTCATTCATTCAACAAATACTGAGAGTGTACTGCGTCCCAGGCGCAGGGGACAGTTCCCAGGGCAGGGCGGGGCGGGAAACCGTCGCGTGCGCCGCTGAGGGCCCCGCAGGAGCTGCAAGCGAGCCAAGCCTTTAGCTTTACTTGTAATCCTTAAGGGCTCCCCCAGTGGGCATTCCTCTTCCCCCATTTTACAGGTGAGAAAACCGAGACCTAGAGGGTGGGTTATGGAAGGGGATATAGGTGCAGCCCAGGCCTGCTGGATTCCAGAGCAGATGCTTTCCCAGGAAACCGCACTGCTCCTGGTGGAAGCTGAAGCAGAGAGAGGCTGTGACATCTCTTTCCGCCTGTGCGGTTCAACCTCACTATTTAACACACCTGGTTAAAAGACTGAGTTATTGGAGATATTTTTAAAGAACTGTAAATGCACAGCTTTCAATTCCATTTAAGTGGGCATGTGGTGAGTCTCCACTGACCAAAGGCAAGAGGTCTAAGTAGAGATGCTAACGATTGCAGGAGAATGTGGTTCTGTTAGAGCCCATGAGTTGCTTGTGTGTAAAAGTCTAGAAAGGTTAAAAAGCCTCCTGCCATCTAATTTACACACTTAAGTGCTGAGCAAAATCTAGCCTGTGTCGCAGCTAGTTCCCACCAGTCCTCGCTCGACAGCCTGGTTAAAAGCCCAGCAATGCGAAACCTCCCTAAGCCTGTTCCTCATCCATAAAACGGGGGTGATAATCCAACCTCTCCAGGGGCTTGTAAAGGGTTGAATAAGACAACGACTGGCATGTGTCGCAGGCTCCGACGGGGGCGGGTCCTCCTGAGCTGCCCCAGCCCTGCTCCCTGCCTCAGTTTCCCCTGGTGTTCCCGAGCATCTCCCCTGTGAAAGCTTCAATGACTGCCCATAAACACTGAGCTAGAAACAAGACATCGATCTCTGGCTCTGCGGTGTAAAATATTAACGACGCCTAAGTGGATACCGGGGCTGAGAGCAGAATGTCCGCTCGGCATTAGCAGCCCGGGCCAGGGGCCTAATGGATGGGAAGCTGATTCCCCTGCTCGTTCACTAGCCCGGGGCCTGCCAGCTCTGGGGCCAACCTAGGTCCACTGAGGCTGTGCTGGCAGCCCTGTCACACCTCCTCTTGCCCAGGACCCGGAGAGGGGAGCTGGCAGACAATCCCCCAAGTCCCATACCTCCTCCCCACACCCATGAAGTCCCAGGCCAGGCCTTTCCCAGCTGCTTCTAGCTCCCCCCACGCGGGCATTTGCTCTGGCATGCACTCACCCCTCCCCCACCCACCAAAGGCAAGCTGGGTGTCGGCAGTGCTCCGTGCCAGCTCCCTGCCTTGGGGGAGGGGCAGGCTCAGGGGAGGGGCACAGACACAGAAATCTGTGCAGGGCAGGGGGCTAAGGGCTGCCACAGATGTAGAGAAATAAGAGGGAGCCACTGGCTCTTCCTCAGATGACGAGGGAAGCCTGGAGGGCCCTGAGCCCTCGCTGGAGGACTCAATGGGTGGACGAGGTCCCCGAGGCACTGGTGTCCTGATCTAACTTAGAACGTTTCAGAGACCCAGCTGCTTTGGAGCTGGATGGGGTGCCCTCTAAACCTAGGCTTGCACCCCGATGCCTGAGGTTACGGTTTTCCTTTGGCCTGGAATTTTGGGGGGGGTTTTTGGCCTGGAATATTTTTGATGCCACTCCAGTTCTGTCTCCAGGAAACCAGCCCGGATCACACCACCAACCACCTGCATTAACCCTCTCTCCCCTGAACCCGCAAGGCCTCTGCTGCGTGGGCCACACATTCTGCGCTGCGTGTCTCAGCTGTCAGCCCAGACATCTTCCATGTCATCCGTGCTGCCCCACTGCTCTTATGGGCAGGGACCCTGTCAGTTTGGCCAACATTCATTGGATGCCACCTGCCTGCTGTTGCTGATCACCTAGCTGCCCAAGGATTTCAAGAGGTCTTTTGACTCTTAAGGGAGGAATGGGGACGGACACATGCTGTTTAGAGGGACACGTTGCCTGCAAACAGCCCAGCAAGTTAGTTGTTCCTGTCCCAACTCTCTGGAGGGCAGGCCTCCCTTGGTTCTAGTGCATTCTACTGGGCAGAGCAGGCGTTATACAATTTATTCATCCTTCTCATATTTCACAACAACCAGACAAGAATTCCACAGGCCAAAGAAATGCCTCTAGGACTCCTCCCCGTGATGTCCCAGGGCTCCTCAAATGCAGCTCAGCCAAAGCTGAACACTCAGTCTTGCCCCACACCAGCCCCTCCTCAAGCTCCCTGTCTCAACTGCTCAGGCCAAAACCCCGGCTCTTAGACTGGGCTCTGCCTGTCCCCGCTCCTGCCCAGTCTGTCACCTAGCTCTGGCACCGTGCCTCTTTCTCATCCATCTCTGCTCCTAGTGGCAACCGGCCCAGCCACGCCATCGTCCCTCCCCCCTGTACTCGCAACATTACCCGCTGCCCCAGTGCCTCTCCCCACCTCCGCTCTGTCCTCCTATCTCTTCTCCATTTGGCAGCCAGAATGGTCATCTCAAGGTGAACGTCAGGTCCCGTCCTTCCCTGGCTTGGTAATCTCCAGTGGCTCTCGGACTCAACACTGGTTGTGTTTGCCTGCTTGGTACCCCTCTCCCTGATTTGGTAACAGCACCCTGATTTCCTTTGTTGAACCCCCTGCCCTTGCCAGCCCCAGGCCAGTGATTTCAGGGGTTTGGGGATATAACTGGTCGATCAGCATCAGTTCCTCTTTTCCTATTCCACAACACCCCTCTGCTGCCATGTGATTGGCTCAGGGATGGGCACCAGATGGGAGCCAGGATGATGAGAGACCTCATGGGACTGGCCCTGGACAAGCAGGAGAGAAGCACTCTCTCTTACTATGGCAGCTAAGTGGCCACCCCGCCACCATGTGAGGCCAGCAAGCCTGAGAATGTAGTCACCTCATGAGAAAGCAGAGCAAAATGTAGAGAGAAAGAAACTGAGTCCGGCACACAATACTGTGTGCCTGGATCCAGCTGTGCCTGATGGCACATTCTAACCTATATCTTTCAGTTAGAGGAGCCAATAAATCCTCCTAGTGTTGCTTAAGCCAGTGTGAGTTGGCTTGCTGTCCCTTGCAACCAAGATGGTCCTGATGAATGCATTTTCCACTACTCACAGAACAAAGACCAAAATCCATAACAAGCTGCATAAGAGCAGCAGACATCTTCTGAGCACTTGCTGTGTACCAGGCACTTCAACACAGCTCATGTCCCTCATTCCTCACAGATCCCGATAAGGCGGGGCTTGGCAAGAGGAAGACATTGAAGCACAGAGTAGTTAATGCTTTGTTTAAGGGCACGCAGCTGATAAACCACAGCGTTAGGATTTGAACCCAAGCAGTCCAGCTCCAGAGCCTGTGATTTTTTTTTTTTTTTTTTTTTTTTTTT
>NW_006798273.1:1235222-1282483 GCF_000442215.2 Lipotes vexillifer
CACGGGCCTCTCACTGTTGTGGCCTCTCCCATTGCAGAGCACAGACTCTGGACGCGCAGGCTCAGCGGCCATGGCTCACGGGCCCAGTCACTCTGCGGCATGTGGGATCCTCCCAGACCGGGGCACAAACCCGTGTCCCCTGCATCGGCAGGCAGACTCTCAACCACTGCACCACCAGGGAAGCCCCAGAGCCTGTGAGTTTAATTCAACGCCACCCTGTCCCTGTAGACCCATGTGGTCAGGCTCCTCCTCCTCTCCTTTGCTCACGTGACCCCAGCCACACTTGCAGATACCAGGACTCTCCCATCCCCAGGTCTCTGTGCAGGCTCTTCCCTGAGCTGTAGTACCCTTCCTCCTCCTCCCCTACACACATCCTACTCGCCCTTTGGTTCTCAGCTTAATGTCATGTCTGCAGAGGTGACTTCCCTGCCCTCCTCCCTTTATTAGTCTCTACATGACCCCCATCCCATTCCCTTTTGGCAGTTATCACACTGTGAACTTAGATATTTATTTGTGTGTTCATTTATTTGTTTATGCTCTCCCACTAGATTGTAACATTCCTGAAGATACAGGTATTACCTGCCTCATATGAGTATTTGCAAAATGTCAGACGATGCCTTTTCTCCAATTATTACAGCAGAGGGTGTCCTGTGTCACTAGCAAGAGCATTAGACTGGGAACCCAGGAGAACCAGGGCCAAGTCCCTAGTTCCAACCCTAGCCTGTTAACAGACTTGGCCAAGGCATACCACCTCTCTGAGCCTTCCTTTCCTTCTTGCAAAATGGGGTAACCTGCTGACATTTACCTGCCGGTCACACTATGAGCTATAAGCATCTGATAAGCTGATGGATGTGAAAGAATCCAAAAACACACACGAGGGACCTTGTTCCTGAAGGAGTCTGCTTCCTCGGAGCCACGACCAGTTCTCTTTGCCTTGTAGCATCACCCAAGCGCTGCAATCAAACAGACCCTCTGTGGGGCCACACAGAACCCATCCACACAAGCTCTGTTCCAGCCCAGCTTCAGATGAAATGTGAGAGATTTATGGCCACAGGTAACAGAAAACCTCGACTCATTAGCTTAAAGTATAAGAAACTATAGCATGTCACACACAGGAAGTCCAGTAGGAGGAGGCTGGCTCCAGGGGCAGTCAGCTCAGATTCAGCAGTATATTTAAGGATCTGGGATCATGTATCTACCTACACTGCCAGCCACAGAGCATCTACCTTATCCACAGCGTATTGACCTCATGATCACAAGATGAATGCCTAGTTCCAGCCATCACGCCCTGACATGACAACGTCCTGGGAAAGAAGGGACCATCTCTTCCTATGTCTCTTTCTTACAGCAAGGAAAACTTTTCCATTAAGCTTCTCATGAACAATCCCTCATGTCTCATTGGCTGGAATTGTTTCAGATGCCATCCCTAAATCAGCTGCTGGCAAGAGGAGTGAGACCACCACTGTAGCAGAGACTGCTAGCCCTCCATCAAAACTCATTCTCTTCTCTTCTCTTCTACAGTAAAAAAATGTCTTAACCAGGGACATGGCTGCCTGATGGTGACAGCATTTCTCAGACTCCTTTGCAATTAGGGGTGGCCATGTGACTAAGTTCTTGCCAGCGGGAGTGATGGGCTGCTTTGGGCACACTGTCACTTAAGACAGTGAGTAAGTCTACTACTCATTGTCTCTTCTCTTTTCCCACTGGCTGGAACCCAGACACGTTGATGACCAGACTCAGCCACGTGGATCATGACAAACTTGGGAAGGGGCTGGGGGGACGGCCCCATTCCAAGATGGAAGGGCTCTGGCTCCCTGAATGACCACATGGAGCACAGCTTCCCAGCCATCTGGACCACTCACCATGAGCTGTTAAGGGAGAAAGAAATAAACTTTTAAAAAGATCAAGTGAAAGTTGGCTGTTTTGAAAGTAGAAGTGCAAGAGAAGAAGGAAATACCAGATATTCCGGCTTCACAGTGCTGGGAAAGGAACGTACTTTTGGACCAAACAGAAGAGAAAAGTGCAAAAAAGCATCTTTCAAGGGTTCTTTAAGATTTACCAGCCGGGACTTCCCTGGTGGCACAGTGGTTAAGAATCCGCCTGCCAATGCAGGCGACGCGGGTTCGAGCCCTGGTCTGGGAAGATCCCACATGCCGCGGAGCAATGAAGCCCGTGCGCCACAACTACTGAAGCCCGCGTGCCTAGAGCCCGTGCTCCGCAACAAAAAGAAGACACCGCAATGAGAAGCCCGCACACCGCAACGAAGACCCATGCAGCCAAAAATAAATAAATAAATTTATAATTAAAAAAAAAGATTCACCAGCCGAACATTTAGCCAAACAAAGGTGAGAGGAAGTGATGGGTAGGACAAGGAAGCCAAGAAATAGAGCAGCTGTCAGAACTATATTCGGAAAAGAACTTTGTCAATGGTACCTGACCAAGGAACCAACTGGAAGCAAATGGATCAGAAACTGACCAAGTCTTTGAGGGAATTATATTGTGGTCAGAAGCCTAGTCCCCAAAAGCCTGTGACTAATTAAGACTTACAATAACTCTTGGGCCTCCCAACTTGCACTAGCAGAAAACTTGGGCAGCTCTATGGCCTCAAAGGAGGACACACCTCCCAACACCTACTTCCAATGTGGCCAAATGAGCACAAATGGGAAATGGAGAGGGAAGATCCTCCTGGACGGTAAGGCTGGGACCTTGGAGGAGGGGACATGGTAGGTGGGTCTCAGAGAGAACTGGGCCGATTGAGCTTTTCTCATTTCACTGCCAGGGCAGGTAGCCCAGGAATCCTCCCTATACAAATCCTCACTATACGTGTTTCCTGAAGTCAGATAGTGAGAGTTATTTTTAGTGAGTTTCTTAGGGAACCATTGACTGAAACCGCCCACCCTGGCAAGTCACGATAATGACAGCCTGCATAAGCTATCTCACAACAGGAGGTCCCAATAAGGAACAAAGAACTAACAAGCTACCGCCAGCTGGAAGAATTCAAGAGGGGCCAAAAGGAGGAAGGAGACATCAGCCCATAATATGTCCTGCCAACCTCCCAGAGACCTTCGAGCTGGAATCCATCTTGGCTGAGAGGTGTACGCACCACCAGGAAGGACCCTGAGTCAGACCAAATATGGGCACAAGCAAGATGATTGGCCAGAGGCAACCTGGAAACTAACCCCCATTACCATAAAACCTGAGACTGCGAGCCACGTGCAGAGCAGTTCTCGTGGGTTCCCTTACCCCACTGCTCTCCGTCCAGGCGCCCTTTTCCAATAAGTCTTTTGCTTTGTCAGCACGTGTGTCTCCTCAGACAATTCATTTCCAAGTGTTAGATAAGAGCCCACTCTCGGGCCCTGGATGGGGTGCCCCCTTCCTGCAACAAGTTCAGGTCATGAGTAATTTGTTATCCAAATCTATCAGATTCCTGAGTTTTGGATAACAAACATGAGAGTCCATGAAGGAAAGACAGCCCAAAAATTTATCTGACTCTGTGCAGTTCCTGAGTTTGGATAGGGAGAGTTCTGACAGCAAAGATACTTCTATTTGTAATTTCCATCTAGCAGGATTTGGTAATTGCAATGGACCACTGTCTACTGTGTGTTTCCCGTTCTTACCTTACCTCCCTCACGTTGGGAGGAAGTGTGCTATAGACATGGAAGAAGAATGGGCACAGGTGTTTGCTGGTGAACAGGGACACAGACTGCCAGTCCCCCACCAAAGTTCATTCTACCCTTCCGTGCTGACAAACAGGGTTGTCCCTGAACACATGCAGCTTGGGACTGCATTTCCAAAACGCCCACGGACTGGGAATGTGAGTAAGTTCCCTCCAGCAGAATGTGAGCAGAGGTGAAGTGCGCCCCTTCTATGTGGAGCCCTTACTGCACTGGGCATAGCTTCCCCTTCCCCAACCCTACCGCTGGAGCCCACATGTGGCGGTGACCAGGCTTAACCATGTAACAGTGACACAGCTCTAGGGGTTGGCAAAGCCACAAGGTGGAAGGCGCCTGTATATCTGTGTAGAGCAGAGCCTCCAGCCAAGCTGAACACAGAGTTCAAGATGGTCAAAGAGAGAGAAGTAAACTTCCTTGTTCTTAAGCCACTGGGTTTTGGGCGTCTCACTGTTACAGCACCTGAGCTACGCTAATTAATACAAATGTGATGGCTCAGATCAGTCAGGACTACCCCCTGGGGCGGGAAAGAAGGCCCAGCTCTTCTCATGGTTGAATCTGGGGCTGAAACCAGAGCTCTCCAAAGAGGGAGAAGGTAAGGGGTAGATAGGCAATAGGCAACAGCGTCTGCACTAATACCCCTCTCCTTATAGTATCTAAGCCCAAGGCCCAAGGTCTCACGCCTCTACCCTCTGAATAAAGAGATATTAAGTAAAGAGAGTCAATTTCCTCCAATGCAGAGTTTTAAAAAGGTCTGTGTCTCACCGGCCTCTACTGATAGGCCTCTCCTTGGGTGGGGCTTAGACAAGTCAATGCCACAGGTATTTATTGAGCCCTCACTCTGTGGGTGGTCCTGGTGAGCGATCTGCAGAGGAGTCAGCCTCTTGTGAGGACATTTCTTAGATGGGCCATTATAAAAGTTCAAGTTCAAGAATACTCACTGCCGTTTACTGAGCCAGGTACCTGCTAAATGCTTTATAAGAATTACCTGGTTTCATCCCCACATCAACCCTAACAATGGAGGAAACAACATCATTTACCCTTGTGGCAGAGACTTCTGGTTACACAGACTTAGTATCTGTTCTTCCCTTCTTTCTCTCTAACAGAATCCTAATTTTGTAGAGGGGCAACCATGTGTTCTGCCAAAAAAACCCCACTACATTTCCCAGCTTCCTTTGTGGCTAGAGATGGCCACGTGACTCAGTTTGGGCCAATGAAATATAAGCAGGAGGCATTGGGTGGGGCTCCTAGGAAACCATCCTAAAAGGAGTGGGACAGACATACGCCTTTTTGCATTTCTTCCCCCACTGCTTTCTGGAATGGGGTTATGATGGCTGTACCGGGAGCCACGAGAGAAGAATACAGGATTCTGCTGACTTGAGCTGCCAAACTAAACCTAACAACTACCTACCTCTGGATTTCTCATTATTTGAGAAAACTAAACCCCTGTCTCATTTAAGTCATCATTACTTAGGTTTTCTGTTCCATGAAGCTGAGGAGAAACTGAGGCTTACGAGATGTACCCCAAGTGTTCACAGCTGGTAAGAGGCAGAGCCAGGGCTTGAAGTCACTCTAAAGTCAGTGCCACGGAGAGATGGCTGCGTGCCCCACAACCCCTTCCCCTCCATCCTGTCCTTGAGGCCTCTTCCTTGCCAGTCTTCGAGGTGACAACTTCCTTCTAAAGGTCCAGTCCCCTCCTGAGGTCTCCAGCTGTTTGTCCTGCTGTTCCTCACCACCTCCAGGTTGCCCCACTCTCTAGCCCAGTAGTCGAGTGGGTTTTCCTGGCCCCAGTCGTCATCAGCACTCTCCAGCCTACCTTCCTGCCTTTCCTCTCTGGCCCTGCTGCTCCAAGAACAGCCGTGGAGGCATAGAAGCCCACGATGAGGACAGAGGAGAGCTTGGCTGAAAGATGAGGGTGGCCTGGATTGAGGGAGAGGCGGAAGGTCTGGACAGGAGGGAACCTCACTGAAAGAATGAATGAAGCCAACAGATTCTGCACATCCCAAATGCAGCTGGGGAGGAAAAACTGTAGCTTTTAAGTCTCTGCTGCTGATACAGTGATACAGTGATTTTCTCATAACTTACTATTTATAACAAAATGGTAAAAAAAAAATTGAGATCGTTTTTAAATGGCAGTGAGGTGTAGAGGTTAATAGTGCAGGCTTTGTAGTCAGGCTACATGGGTTCAAATCCTGGCTTTTCCACTTATTAGCCATGTGATCTTAGGCAAGTAACTTAACCTCAATATGACTCAGTTTCTGCAACTACAAATGGGAATGCTAATACCTATATCACAGAGTGAGTGTGAGGGTAAAACACTTAGAACAGTGTCCTTTGCCCATTTGAGGGCTGTAGCTTCTGCTGTTATTACAGAGAAAGGATTTATTGCACATCCTAATGACACTCAGAAACCAAGCAGGAACATGGGTGAGTTTGAATACATCGGTGTTTTTAACCATACAAATGCCACTACCTCTCTCAGCTCCCTTGAGTGCAGAAAAGGAAGTTCCAATCACAATGGATTAGCTGGCATCAGACTTATCTTACCACTAAAAACAACTGGACAAAAGTTGACAGAAACAACCCAGAGGTGACCCAGATGCTGGAGTTAGCAGATAAGGACTTCAAAATAACTATAATGAATATGTTTTAAAAAATGGAAAAAGAAATGAATGAAAAGATGAAATTTGAACAGAGAATTGGGATTTTGTATCAGTTAGGGTTTGCTAAGGGAAGCAGAACTACCATGAATGATTTGGAATAAGGGCTTTATTATAAGAACGAGTCCTTTCACAGTTGTGGCAGTTCAGTAAAGAAGTCTATGGAAGGCTGTTCCCTCTACATATCCCTGAAGTTGCTGTAGGTCAGTAGCACCAGAAGATAGGAAAACAAAAACAAAAACAAAAAAACAACAAGGACAGGAAATGAAGGTAAGAACAAATTGGAACCCACATCTGTCTCCCCCCACCTTCAACCCTGACAACACAGGTGACCCACAGAAGCTGATCCCATCTGCCACACAGAGCTGCACATGTGCCTGGCCCAGTATTCAACAGAAAATTAAAAGTCGTGCCAAGAAACAAGAAAATATAGCTCACACTCAGGAAAAAAAGCAGTCAAAAGAAACTGTCTCTGAGTATCATGAGATGCCAGATTTAGCAAAGACTTCAGAATAGCTATTAAAATGTATTCAAAGAACTTAAGGAAATCGTATTTTAAAAATTAAAGGAAAAAATGACCAATGACTTAGGGGATGGAGAATCTCAATAAAGTGATAGAAAATATAAAAGAACCAAATGGAAATTCTGGAGATGAAAAGTGAAATAACTGAAATTTAAAAACTTGTTAGAGGGGTTCAATAGCAGATTTGAACTGGCAGAAGAAAGGATCAGTAAACTTGAAGACAGATTAATAGGAATTATCAAAACTAAAGAACAGAGAGAAAAAACACTGAAGAAAGATGAAAAGAGTTTCAGATACTTGTGGGCAAATATTAAACATACCAACATATATGTGATGAGAGTCCCAGAAGAATAGGAGAAAGGAGCAGAAAAAATATTTGGAGAAATATTAGCCCCAAATCCCCCAGTTTGATGAAAAATATAAATCTACAGATCCAAGAAGCTCAAATAATCCAAAATATAATCATGAAGATATCCACACCTATACACATCATAGTCAGTAGTTGAAAAACAAAGACAGAGAGAAAAGCTCAAGAGCAGCAAAGGAAAATTGACACATCATATACAGACAACAATATGAATTTAAGCTGATTTCCCATCGGAAATTATAGAAACTGGAAAGCAGTGGAATGACATAATTAAGGTGCTGAAAGAAAAGACAAACTATCATCCAAGAATTCTTTATTCAGCAAAAACTATCCTTAAGAAATGAAGATAAAGACATTCCCAGATAAACAGAGACCAAGAGAATTCATTGCTATCAGACCTGCCTTATGAGAAATACTAAAGGAAGTCCTTCAGGCTGAAAGAAAATAATTCAAATCCACAGGAAAAAATGAAGGGTGCCAGAAATTGTAAATATGTGAATAAATTTAAAAGACTGCATAAATATATTTTTTAAAAGTTCTACTCTTAAGTTCTTTAAAAGACATAAGTTTGCATAAACCAATAATTATAACACTGTATGCTTTGGCTTATAACATGCATAGATACAATATATGTGATGATAAAAGGAGGAGAGAGAAAAAGAAAATATATTGAAGGAACGTTTTTATATTTTACTGGAATTAATTTAATATTATTCAGAAGTAAACTGTGATAAATTAAAATGTATACTGTAATCCCTAGAAGACCCACTAAGCAAGTAACTCAAAATAATATTTTTAAAAATCAACAGGGGAATTTAAATGGTACAGTAAAAAAATATTTGTTTAACACAACAAACGGCAGTAAAGGAGGAAGGGAGAACAAAAAGGAGACAATTAGAAAAGAAGCTGTAAGATGGCAGAGGTAAATCCAACCATAGCAATAATTACGTGTGAATGGTTGAAAAATGAATGCAAGAAAAAAACAAAACAGAAAAGAATATAAGGAAGATATGGGACAAAGGGCAAAGTTTAAAAAGCCTAACAAGGGGCTTCCCTGGTGGCGCAGTGGTTGAGAGTCCGCCTGCCGATGCAGGGGACACGGGTTCGTGCCCCAGTCCGGGAAGATCCCACATGCCGCGGAGCAGCTGGGCCCGTGAGCCATGGCCACTAGGCCTGCACGTCCGGAGCCTGTGCTCCGCAATGGGAGAGGCCACAACAGTGAGAGGCCCGTGTACCGCAAAAAAAAAAAAAAAAGCCTAACAAATGTGTAATTAGAGTCCCAGAAGAGGAGAGAGAGAAAGGGACAGAATTAAAATCTGAAGAAATAATGGTAGAAAAATTCCCAAAACTGATGAAAGATATCAACACACAGTTTCAACAAGTTCAACAAAACCCAGGCAGAATGAATACAAAGAAAACCACAGCTAGGCAAGTCATGGCCAAACTACTGAAAACCAAACGTAAGGAGAAAACCTTAAAGGCATCCAGAGGAAAAAAGACATCCAAG
Source organism: Lipotes vexillifer (assembly GCF_000442215.2). Classification (NCBI taxonomy): domain Eukaryota; kingdom Metazoa; phylum Chordata; class Mammalia; order Artiodactyla; family Lipotidae; genus Lipotes; species Lipotes vexillifer. The sequence continues at coordinate 1,243,951 of NW_006798273.1, forward strand.
GGAATAACGGTACAAATGATGATAGAGTTTGCAACAAAAATCATAGAAGCCAGAATACAATGGAGTAACACTTTTTTCAAAGTACTCAAAGAGGACAACTTATAATTCTATACCCAGGAAAAATTAAAACATTCAGAGTTTAAAACTGAGAGAATTTGTCATCAGTAGACATGTTCCACAAGAAGTCCTAAAGAGATGAAGTTCCCCATGTTGGAACCAGCTTCTAGGAATAAGTCTTTGCCCATCACAGGAATCATGGGATCTCTCAGCATCTCAGACCAGAATTAGGGCCAGTGGTCTCTGGGAGGAAAGGAACTTCCTGTTTCTTAATTAAGCAGTTCTAGGTCCCACGGTTCTCATGGTCTGGAAAGACTTAGAAGGCATGAGAGAACTTAGCTACTTGACCATGTGCACACATCTCCAAGTGTCACTGTGATGGTGGACCCCTCACTGCCTACTTATGGGAAAACTCTCTTTTGATTGCCCAGTGACCTGTTTGATTCCCCCTTGGTCAGAAGGAGAGGGTCTCTCTTCATGCCTCCATCCCCATACAAGGCATATCCAAATCCCCATCTAATGTCCCAGGGGTTTACAAGAGTCTAGTAATACTGAATGAGTGATGGAAGGAGGGATGCTTGAGGACACCATGTTCTCAGAGCCCCTCATCCTATCCCTGGTCCACCGTGATGGACAATTCCCATTCCCTCTGTCACTTGGAGGACTTCTCATCTCTTCTTGTGTCTTTTCTTAACCTTACCCAGCTCCAGCCCAGGGGAACCAACCAGCTCCAGAATGACAGGACTGGATAAGGCCATCCATAGCACTTCTCAGCAACTTCACTTCAGACCCTTAGAGTTTATGCAATGCCCACCATGTTGATTTGTGTTTCTTTGGGTAGATTTATATTTCTTGGCTGAACTTGGCTTTCCCATCTCTCTGTACTGGCAAGAGGACTGGGTAATGGTGAGTCAGGAGATCTAGGGCTGTGTAACCTAAGTTATATTGCTTCTCACTTCCTTGGGCCTCAGTTCTTCATCTCCAAAGTCGGGGATTCCTTAATCCCAAGGACACCCCCTCATATGTTGTCATGAGACTCAGGTGCGCCCAGGCACGTGAGAGTGCTCTCTGCACTGAGGGGTTCCATGGACATAACAACTAGTGCCGTGGTATTTTAACACTGTGCTGAATAAAGGCTGGGGCCCTGTGCGCAAAAGGTACACAGGAAGCATCAATGGCCAACTCAGAGTCTGCTTGTTCCCCCTGGCATTCACCCCAGTCACAGGCGGTCATCAATCCTCATGTTTTATGACACCGATGCTAAGTGATCTCAAGTCACATCCTTGTTGCTGATCTGTGAAGATGTCTGGACATAAGCATTTCTTTGTTTGAACTTGAGCTGAGGGCCCAAGGGTGTCCTGGGGAATTTCCATCTGGGATGCTTGGTGTCTGTTTCTCGTCTTCTGCGGTGGCCTCTGGCAGCTCAGGGAGGTATGTTTATTACAGATGCTCTGCGTCAGCTGGATGCAGATGAATGACTTGGGATCTGAGATGGAAAACAGCAGGGGAGAAGCCAGAGCTCCAGACTGGGAGCTGGAAGTCCAGGATCTGAGTCCAACCTTTGCCTCCAGCCTGTGGCCCCAACCTGTCCATCCTCCTCTCTGAGCTCAGTGAAGTGAGGGAATTGGGTAATAATAATCATAGTAGCAGCTTCGTCTATTGAGTGCTTACTATGTGCTAGGCACTCTCCTAGGCACTGACATACATCATAGCATTTAATCCTCACAACGCCCCCATAAGTATCTCCAATCACAACTGCAAATAACAGAGGCTGCAGGACTTGCCCTGCGTACTGCTCTCCAGAAGCATCGGGATTCTAACCTAAACACGCGCACTGAGAAGTTCCTTGGAAACACCCAAGCATTCTCCCTTCTCAGAGGGCTGGACTGCCGAAGGGCGGGTACTTGTGAGGCCATCACGGAGGAGAGGTCAGGGCCCAGAGGAGTCTGTTAGCTAGACCCAGAGGAGGAAAAATGGTTTTCGATTCTTCCTTTAATCTGGAGAGTTCAGAGTTAGAAGAGTCTTCATTCATGCGTTTACCCATTCAACATATATTTTACTGAGTTCCTACCTTGTGCCTGGCAGATACAGTATTAAATGTGGCAGACACAGCCACTGGCCTCAAGGAGCTTACATACTCGAGGGGAGACAGACAATGAAACAGTTATAATCGACATGGCCAAGACTGTGATGGGAGAAATAACGTCAGAGGAGCTCCCATCTCAGACTCGAGGCCCAGAGCAGGTTTCCCAGAGGGAGCTTGGATGTGTCCAGGTAGAGGTCTGAAGGCAAAGAAGGGTGACAGGAGAATTTGGAGCGGATGGGCCAGGCTATGGAGCTCCAGAGCAGAAGAGTGCCCCACAGCGTGAGAGCAGGGGTGGGGGCAGTGTGGGACTGAAGGGGTGCCGGTAGCGTGGTCGTAGTGAGCAGAGGCTGAGGTTGTGGGGGGGAGTAGGAGGTGGGGCCAGGCAGGGGCCCCGGGTCAAGCTTGAGTTGGGACAGGGCTTCATCCTGAGGGCAAAGGAGCATTTGGTCTGCCTTCTCTATAGCGACCACTCTAACTGCAGTATGTGATATCACTTACTGTAGAATCTAAAAAAACACAACAAACTAGTGAGTATAACAGAAAGGAAGCAGGCTCGCAGATATAGAGAACATTCTGGTGGTTACCAGGGGGGAAGAGGAAAGGGGGGAGGGGCAATATAAGGGTAGGGAAGTAAGAGGTATAAACTATTAGGTATAAAATAAGCTACAGGGGGGCTTCCCTGGTGGCGCAGTGGTTGAGAGTCCGCCTGCCGATGCAGGGGACACGGGTTCGGGCCCCGGTCCGGGAAGATCCCACATGCCGCGGGGCGGCTGGGCCTGTGAGCCATGGCCACTGAACCTGCGCGTCCGGAGCCTGTGATCCGCAGCAGGAGAGGCCACAACAGTGAGAGGCCCGCGTACCACACACACACACAAAAAGCTACAAGGATATATCGTACAACACAGGGAATATAGCCACTATTTTATAATAACTATAAATGGGGCATAACCTTTAAAAATTGTGAATCACTGTATTGTATACTTGTAATTTATATAATATTGTACAGCAATTGTACTTCAATTAATTAACTAACTAAATACAGTAAGTCCCCTACATACGAACGAGTTCCATTCCAAGGGCACATTTGTAAGTCCAATTTTTTCGGAAGTCCAACAGTTAGCCTAGGTACCCTGCTAACACAATCAGCTATATAGTACTGTACTGTAATAGGTTTATAAAACTTTTCACACAAATAATACATGAAAAACAAACAAACACAAAAAATAAAGAAAACATTTTTAATCTTACAGTACAGGACCAAAAAGCACAACCACTTGTAAAGGATGCACGCACGTGACAACGTATGCCAGACACGTGAACTAACTTATGTGATTGGATGTGCAAATGCACGTTTGCATCATTGAAAGTTCACAACTTGAAGGTTTGTATGTAGGGGACTTACTGTAAATAAATAAAACCTGGAAGCAGCTTGAGGGGGTAGGGGGAGCACGCACAGCCCACGCCACCGCAGCAGCAGGAGGGACGGGCCTCTGGCTGCCCTGTGCTGTACCCCAGTGTCCAGGGCACAGGACAGGTGCCGCCCAGGGCTTCCCTGAAGTGAGCATCCAGGCCTCTTCTCATCACTCACATGTTTACCAAAAGAACAGACTGGAGTCCAAATAATTGTGTGTGAAACGTTGAGTCTGTACAGCTGCCCATCATAGCCTGAAGCAGCAAGTAGACAGAGGATTTAGTGACAGAACTCATGGGAGACAGGATGTTTTGTATTTGTACAATCTTATACGTTAGGAGCCATTTCACAGCTAACATTTCCTCTGGCCCCTAAAGCCTGGAAGACAGCCAGCGATGTCAGGGATGTAACTATGATTCCTATTTAACAGATGCGAAAACTGAGGCCTGGCAGGGTGGGAGGGTAGGGTGGTGGTGCAAAATGTCTTCCCAAATGTCATCCAAAAAAAAAGAAAGAAAGAGGCAGAGAAACACTGAGAACCCAAGTCTGACTGATTCCAAAGCCAGCCAGGGCTCTTAGCCACCACATTGCTTTCAAAATATAAAGAGGGCATCAAAAAAAAAAAAAGAGGGCATCAATTCATTAAACCGCCTCTGCTAGCAGTTCTCAAATGTGTTTGCAACAGAACCCTTTTCACGGAACGCATATTGAGATCCCATGGCCCACACTTGGAAAAACTGTTCTCCCGTGTAAGCTTGTAGGGAGTAGCCAGCGTGTCTTAGCGTGAGCCCAGCTCTGGAGTCAAGCAGACCTGGGAGCAGATCCTCGTCCTAGCTGTGGGGACCTGGAAAAGCCCCTTTCCCATCTCCTCTGGGTTCCTCACTGCATTGCTGGGAAGATTAAATAAAATGATGCTCAGAATTTTTCTATTAATAGTTCCTTCTCTCTGTTCTCCCAATGCCTGCTTTCTGGAACTCCTTTTAGATGAAAATTGGACCTAGTGAAATGTCCTCCATGACCTTTAATTCTGTTTCATATTTTCATCTCTTTCTCTTTTAGTATATATAACTTGATAGAAATTCTAGGCTACAGTGCCTTGCCTTTTAGGGTAATCATTCTGCTATTCAACCCATCTACGACATTTTCTACATTTCAGCAATTATAGTTTCACTTCTAAGATCGTTGATGCTTTTGTATGCAGATAACCTCTTCTTGGATCTCTGAGAATATTAATTATACTCATTCTGTTCTATACTTTTTCTCTTGTTGGTCTTAGTAACTCTGTGTTATCTTCATTTCATTGAGCTTAACGCCTCTCTTTGATGTTGTTGGTTTTCCTCAAATGTTGGGTGGCTCTCGGGCCTGTGTCCACATCTGCTTGTAAAGCGCGTATGGACCCATCCCTGCAGAGAGGATGGGGCAGGTGGGGTAGGCGGAGCATGGGGTGTACCCATGGCCCGTCTTCTGGGACTAGGATCCCTGTGCTTCTTGGGCGTTGCCAGTCACCCCAGGCAACTGCTCTGCTTCTCAGGCCCACGTGCCCACACTTAGCTCTGGTCTGCTGTGGGCACCTCCACACACAGACAGGTGGTAGGGGCGGTCCTCACTGGGATGCTACTACTTCTGTACCCCTTCTGCCCCCGCCCAAGTCCAAAGGCTGCGGCACTCTCTACGTCCCTTTGTTCGGTGGTTTCCCGCTTCAGTGTGATCCCACCTACCTTCTGCCTTTTGGGGATCCCTCATAATTTCTGGCCCACTGAGGGCACCCCTTCTTCATTCTTTCTTTTCTGCCTTTCTAGGAGAGCTGGAAGCACACATGCAGCGTGCTGTCGTGGCCCAGTCTCCTAACACGTAAACCAATAGGAGCTTGATCTCAGTAACTCCCACCTCTCTGAGGTTTGTGAGAAAAACTCGTGAAGGCGACACCTGCCGAGCCCTGGTGTGTGCTGGGCCCTGAGCAGAGATGTCCACCTCGGTTCAGCTCTCCAGTTGCGTGCAGTCTGGTTTATCCATTGCTGAGGATGCACCAAACAAGGGACCTTGTAAAGGCCTGAGCCCAAAATGGGAAGGGAGCACCCCTGAGCCTTCAACCCCCAAATGACCCCCATTACCTGCAAATGAACCTAATCCATACATTCATTGTTTCCCTGATTCTTAGTGGAGGAAATTAACAAACAAGGAAAGTCAGACCTCTGTCGGGAACCCAAATGAACCAAGATGGGCCTTACGTGTATCTTAAAACAGTGGACTCCGAGTACAATCGGATCATCAGTACGTTCTCCCAGTGAAGGCTGCCCCGGCCTCAGTGACCACTGGTGTGTCACATGCCTCTCTTAGGCTTGGCTCCAGGCAATCTGTCCAGAGCTTAGGAGAGTCGGTCTTTCCCTTGTGTTCTGGGCATCCCTGGCTCCCCTGTCCACGCCTCCTCTCTCCATCTGACTGCTGAGATGCTGTATGAGGGTTCCCTTTATCGAACTTGCTCAGCAAAGGGATTTATCGGCCCTTAAACCAAACTACAGGAAGAGAAAGGACAAGAAAGACCAGACACATGGGCTCAAACTGGGTCTCACCTTCCGACTCTGCATATCAGCCTCACTCCCCCCAAATGGCTTCTTCTGCGTGGCGTGGTATTTGGCTACTAGAAGACACCAGGCCTGTAAGTCACAGCCTCTCTGTTCCAGACCTGGGGCCACTCACTGTCAAAAGATCTGAGAAAGGCTGTCATTGGCCCAGCCTGGGTCTGGTGCCTGGCCTGCCCGTGGGGTTTCCCCTCCATTACTTGGCCGGCTGGTTCGGGGGTCCACCTCTAGACCAAAAAGCGTGTGAAAAGCTGGGGGCCCTCATCCCAACCAATGTGTAGCACAAAATGAAGGTCTGGAACACGTATAAGCGCTTTTCCAGATGAATGAACAATAGAACCCTTCTGCAGATGCCAGGGGCCAGGCTCAGGGGGTGGGCACAGGAGCCAGAGACCTTTAAGTGTTGGCGTTGGTGCCTGGCTCTCCCTGAACAACCTCCGTCCAGTCTTACAACTTTAAATCCCATCTTTGTGCTAATGATCCCCAATTTTCTCTCTCTAATCCCAACCTCTCTCATATGCCAATTGCCAAATGCCTATTCAATACTTCCGGTAGGATGTTTTTAGAGGTTTCAAACTGAACACACTAGAGCCGAGCTACCGCACCCCACCCCCGATGGGGAAACGGAGGGTTTTCCCACCACAGTAAATAAGTGCTCAGATCTCCAGATGCTCAGGACAAAAACCTTAACCCATCTGTCATCCTGGGCTCCTCTCTTTCTCTCTCACACTCTACAAGCTGTCCATCGGTAAATCCTTTCAGCTCCACCTTCAAAATGCCTCCAGGATCCGCCTGCCTCTCATACTTCTGTTACTTCCACCCTGCCCCAACCCATGGTGCCTGGTGACCGGGGATCGCACAGCCCGGCCACCCTCCCAGCCCCTGGGCTTATTCTCCACCAGTAGCTGGAGGGGCAGCTCAGAGCGGAAGGTAGCTCCCGGCACTGCGCTGCTCAAAGCCCTGGGTTCCACCTCACTCCTACGAACAGCTGGAGCCTCCACAGGGGCTCACAGATGCTTCTCCATCTGCCCCCAGGCTCTCTGAGCATCTCCACACGGGCCACCTCTCTGTTCCACAGACACGCCAGCTTGCCTCCACCTCGGGGCTTTGGCCCTGGCAGTCCCTCTGCCTGGAAAGCTTCCCCTCTGGCTCTTCTGTCACTGCCCGAGGTCTGTATTCAAATGTCACGTTCCCTCCAAGCCCTGCCCTGGGAGCCCCCATCCATCTTCCCTGCCCTGTGTAATTTCTATAGCCCTACTCTTTTCTAACTATCATTTACTTATCAATCTCATTTTATATCCTATAAACTCTAGGGGGATTTTGATCTTTCTAGTTCCCTGTTGTGTCCCCAGGGCCCAGGACAGCACCTGGTAAACAAACTTGAGGGCTTGCAGAGTGAAAATACAACTGGATGCTCTCAGCCTGGCCTGGGGCTGGAGGGCAGGGGGTCCTGGAAGTTTACACGGGACCAGCACCAGCCCAGAGACCTTGCTGGGATGGGAAGCCCTGGCCCAGTAGTTCTGCAGCAGCGGGTGCTGGCCTAGGACAGGCCACCACCGCTGGTTCCCTCCTTACTGCTCCCACCATGGCGTCCAGCCCAGCCGGGTCTGGCCCAAGTGGCCATGAGGATTTCACTGGGCAGATGCTCTGCCTGAGGGATCAGCTAACTCTTCCTTAGCACCGCTGTGTCAACTTGGCTGGACCTCGAGGAGGAAGGGACGTAGAGCTCAGAGGGGTGTTTCTGGTAGCCCCTGGTCACCCAGCCAGGCAGGGATGGGATCCAGTGCAGCCCCCCAGTCCCCCTTTACGGAGATGGTCCCCAGCGGGCGCTGGGGAGCACCGCCAGCTGGGAAACCCAGCACAGGAGACCTGGCCCGGAGATGCTATAATATTGATTTGACTCCACCCGCAGCCCCCAGCCCCAGGCAACAGCAGTTTCTGGCCTGAGGCCTTTCCAGGGACCCATTCAGGATGGCCTCCCCTGTCACCCCAAGAAAGCTGGTGTCCTCGCCCCTCCCCTCCATTCTTCAGCGCTGCAGGGCTGTAGCCTCACCTTCCTGCCCCTCCCAGCTCAGCCCTGCAGCTCAGCAGCTTGAGCTGCTCCTCCCTGTGGCTGCAGCAGCCAGAGCGGGGAAACACTGGAAACCTGGGCTCCTTCCCGAAGGGATAGCAGGCCAGGCAGGGGGGCAGGGTCTGCAGCAGAACCCGGGTGAGGGCCCCCTCCCCGCTGGCAGGCAGGACGAGAGAAGGACCAGAGTGGGGAGGAAGGCCCTGAGTTGGCATTTTCGGGTTTGTGTTGGGAGCTGAATTATTAAAGATGTGTGAGAGAAGAGGCTGGTTTTAAGAAAGCGTGAGTAAGCGGGACTCTCTCACAGCAGGGCACAGGATCGAAGGCAATCAATTGCCATAATGGCTGCAAATATTTAGTCGGCTTAATTGTGAATTTGTGCGCCAGCCACGTACTTAACACAGCGGGGGTCCTGCCCAACAGACCCCCATCAGGCTGCCCAGAGGGATGCACCCCCTGGAGACTGGCCAGTCCTGTGTGAGGGGCCCCCATGCCATAGGCTCCCCGGGGGCACGGGCTGTGAAGTGCCCTCCTAGCTTGGTCACATCTCACGGGCTGCTCAACCTCCCGGGTCTTCTGGACTCATCTGTGAAATGGGTTGATGACGCCCACCTCAACACATGTGAGCCCTCCCAGCGCAGCGCCCAGGAGGTCAGCGCTAGGTAAATGCAAGTCCTGTTGGCCCAGGCCCAGTGGGTCAGGAGGTGGAGGCCTGCCTGGGAGCAGATGCTTGGGGCTCCAGTCTTACCCTGGACCCTTGCTCAGTTAAAATACAGGATCAGCTTAAGTCTCAGAAGTGGGGTGCTCTAAATAGGAGCCCCAGAAATGCGAGATGGTTGGTGTGGGGCTGCCCTGAGGCTTGGCCTTGAGCCGGGAGCCAGAGCATTTACTATGTACTCACTGTGTGCCAGACACTCCTGGGCTAAGTGCTATGTCTTATTTAATCTTCACAGCAGCCCAGAAAGGAGAGTTCTTTGTCTTCACTCCCTATTTTACAGATGAGGAAACTGAGGCTCAGAGAGGTGGAGTGACTTGCCCAAGGTCACACAGCTGGTAAGTGGCAGAGCTAGGACTGGAGTCCAGGCCCCTCCCACCCTTTCTAGGAACCCCAGGGCTACGCTGAGACCTACCCATTCTCTGCTCTCTCCTTCTCCTCCGTGGTACCCCCTCTTCCTTCCACAGGCCACTAAGAGGTGCCCCAGCCCCAGCCAGCCGCCCACATGCCTGAGGGCATATCTAAAGGCTGGTCTTCTGTTTACTGCTCTGCCAGATGTGTTCTACCCAGCAGCCCCTGCACCCGAGATCCTTGCTGGAAGGGGGCCTGCACGGACCAGGCTGTCCCAGGGGGCGCTCAACTGAACTCTAAGGACCCTCTCGGGACCTCCCTGGTGGTCCAATGGTTAGGACTCCTCGCTTCCACTGCAGGGGGTGCGGGTTCGATCCCTGGTTGGGGAACTAAGATGCCGCATGCAGTGCAGCGTGGCCAAAATTTTTTTTTAATTAAAAAAATAAGGACCCTCTCATGGTGGACTGAGGATGTCGCTCCAGGGACAGCACCTGGTCTCTTCCTCAATGAAGCCCACGTGGATCGCAGGGGACACATAGATGGTGAGCACGTGTGCACACACACACACACACTCACACACGTACACGTGCGCACACCCACGCAGCGGAGACAGCGCGTAGTGGTTTCCAGCCGCCCCACAGACTCAACTCAGCCACCTTCCAGCCGCCCACTGCACACCCCACCGCCCTGCTCAAAGCGCTGAGGCAGGGCCCTAGCCTCCCTGTCTGGGTCCCTCTTATTTCCAGAACACAGATACTGAGGCTAAGACAGCTGCGTGGAGTAGAGGACAGAGCACAGTCCTGGGAGTTCCCGGACCTAGATCTTGGCCAGTTCACATCGTCTTTCCAGGCCTGTTTCTCCATTTGTACCAGGAAAACTCGGCAGGTCCAAGAGTAAGGAAGGCCACAGGGGCTAGGGGAGGGGCGGAGTCTGCTGTTGTATTGGTATCTGATGCATCTTCCCAGGCCCAGGGGAGATGGGGGAGGGGTGATTTTCAGACCCCTGTGGGGGGCGAGGACAAACTGCTCCCAGACCCTTGCCTCTGTCCCCACATCCCCCCTAGAGGGTGCAGGGCACCCGGAGCTTCAGATCTGTCCAGCACAGGCTGGCAGCAGGTCTTCAAATATCCCCAACTAAGGCCAGACCCCGACAGCCCAACCACAGCAGGTTCCCAGGTGTGTCTGGGGGGACAGGTCCAATGGGGCCCTGCAGGCATGGGGTGGGCAGAGGGCAAGGCCTCCCCAGCTCCTCTTCCCTCCCAGCTGTCCTCAAGCCCTGCTCTGTGCCAGGTGCAGTAGGTGCTTCATAGACGTGCATTGGACGGATGGACAGATACCTCCCTCTGTCAACCTCAGGCACTCCTGGAAGGCGAGGGTGACGGTGATGCCCACCTTGCAGGATCAGCGTGAGGATGAGCTGAGGGCAAAGGCGTGGGCACCAGCACCTGGCCACTCCAGTCCCCTCTGCACCTGGGACGGCCCCTTGCTCAGGCCACAGCAGGTGCTCAAAGCCGCACAGACTGTGGCTGTAAATGAAGCAATGCCCCCTGCTTCCCGGTGTACCAGGAGGTGTGAGTGTTTATGTGTGTGCCTGCAATGTGCAGGCACGTTTCCTGAGAGAGCCAGCAGGGGGCCTGCCTGTCACCTCAGAGTCATTGAACTGGGATGCCTGAATGCAATGGGGCCATTAGGGTCCTGGGTGGCAGAGCCAAGCGGTGGCAATTAATGGCCAGAGATGAAGTGGATGTGGTTAGCGTAACGCATAAGCAGCAGTGTAGTCTGACTGGCAGGACGTCTGGCCTTGGCTGGTTGACCCAGGGTCCCCAGAACTGAACTGGATGAGCAGCCTCCTCGATCTGCATCTAGCTCTAGATCTAGTGAACAGAGTCTGGCTTGAAGCCCCAAAAGACAGAGTGATTTTGCAAATGCCACTTGATCAGGCACCTGGTATGTGCCGGGCATGGTGGTGATGTGACAGGGCAAGTCCTTGGAGGAGCTGACATTCGAAGGGGGAGAAAAACCAAGAGGATAGCCCGGGCTCACATCCTCCCGGGGAAGAGCAGGGCGGCGGGGCCAGAACTTATTCAAGGTTCAAGGGAAACCACCAGCGGGGGTTGGCAAGAGAGTGACTTATTTCAGTTTGTAAAGCTGCCTCTGGCTGCTTACTGGGTGGAGCATGCCTGCAGGGGCCCCCTCCAGGGAGAGACCTCTGGCAGGAGAGAAGGAACTGAGAAGAGGCAGAGAGGAATGAGTAGCTAACCTCAGGTGCTTTCCCCACCTTTACAGGTGCGGCCAGAGGCTCACAGAGGTGAACTGATCTGCAGGGGTTACTGGCTGATGGAGCAGAGCTGGTGGGGGACCTGCTCTCCCCAAACCGTCACACTCCAGCCCAATGCTCCCAGCCTCTCCATCCACCCCTGACCTGCCCCCGCCCTGGCTTCTCCCTCGCCTCTGGGGGCAGCCCCTCTGTTTGGGGGTGGGGAGGGGATGTGGTGGCCTTGCCCTGTGAGCCTCCTCTCCGGCTGGGGGGCCCCGCTTGCAATCGCCCCGCTCTCAGCCAGACCTCGGGGCTGTCCATGGCTCGTGAGTTTCTACTAACCCTCTCACTGCTCTCTTTCTCTTTTCTTTTGCAAACTTGGAGATGGTGCGAGGCTTCCGTTAGCTTTTCCCTCCTGCTGGTCTGTGCTGGGTCAATACTCTGGACGACCGCTTCCTTCGTTTCTCCGTTCTTCCTTTCCCTGCCTCACTCCCTCATTCATTCACCCACTCTTGGCTGTGCTCTGTTCCAAGGCCTGTGTGGTGTCTGTCACTCCCCACCCCAGTCCCAGGATTCTGGTCCCTGCTCAGGACCGATCCTAAGCTTGTCTTTCTCTGGGAGGGACAGCTCTTGGTCACCAGAGTGGGGGGCCCAGGCCTGTGGACCCACCAACATGGCTGCACCCTGCTCTGCAGGGAGGCCCAGCCAGCACACCTGCCCTCCCCACCTCGTCCCTGGCCACTGCCTGTCACTCCTATCACTGGAGCCCCTTTAGACCTCCCAGCCCAGACTCAGCCAGGCAGGGATATAGACCCCTCATATTTCCCTCCAAATTGGGAAGAGGTCATAACGATGTTGTCTTTTATTTTGCAAATGCAAAAGGGCAAGAAAAACGTATTTTTAAAACCCTAACTACTCTCTACCTTCAGCATTATTTCAAAAGAGAATGATGGGGCTTCCCTGGTGGCACAGTGGTTGAGAGTCCGCCTGCCGATGCAGGGGACACGGGCTCGTGCCCCGGTCCGGGAAGATCCCACATGCCGCGGGGCGGCTGGGCCCGTGAGCCATGGCCGCTGAGCCTGCGCGTCCGGAGCCTGTGCTCCGCAGTGGGAGAGGCCACAACAGTGAGAGGCCCGCATAATGCAAAAAAAAAAAAGTCCTGCATGGTGGACGTGCTGGTCTCTGCCCCCTGGTGGGCACATGGGGGAATGCCTAACAAGAGAGACTGGCAGGAAGGAGCAAGGCAGGCAGTGGTGGCCAGGCCAGTGGGCACCAGGCTCGCCGGCCTGTAAGCGTCTGCCTGGGAGCTCCAACCACCTGGTCACCAGGGTTCTGCCTTTTCCTTGAGCTGCCCCAAGTGCAGCACAAACGTTTCCTCCCATCCTGGAGCATCTGGAAGCTATTGTTTTCCCTCCCCACCACCCCAAATAACCCCCAATCTTCCTCCACCCCAGAGGGCAGGGAATTGGCTCCCACAGCTGCAGGGCCAACCCCCCCCAGTACACACACCATGCGGACACAGGACCATTGGGCCCCTGTGTCTGGGCGGGTGGCTCCCAAATACCTTTCTAGGGTCCCCCTGCCCACCTCAGTCAGTGCCCAGTGACCCCTTCCTCTGCATCCCCATCCACCCCCTCCTGCCTATTTTGCTATGGACATTTGGAGGCAGGCAGTGGGGGAGGCCAGGTGGGCAGAGGCCGGTGCAGAGGTGGAGACCACAGCAGCCCATTATATCCGTCTGGAGAACGCCAACCTCCCTGCTAACGCTGAGGAAGAGAGTCAAGGTGCTCAAGGTTGACTTTTAATGAACTTAACCTTGTTAGCAAGGCCCTGGGGAGAGGTTTGGGAGGCGTTCTGAATGCTGGAAGGGCACAGGGTCTCTCAGGACCCAGAAGGAGCATCTAAGGAGAAACCAGGAAGAGGCAGGAATGGGCAGTGGCTATAAAGGCAGGAGTCACAAATATTTTGGATGGCCAAAAAGTTCATTCAGGTTTTTCCGCAAGATGTTACAGAAAAGCCCGAACGAACTTTTTGGCCAGACCAATACATCCCAAGCTCCTAGGCCCCTGTGCCTGGGTAAAGGGGATGGGGAGAAAGCACAGATTTTAGAGCTGGTTCTTGGCCTTGAAAATTGCCCTCTCCAGCTCTAATTTCACAGATAGGGAAACTGAGGCTCAGAAAGGGAAGAAACTCCAGCTCAGAGTCACACAGTAAATCCCCATTATCACCAGCGGTGCCTCTAAAACCACAAGGGATAGCGTTACCCTAGCCCTTTAGAGACTCTGGTAGAATCCCCCAAATCACCCTCTATTGTACCTATTCAATGGATGAGGAGATTGAGGCTCAGAGAGACCAAATAACTTGCCCAAAGCCACATAACAACATAAGGTAAGCCAGTATAGGAGACCACCGTGGTGTATCACAGTGCAGAAGGTAAACAGCCATGCCACAGGTGTAGAGGGTTTTGTGTGCATGTGACAACAATCTTCTTTTTTTTTTTTTTTTAAGGTTTCTTTTTTTGATGTGGACCATTTTTAAAGTCTTTATTGAATTTGTTACAATATTGCTTCTGTTTTATGTTTTGGTTTTTTGGCTGTGAGGCATATGGCATCTTAGCACCCTGACCGGGGATCGAACCTGCACCCCCTGCACTGGAAGGCAAAGTCTTAACCACTGGACTGCCAGGGAAGTCCCGACAACAGTCTTCTTAATGACCTCTTGTAACCATTTTACAGATGAGGGAGGAAACAGGCTCAGAGAGGTGAGAAGCAATTTGCTTCATGCAGAGCTTGGTTAAATATTTAAACAAGGAGGCCATTGGACTGAGGTGCCTCTAATGCCTTGGTAGCCTACGGAAGCAAGCCAAAACCTTAGCCAGAGTCAATGTACTCAAGCTCGAGAAAATAAAATTTAAGAACAACCAATCACAAACAGCTAATTAGGCTTTCCCAAATAAGACAACCACGTATGCTATAGCCAATCAAATAGTTTCCTTGTCTTGCTTCTGCATCTTCTTTGTAAAACCACTCCCCTAGCTCCTGTTGGTGGAGTGCTCCCAACCATCTTTGGTTTGGCACCGCCTGATTCAAATCAATGTATGCTCAGATAAACTACTGAAAATTTTAGTGTGCTTATGTTTACCTTTTAACAGCTCTGGTGTCAAAAGTGGGATATGAAGGTGACCTCCCTCCAGTGGTTCCCTGGAGCAACATGCAACCAGGCATGGCCACCTGCTGAGCCCTTTGCACTCACTGCTTTCTCAATGCACCTAAAGGTCATGGGGAAGTCCCTCTTGGATAACTGAGCTCCACAGTTTATGCATTATGATCTCCCTCACTTTGAGCATTCCTCTTACCAGACTGGGTCCAGAGTTGCACTGGGTCCACCTTAAACATTATAAATGTTTCTCTGACTCAAACTGGAATGGGTCAAACTTAAACTGGACTAAGGCCTCAGAAAAGCAAAATTTTGTTTTAAGGAAAGGAGAGGAAGGAGAAAATGGGTCCCTCCGAGTCCAAGGACTCGGAGTCTGGGACTCCCCTATCTGGGCTCACTGTACGCATAAAAATTACAGGCCCAGAACCTGTGTCTGTCTGAACAAGTGCGTTAACCTAACTAAAGATAATCTTGAATCACAGTGGCTGCAGTGGGGAACTTTTAACTAGATAAGCTTATCCATTTACGAGATGCCCTAGAGATTAAAAGAGCCCCAAACTTCCCCCGAAAAATGGGATGCATTTTTGATTGGTACACAGAAGCTTCTGAGACTAAATGAATCAAAACTGTCTCTTTTAAAGAGCTCAGTACTGCCAGGAATATTTACTGTTTGTCCCAGCTAAAACCTGATGGTAAGATATTGGAAAGGATTTTTTTCTTTAAGAGGAACTCTATGGTCAGAAGTTGGCTGAATTGGAGACTGATATTCAGAGCCTGATAGGAACTTTTTTGAAGCCTTCTTTCCTAAGCTAAAATAAAACTATGGGACTTCCCTGGTGGCGCAATGGTTAAGAATCCACCTGCCAATGCAGGGGACATGGGTTAGAGCCCTGGTCCAGGAAGATCCCACATGCCGCGGAGCAACTAAGCCCGTGCACCACAACTACTGAGCCCCCGCACGCCTAGAGCCTGTGCTCTGCAACAAGAGAAGCCACCGGAATGAGAAACCCATGCACCGCAACGAAGAGTAGCCCCCGCTCACTGCAACTAGAGAAAGCCTACGCACAGCAACGAAGACCCAACACAGCCAAAAATAAAAATAAAATAAAATAATATAGAACTATGTATCCAGAGGGAAAGACAGTATTCTGAAGCCTCTGTGGAACCATGTGTTAAAAACGTTCCAGAGATACACAGCTCTAAATCTAGAACATAGAGACCTTTTAATTTCCATCTTAGTTGGAAATCTCCCTGATATAAAGAAGCAAATTGGATGGGTGGGTCCAGCCCTTGATATCATTTAGGCTGCAACCCAGTTCTTTGAGGCATTGAAAATAACTGCTCTTGTCTTTCAAATTGCGTCTTTACAAGAACAGAAAAAGCAGCTATAGAAGCAATTCAAAGCCCACCTACTCTTTTTACCAGTCCCAAGGGAGAAGAGCACAGAGTGCTGGTCCCCAATCCCAGGGAAGGATTCTAAACACTTCTGCCCACTGCAGCTTCTTCTATTGGCGTCTCCAAGGAAAAGAACACAGTCGAGCACTCGATGGAACGCTTTACCTACATAGAGAAGAGACCAAGCAAGACAGATTCTGATAATGGAGACTGGCTCCCCATGGCCAGCAGGTCTCTCCTGGCAGCTGACACAGGGCAACTGACCAATGAGCACTCCTTTCATGCCACAATGGAAGAACCCTGTCCCCTCCTCACAGAGGACAGACACAACAGTGGGTCGGCCAGCTACCATAGGACGCACACGCTTTAAGCAGAGACGAAGGAATACTCAGAAAGTTAAACAAGGAGGGATATTCCCATACAAGGTGAAAAGCCCAGCACAAGCTGTGTGAGCTCTTTATCTCCTGGTAAAAAAGTGTGCTGGGTCCGAGGCCCATTCTCCTGCGGCTGAGTGAGGGGGTCAAGAGACTGCATATATGAGACTGCCTTCCCAAACAATTTTCAAATAAGATAAAATACTGAAACACAAAACATGTTTATTAATAGACCCAAATATCTTTAGTCCCTCTGTAATAAGAAGCCAAAAGTAGATAAACCTATGTTCAGTAATTAATGTTTCAGTATTTTATCTCACTATGAGGAAGAATATGCTTCTAGAAATTATGAAATGTATTGATAAGTTTGCCAATGTCCAGAATGCTGGTGTAACAGACAGTCCACAATGGCTCATTTCTTGGTTTCAATAGAAATTAAGGTTTCTAAGCGTTAAGAATTCTAATCAATATATGTAATCAAAACTACAAGAAGTAATAAGAAAAATGACTCTGTATACAATAAAAGTAGGATGTGTTTTGGTAAGAAAAGGTACGGAATGTGGAAATGCAATTTTAAGGGAAAACAGAGTTATTTTGTTTTAAAGCAGAATAACTGGTTGTTTTAGAATGAGAAATTGTATAAAATTCCTAGAGATCTGGTATGTCCTGGTGTAATGTAATCATAATTCTAGTTATTATCTTAAAATGTTGTATGTCACAGAAACAATAAAAATTCTTTGTTAACTGCATTATAATGAACTCTCATCAGATATTTAGCCATGGCTACTTTTAAGTCTTTTGACATTTACAGACAGTTATTGTTTTACTCTGATGCAATTGCAAAAGTGCTTCCTCTTCAAAGAGATTCATGGAAAGAATTCTTACAAATACAGATTTCTGATAACTTTAAGATCATACCACTGAACTGAATCAGAATTTTCAGAACTCTGATGGAGAAACTGATGAATTCACAAAACTACTGACCCAAGGTCAAGTACTAATCAAGAATTAATTACATGGTGTTGGTGGGAACATAAAGTGGTGTAGCCACTATAGAAAACAGTATGGAGGTTCCTCGAGTTGCCATATGATCCAGCAATCCCACTCCTGAGCATATATCTGAAGAAAACTCTAATTCAAAAAGATACATGCACCCCGATGTGTTCGCAGCAGCACTATTTACAATAGCCAAGACATGGAAACAACCTAAATGTCCATTGACAGATGAATGGATAAAGAAGATTGGTGTGTGTGTGTGTGTATATATATATATATAATAATATATATATATATATATATATATATGAAATAGAATACTACTGAGCCATAAAAAAAGAATGAAATAATGCCATTTGCAGCAACATAGATGGCCCTAGAGATTATCATACTAAATGAAGTAAGTCAGAAAGAGAAAGACAAATATCATACGATTTTACTTATAGGTGGAATCTAAAATATGACACAAATAAGTTTATCTATGAAACAGAAACAGACTCACAGACATAGAGAACAGACTTGTGTTGCCAAGAGGGAGGTGGGGTGGAGGAGGGATGGATTGGGAGTTTGGGATTAGTAGATGCAAACTATTATATACAGGATGGATAAAAAATAAGGTCCTACTGTATAGCACAGGGAACTGTGCTCAATATGCTGCCGTAAGCCATAATGGAAAAGAAAAGGAAAGGAATTAATTACCTGAGAATGAATGAACTGATGAGGATAATTATAAATTTTATGACTTTGAAACATTGCTGACTTTTCAATGGTTTGTTTTCAGATTTAAAAAAACCCCTTTCTCCTTTCATTTAAGTAATCTATATCACAGCAATGTGGTAAAGTATACTTTTGTAAACAGAAATGGTATATATTTATCTTTTTCTCTCTACCTGATCTCTGCAGGATTCAGAAACTCTTATTGAATATTCTTATTTTTTTATGACAATGTAGGTATTTGCATAAGTTCGATAAGAATCTGTCCTCCTTGTAACAGGACAAAATTGGACAAGTCCTTGACTTGGCTTCTTAGACTAAAGAGGCTTTTAAAAATTTAATAAACTAGGGTTGAGCCAATAAAGCCCCGAGGTATCACCAAGCTTTAAATGGAATATCATATTTAAGAATAGGCATAGGGGCTTCTCCGGTGGTGCAGCAGTTAAGAATCCACCTGCCTAATGCAGGGGACACGGGTTTGAGCTCTGGTCCGGGAAGATCCCACCTGCCGCGGAGCAGCGAAGCCCGTGTGCCACAACTACTGAGCCTGTGCTCCAGAGCCCGCGAGCCACAACTACTGAGCCCACATGCCACAACTACTGAGCCTGCAAGCCACAACTACTGAAGCCTGTGCGCCTAGAGCCCGCGCTCCACAACAAGAGGAGCCACCGCAATGAGAAGCCCGCGCACCGCAACGAAGAGTAGCCCCCGCTCACCGCAACTAGAGAAAGCCCGCATGCAGCAATGAAGACCCAACACAGCCAAAAATAAATTAAAAAAAAAAAAAACAATAGGCATAAAATCGCTATTCTTGCTGCTCTTATGCAAATAATCAGGCCAAGTTTAATGAGACTGAGCTTATTTTGAAAAGAAATTCATCTTACTGTGATTAGAAGGGTAATTGTAGAGAGAAAAATTATGTTTCTGTAGAAAACTTTTAACACCCCCTTGTGGACGTCAGATTCATTGTCTTGAGGTTTTGTTATCTACCTGGAAACTGCACTGGATCCTAAATTCTTCTAGTTTCCTCCAATATCTGGCTACAACCCTCCAAACTAACGTTTCCAATTTTCTTCCACCCTTCTGACTTAGAATCTCTGAGAACAAAAACTGTCCTTTTCCCCAAGCCCTGCAAACTACAGCTGAACGACTTGATACGAACTTCAGAGAAACCATCACACCAGCTCACGGATGGATAAACTTTGTGCCTGTTGCTGTGTGGTCCACTGAGAAAGTTCACTAGAACATCCAATGATATCACCAGAGACATTCAAACTACAAAAGATGCTTCGAGCCCAACATCTAGGAACCCAACATCCAGAAATCTTCTTGACTGGCTGTCCTCTGGACTCAGAAACTGATCTATAACCTGTTCCAACCATTATCCTTTGTTTTTCGTTTGTTTCCATAGAAACACGTCTTATTAAATACGATTGCTTGTACCATATAGGTTTAATTTTGGAAACCCACCAGCAACACCTCTTCCTGAAATGAGTCTCAACTGTTTAACTGAACTGACCTGCTCTCAGGACTAAAAGACTGGTTCAGTGAGATGGAGACATCTACCAACTCGAACTCTAGACTGTGAGACTTCTTGGAGAAATTTCAAAGGCAAGGAACACAGGGTAACAAACTATGCCACCCCAAAATATGCCTCTTTGGCTTATGGGTTATTTTGAGCTGATAAAATGGTTTCAGATAACAGAACTGCTTTAGATTATTTGCTGGCTGAACAAGCAGTCTGTGCCATAGCAATGACCTCCTGCTGTACCTGGATCAAGAACTCTGGTATAGTAGAAACTCAAATACAAGAAATTAGCAAACAAGCCACTTGATTAAAAAAGGTTGATGCCTCTTCAGGTGCATTCTTTGATTTACCTGATACCAACTGGTTTGGTTCATGGGGACCCTGGCTAAGGAGCAAACTCAGTCTCTTGGCATTATCCTCCTGACATTCACCACCGTAGTCTGCCTGGAGGCCTATGTTCTCTTAGGGGTCTTAAATACAAGTTTGAAGCCATCAGCAGTACATCAGATGGTCTCTCTCTATATATAAAATAGAATACCACTCAGCCATAAAAAAGAATGAAATAATGCCTTTTGCGGTAACGTAGATGGCCCTAGAGATGATGATACTAAGTGAAGCAAGTCAGAAACAGGAACAAGATGGACGAGGTGAAAAGCAAAAACAATTCTCCCATGGCCCGACATCATAACCTATGAACTCCACAATGAGACAAGTCCCCTGAGGGTGATGGACAGTGGCAGTAATACCAAATTGTTGGTCAGTCTCTCATGCATGAGAGGATGACCAAAAGGGAGGAACTGTTAAAGTACTTAAGAGGCTGTTGGACTGAGGTGCCTCTAAGGCCTTGGTAGCTTATGTAAACAAACCAAAACCTAGGCCAGAGTCAACACACTTAAATCTGAGAAAATGCAACTTATGAACAACTAATCAGGGACAGGCTCTCCCAAATAAGACAACTGCTTAAGCTACGACCAGTCAATTTCCTTGCTTTGCTTTGCTTCTGCATCTTCTCTGTAAAAACCTCCCCATTAGCTCCTGTCAGTGGAAAACTCCTAACCACCTTTGGTTTGGTGCTACCCAATTCAAATAAACTCTTGAATTTTTTTTGCCCACACGGCAGGACTTGTGGGATCTCAGTTCCCTGACCAGGGATTGAAACCCAGGCCACAGCAGTGAAAGCCCAGAATCCTAACCACTAGGCCACCAGGGAACTCCCTTGAAATGTTTAGTGTGTTTTTTACCTTTTACCCTGTAACAGCTATGAGTGGCAGAGTTAAGATTGTTTGCTGTTTAAAAATTGTTTTTAAAATGTGGAAATAAAGCCCAAGAGCATTGCATGGTCTTCCGGGCCCTGCTGGGGCACTGTCCAGTGCCTGCCCAGGGCATCTGACTGGCCAGGGGAGCAGAACTAAGCAGTGTAATTGATTAGGGCCCAGATGTCGTACAAGCTTGTAAAGCTGATAAGATGTGATGATTTCCTCTTCTCTGTGGCAGAGGGTGGTGGTTTCACTGCCCTGGATCTTTCTTAGTTTCACACCTGAGCAGCAATACCTCTGTGTTCCTTTTATTTCCATCCTCTCTAAAACTCCCTGTGTTTCTTTCTCTTTTGCATCAGCTTTGTCACTCTGCTGGTTGCCTCATTAAGGACTTCAACAGAACCTGACACACGCTGTCTATTTGTAGGAGAATGATATTTTTAACACATCGAGAATGATGCTTTGACAATTCAAGCCAGCTGTGCCCAACTTTGTCTGTAACCTTGGGTCTCTGCTCTCTCAATCTGGAGCCCAAGCCCTCTCTCCTGGCCCCTCCCAGCCTCTGCCCCATTCCTGCCTTGTCCCTGGGAGCCCCGGGTCTGGGCACCTGCTGCAGGGTGTGGTGTGAGGCCCAGAAGACAGGGCTCTCCCCGTCCTGGTGTGGACTCCATGTCTCATGTCGAGGTATTAAATGTGATTTTTTTCCTGTTGAGTTTGGGCAGAGGTCCAAAGGCCAAGACCAGCTCTGCAGGTCACACTAGGGGACTGAGAAACTGACTCTGTGACTCACCCCTCCTCACCCAGAGAAGAGAAAGGTTGACGAGGCAAAGGAAGGGAATGTCTCTGGAAAGGCTGGTTTGTGTGCTGGGGTGTCAGCCCTCCTCCTCCCACAGCGGGGCTTTGGTCCTCTGTCCAAGTGAGGGGCTTCTGAGAAGCCTGTGGGGATCTGGGCACGTGTCCCTGGAGGGACCTGGCAGGGCCAGGTCGGTCTGACCCACACCTGGAAGAGGTCAGGGTGATGGTCATGGCTACACTGGCCAGAAGTAGCCAGGGTGATGGGAGGGACGTGGATACCCACATAGCAACAGTCGTGGAGGCAGAGGGTGTGTTTCTGCAGGGCTCCCTTGGACCCTGTGGAAGAGAGCTGGGGGCCCACCCTCCTCCAAGAAAGACTGCCTGGAGAGGGGAAGTCTCAACAGTTGGACGTGATAAACAGCAACTGGGCGGTGGCATTGGCCTGGCTCCGGCACCGCACAGGAGCAGAGTGGAGAAAGAGCAGAGATGCTCAGAGGTGCCCACGCCCTGCCCTATTGCTCCAGCCTCAAGCCTGAAACGAGTACAGGGAGGAGGTTCCGGGGTGGATGAAGGTCTGGAGCTCTAAGGCTTCCCTGAGTACCCGCCAACACCTGAAAGATGACCACAGGATGTGCACAAAATTTCATCTGAATGGCTGGCAAGAGCAATTCCACAGAGCAAACTGAAAGGCTCAGAGGTGACAAAGAGCGTGCTTCCTCCAGCTTGTGTCATATGTTGGTGTCAAGAATTTGCGCTTTAGCGGCTGCCCACGTCCCACCTCCCCACTTCCTGCCCCCAGGCAGCTCCTCCCACCCTGGCCATCCTGTGAATCCCGGAACCAGCATTCCCCGGAGCTGGAAGGGGCTCAGAGGGAGACCAGCAAGCCCAGGTCTTTGTGATTGTTGTCAGATGAGGGACCTGAGGCCCGGGAGGCAGACTGCACCCTTAGGTGACACAGACCTGCAGTATCCTCCTTCCCTTTCTAGAAAGACTGAGACAGAAGGGAGCAAGAGAACACCCATGAGCCTGCAGCTGTATCAGGCGGGTAAGAAGGGTTAGAAAAGGTGTATAAAGCTACCAGCAGTAAAGACGCCCGTGGATTGAAACTCCACTAAGCCAGGGCGCTAGCTGACCCTTCCAGACGCCCTGCGGAGCAGGTGCCATTCCCTACACCCCTGCTGGGCTGGACAGGTGAGGAGGGGCTCAGTGTGGGCAGGAGAGATGCTCCAAATCACCCAGCCAGCAGGAGCACTTGGGAGTAGCTAGAAGGATCATGGCCAGAGGCTTCGAGATGCCAGGCACCTCCCTCTGCCCCTGGGCCCAGCCCCCAGGGATCTCTCTTCAAGGACCACCATCTTCAAAGTTCCATCCTCCCCCAAAATGACAGCCTGGAGAGAGGAATTCTCAGCAGCTGGGAGGCAGGGCTTAGAGGCATCATGAACAGAGACGGCATTTCCCTTCTTTTGAAAAGCCCGGGGTGACCCTGGGCTCCCATTCCCAGCAGCAGCAGTGGTCCAAGTGCCCCCCGGAGGTCCCTGAGGTTGCCCCTCTGCCTTAGACTCACATTCCTATCTGAGCTCCCTCTGCAAACCTTCACTGTATCAGAATCCTGTCTTCTGATTCCTAGAGATTTATTATTGCTTTTGAGGGTTTTAAACCATTATTATTCGACCGATTTTGAGATGATTGATTATATGCTCAATTTTTAATTTTGATCCTTCTTAAAATAGCATTCATTAATTTGACACGTATTTGGGGCCTGTGCTAGGCAAGCACCAAGCTCTGTGCCAGGCACTCGGGACAGGGCAGGGAACAAGATGGGGGACCCGCCCCTGGAGAGGGGACAAAGGTCAGGTGTTCCAGCCCAGCCCCGCTCGCTTGGCCCTTTGTCCCTCAGTGGCCATGAGCTTCGTTGAGAAGCATAAACAGCTTTCAGCTTTGGCTAAAAAGCCAACATGTCACATGTCTCCACTGCCTCATCTTTATGTTTTAGAGATTTAATTTGATTTCTCTTTAGGGAATCGTGATTTCTTTAGCTTCCTTCGCATCCCTCCCATAACAGGATAGAACAAAAGGACACACAGGACCCAAGCTGTTGAGGGTCTCTCCTTCCAGGGTCTGAAGCTCCTGACATCACCCCTTCCTGGGGCGTCCTGCCAAGGAAACTGCAGGGGCCCAGACGCAGGAGCCCCTCTCCCTGTGCCTGGTCTGCATGGTCCGCATGGCCCAGCCTGGGACGAGGTCCTGCTCAGCCCTTGAGCACCTGGCTTAGGGTGGGGCAGGCAGGGAGGCAGAGGGGCAGGCCTGAGTCTGAGAGCACAGGCTCCAGGGGAGCCCCCCGCTGCGTCCCTGCTAGAAATTCCAGGTTGGTGGGTTTTATAGATTTTGAAAGATGGCTATCACTGATTGAGCACTTTCTAGACACAGGCCTTTCTACATGCTTGCTCGTTTTATTTAATCCTTGCTACAGATGTCATATCTGTCTTTGCTGAGGGAAGAGAGGGGTCTCCAGTGAGGGAGGGAAGAGGGGAGAGGACCCCCGGCCCGAGAGCCGCCAGCCCCCTCCCAGCCTATGCTCGCTCTGCCTGAGTCGGTGCGCCCTGGAGAAGGAAGCCCCCTTCCCACCTGCTTTCCCTCCCCAGACCTATGGGTGGGGGAGCCCCGGCTTGGCACTCACTGTCTACCGGCCGCCGAGCAGGACTCTAAGGCTGGGCATCCCTTCCAGTCCTGCTCTCAGGACCGCTGCCCCCCGTCACCCCTGCCCCATTCAAGGTGGGCACAGTTTTAAACCCCAAGCCTGCCCCTTCCTGCCCCCTTGCCCCCAGTCCTGCCAGAGCAGCCCTCATCTCGAGTCAGGTTCCCAGAGATGAAGCGGAAGGAGAAGCTGATGATGTTGCCCAGGTGTTTCTTGCAGCCGTGCTGGCACACCTGCAGCCTCAGGGCAGCCCCCTGGGCCGCGCCAGGGGCCTCGCCGCGCCCCGCCATCGCCAGGCCTGGCCCAGGGGCCCTTCTCCTGCCCTCGCTCTGCCCAACCAGCCACAGTGCCGGCCCCCCAGCCTGCTCTGTGCCTCCTCTGCCTGCGTCTTCCCAGCCTGGCACTCAGTCTTTCCTCTGGAACTCTGTCTGTCTCCCGCCTCTGGTCTGTCTCTCAGTCTCAGTACCAGTCCTGTGGGTCTCGGCCTGTCCCCCCGTGTCTCGGCCTCTGGCCTGTCCTGCTCTCCTCTGCCCTCTGCCCTCTGCCCTCTCTCGGCCTTTCCCAGGGCCGCCTGCCCCTCAGCCTAGCCCAGAGCCCCCGGGGGCCAGCCCTGCTCCTGCCCCAGGGCCGGCCCCTCCCCTGGCTCCTCGGACCCGGTGCTCAATCTCCCCGGAGGCAGAAGGGCTCCTGCAGCTTCCTGGGCTGGGAGGGCATCAGGGCGGGGGTGGGCACTGCTCCTGAGCTCCCAGCAGCAATGGGGGAGGTGCCACTGGCGTGATGTGTGATCTCATTGCAAAGGGGCCTCATCCAGGTCCTGGGGCTTCTGTGCAGCCAGAAAGGGAACAGCCCTGCTCCCATCCACCCCTGCCCAGGAGGCTCAGGGGCCAGGGACCCCGGGCAGAGCTGGGGGATGAGTGGGGGCCTTGGCCTTTGGCTAGCTCTTCACCTGTGCCCTCTGCTCACTGACCCCAGCCCCCAGCCCTGCGGGTGCCTCTGTGGAGTGGAGAAAGGGGAGATGGGCAGGGATCCCTGTGTTGAGGGGGATAAGGAAAAACCAAGGATGTGACTGGAGCAGGCATTGCTGAAGACCCACAGCCCACATTCTCGGAGCACCCGGTGTGCGCAGGCAGCTCGCTAAGGCCCTTCTGGGCATCAAAACAACCCCACGAGGTACGTGTGGTGGAGAACAGCACTGCAGCATTCTCCTCTGCTCTTTTACCTACAGAATTCAGATTTCGTTGGGGGTGGAAATGTGCCCAGCTTGAAAAAAAAACGCCATCCCCCACCTTCCTTGCAGTCAGGGTGGCTCAGTTCTAGCCAGTAAAATGTAAGCGTAAATCTTCCAGAGATTTCTGTGAGAGCGTTGCTTTCCTGATGTAGGCATTTCCACTTCCTCCTTTCCCCTGATTTCTCCTTTCTCTTGTCGGGAGCAAGGCCATGATGGCTGGAGCCAGAGCAACAACTTTGCAACTGTGAGGGAAGCAAAAAACCCCAAAGACCTTGACTCTGATATCCCCAAGCTGCTAAACCAGTGCCAGCCACTGCCTAGCCCAGATTTCTCAGATAGGAGATACATACCTCTGTCTAAATTAAGCTACTGTTGTTTGGGGTTTCTGTTGGCAGGGAAGTAAAAACATTCCTTCCAAAGTGAAAGACCAACTGTTGTACCTTGCACTCCTAGCCAGTGAAAGGACGTACACAAGGGGCTTCTTGTGTACCACAGGTGCTGTGCTGCTCCAGACTGTTTCCAGGCACAAGCAAAGGCTGTGCAGCAGGTCCAGGCTGCGTACAAGCAGCTCTCCCCTTGGGCCTGATGACCCAGCACACTCAATGGCACACAGTGTGTCTGTGGAAAGTTAGGGTGCTCTGCAGGGCCCAGGGTAGGCCCTGATAGGAGCCTCTGCTTTTGAGCAAAGCCATGCTTTCTTTGGCAAAAATCTCTTCTTCTTTTGACACTACTTCTAGCTCACTCCTGGGCCCTCGGGGAGATGGGAGGCCTGACTGTGGGACACCAGGTGACCCTGAGACCTGAGCTGCCCATCGGGAACTAAATGTCCACCTCTCCCCCAGCTCTAAAGGGACATGCACAGCACGTCACCATCACACACAGGTGCTATGTATAAGCTCAGGGTCGGGGGTCTAGAAGGCTCAGGTAGGTGTCTGCTCATAAATGGGGCTCAGACCCCCATAGTAACAGCTGCATTGCCACCTTCCCCTCAACCCACACCTGTGGCCTCATGGGGAGTCCCTAAGACCGTTTGAGGAGGAAAAGCACGTGTATGTAATTTATAGACAGAGCTGCAAGAAATGCTGGCACCAACTAAAAGTTGACATGGCAGCCCACTCAGAGGGGAAGGGCAGTGGAGAAGGGAAATCTTCCTGGTGGGCAGAACGTTGAGTCCATCTGCTTGCTTACATTGTCTGGAAGGAGGGGTGGCCTGAGGTACAGATTGACATTGACTCAGGGGTGGGTACTAAGCATGCGTTCAGGGGTCAAGGAGGTGGAGGAAAGAAGATTGGAGGAGTGCTGATTTAGGAGGTGTGAGGGTGTCACAGTCCTTTGTGGATGCTGTCCAAAGGGCAGCCAGGCCTGCGGAGGCACTGAGAGTCTGGTGGACAAGATGGCCTGTCCGTGCACGTCAGTCAGCCTGTATTCCTGGCCATGAACAAAGGGCCATGGGGGACGAAGATTACTCATGGGTCCACGAAATGAACTTCCCCTCACTGGGCTGATCTGGCTACAGCTGTTGTCAGGTGCCCAGCCTGCCAGCAGGGTGACAAGCCAGCCACCAGGTGGCAGGTCAGCTCCACCCTGGCAGGGACCATCATTTACTCTTTCTGGAATTGACATTCATTCTGAATACAGACCTCGCTTTCTGCCCACCTTGCTTCTGCCAACAACACCGCCCATCGCTGTGTCCCACGCATCATTGTTACTGACTCAAAGACTCATTTTACAGCAAAGAATTGTGGCCAAAGGCCAGTGCTGACAAGACGCACGGGCCTCCCCCTATTCCCCATGCCCAGAAGCGGCTGGACTTACAGAACAGCGAAAAAGCCCACCGTACACTGGTTCCAGTGCTAGTGGTGAGGTGCAGGTGCTGTCCTGGATGTGCCACCATATATGCCCCTCCTCCAGCCGGAAGAACGGGTCCAGAACCAAGGCAAGCACCAGCCCCCAACCACATACTTGCAGCATTTTTGCTTCTCATCTCCAATACTTTGGGCTCCGGATAAGAGGTTTTAGATCCCTAAAGAAGAATGCTGGGACTTCCCTGGCGGTCCAGTGGTTAAGACTCTGCACTCCCAATGCAGGTGGTGGGGGTTCGATCCCTGGTCAGGGAACTAAGATCCCGCGTGCCGCACAGCGCAGCCAAAAAAAAAAAAAAAGAAGAATGCTTCCCCAAAGGGGAGACACCAGTGCATCTGCTGAACTGGAAGCTGAGACTGTCACCTGGCCATCTGGGGCTCCCCACACCACTCAGGCCAACTGACATGAAAGGGCATTGGCGGGGATGAATAATGCCGATTATCCAGGGGAGAAGGTGTTACCCCTACATGGGGTGGAGGATGGGAACTATGTCTCAGACCTAGTGAATTCACCACACAACCTATTCATATTGCCAAATACAGGGATCAAAGTGAGTGGGGGTGGGGTGGAGTTATAGGTAGGATGACCAAGGGCTCAGATCCCTCAAGAATGAGAGCTTGGATCACTCCACCATGGGTTGGTTCTTAGCTGAGGGCCCTGCGGTGGATTAAAATGGCCACAGATTTCATACTGCAATTCCACGGAAAGGTAGTCTATTTCCCCTCCGCTAGGCTAAGCCTATGATTGTTTTGACCAATAGCATGCAGCAGAAGTGATGCTGTGTGAGTTCTAGAGCCTCGGCCTCAACAACTCTCTGCCTAAAAAAAAAAAAGAACTCTCTGCCTTACTTATTGGAACACCCTTTCCTGGAAGTCAGCCACCTTGTACCTGAGTCCACCATGCTGTGAGGATGCTCAAGCAGCCATGTGGAGAAAGACAGGCACTGAGGCACCAGATGTGTGGGTGGAACCTTTCGGAACCTCCCAGCCCAGCCCAGTCACCAGCTAAGCAAAGGCAAGTGAGAAATCACAACTGATGCCATGTGGAGTAGAAGTACCATCGGGGGGAAGGTAGGGGGGCCCCCCCAAATGCCTGACCCACAGAACTGGGAGAAAAAAATGGTGGTTGTTTTAAGCCACTACATTTGGGAGTATTTTGTTAGGTAACAAAAGGTAACTGAAGCGTCTCTCCTTCACACTGGGGGGCTGAACTCTCCAGAGAAATCCTCTTCACAAATCATCTTCCCTCCAGGCTCTAACCATTCAACTTTTTACACTTTTGATAAGGGTAAAAGCTTCAAAAGCCATATACAGTTTTCAGATAAATCCTTGAAAATTTGCACCTGATCTGGCATCTCATTTTGAAACATGATGTTGAGTATGTCTTGGTGCTCCAAACACATTAAAATTCTGTTAGGGACTTCCCTGCTGGTCCAGTGGTAAAGAATCTGCCTTCCAATGCAGGGGACGTGGGTTCGATCCCTGGTCAGGGAGCTAAGATCCCATGTGCCTCGGGGCAATTAAGCCCACGCGCCGCAAGCGCCTCAATGAGAGAGCTCACGTGCCGCAAACTACAGAGCCCACGTGCCACAACTAGAGAGAGAAAACGCTCATGACACACCTAGAGAGAAGCCCGAGCACCACAACGAAAGATCCCACATGCCTCAATGGAGATCCCGTGTGCCGTAACTAAGACCCAAGATAGCCAAATAAATAATTTTTTTAATTAAAAAAAAATTCTGTTAGTATATAGTTATATATCCTTATGTATTATAGACAAGCTAATTTACCTTTTCATCCCTGTACCTTTCTACTACCACTCTTTTTTTTTAAACATATTTATTGGAGTATAATTGCTTTACAACGTTGTGTTAGTTTCTGCTGTATAACAAAGTGAGTCAGCTATATGCATACATATATCCCCATATCCCCTCCCTCTTGCGTCTCCCTCCCTCCCCCCCTCCCTATCCCACCCCTCTAGGGGGTCACAAAGCACCGAGCTGATCTCCCTATGCTATGCGGCTGCTTCCCACTAGCTATCTATTTCACATTTGGTATCTACTACCACTCTTTTATCATGCGTGCTGGTGGTGGTGGTGGTGACTTTATGATTTTACATGGGGGTGACAAACCCCAGGAGAAATGAGTATCTCCCAGAGGTGGATGCAGTGGCTGAGAATCTGGGTCTCCACTTTGGGGGAAGGGGCAGGAATGTGTCCCTTTGCATGGGGAATGGTCACACTGTGTCACACAGGAGCATGTGGCCGCAGCTCTGGCGTCCCTACCGGAATGGGCTGGGACATGGGGTGTTTCCCATAGCAGCAGGCAGGGCCCTGGCCTTGTCACATCCAGGCCTCCTTCTCTGGCCCTTTAGAGTTTCTGCAGACTTCGCAACAGCTTCGAGTAAATGTCTCTCTGCTTAAACCAGCCAGCCTGGATTCAGGCGTCTGCCACAAAGACCCCAGGTTACTCTGTGGGTGATATTATTATTCCAGGCTTACAGTTAAAGGCACCCAGTCCCACTGTCCTCGTGGGAGCCAGACTTGAGAAGCGGGTCTGTCCGGTTGGTGGCTTAGCCGTGCCCCTGGAGAGGGGGCCTGACATTCTGATTGGAGGGACTTTCGGTGCCGGGGAGATAAGCAGAGCAGCTCAGAGTGCCAGCCTCTGGGTCACTGAGGATGGCCTCCCAGCGTTGGGGAGGGATGCACTTCTGGGGCCACGTCAACGGCTCTGAGCGGCCCGGTCCCGGGCCCACCCATCTTAAAGGCCACCGCTGCTGACTGGCTCCCGACCCCATGTTGGGGCTTTTACAGCCCAGGGGTGACCCCCAGGGTGCAGCAGCAGCAGCTGGCCTGGCCCCCTGTCCTCGTGCCACCTGGTCCCTGAGTCCCACCCACTCCTTGCCGAGTTGCCGAGGCTCAGGCCACCCTCGTGTTCCACTGGGCCATGCTCCTTGGGTCCTGTTCTAAGATGTCCCAGAAATCTGTGGCTCAGGCCGCCTCTGCTGAATGGAAACCACCCCTACCGCCAACAAGGGTGCAGTGTCCTGGCCACCTGCCCGCCTTCTGCAGGCGCCAGCCCAGGACACCCAGCTGGGCCAGGCTGAGCGCAGGGACAGAGCTAC
The DNA here is from genome assembly GCF_000442215.2 of Lipotes vexillifer. Taxonomy (NCBI): domain Eukaryota; kingdom Metazoa; phylum Chordata; class Mammalia; order Artiodactyla; family Lipotidae; genus Lipotes; species Lipotes vexillifer. The sequence continues at coordinate 1,274,597 of NW_006798273.1, forward strand.
ACTGAATGGCACGATTGTCCTCTGCACCCAGAGCCCTGGGAGGCTCCTGAAGGAGCAGAGGCACCTCATCTGCACACGGCTGATCATTTCACGAGCACATGGAGCCCTTGGTGTGAGCAAGGTGTCCTCAAGGGATGTGATGGGACTGCAGAGCCGAGGCCCGGGAGCGATGCTCAGTGGAGAGAGGGGTACACTGGGGTCCCGGCTCCTCTGCCTGGGAGGGTGGCTGCTGCCTACACAGACCCCGAGCCCCACCTTCCCGCAGTTCCCGAGAGAAAAGTCAGGGAAGACACACATCAGAGTGGGCACCCTGCCCGCAGCATATGGAAGACGCTCCAGGTCAGAGACCTCGCTCAGGCCCTGACCCGTGGGACCCGCTGACTCATGTGACCTTCTTGAGAGTCAGTCTGCTCTTTACTTTTAGTAAAACAGAGTGACCCTCCGTGCCAGCCTCACACAACTAAGGATTGCATTTTCTGTGTTCCACATGGCCTGGCAGGGTGTCTGGTAAACATGTCACCAGGGGAATGGGCAGGGCTGAGCAGAGCCCTTGGTAGTGTCCTGGGCCCTGCACCCCTTCCCCACCCCCACTGCTGCATGGCCGTGACCAGCCATTCAGCAAAGGCTTCCACACGGCTCTAGAAGGAGCTGACGGGAATAGACGCTGCCATCTAGGAGCCCATCGAGCTAAAGGTGGGACCTTTGGGTGTGGTCCCCTCGGCCCTGTTTCCTCTCGTTGTGACCCCAGACACACCCAGCCTGCTCCCCGGGCTTGCTCTTCCCCGTGTCCACACACACTCAGGTGTGCAAAAGGCCTCAGCAAGGGGGGCACACCACACCCCAGCCCCATCCTGAAGACCACCTTGTGCCAGATGTTTCTGCTGGAAGTTGGAAGCTGGAGCCAGGGCTCAGCAGGAGAGAGGCCTGGGAGTGGGGTGGGTGCTGGATGCCGAGGACCGGGGAGGGAGAGACAGACACCGGTGTCACGGAGGGGCTGCAAGATCCACGGGGGGAAAAGGAGGAGGCTGAGCTGCTGCCAAGAAGACCCTGGAGATGCAGGCCAGTAAGAATTTGAGCCTCGAATGAATGGAGAAAGATGTGATGTACATATATATGCAATGGAATACTACTCAGCCATAAAAAAGAACGAAATCATGCCATTTGCAGCAACATGGATGGACCTGGAGATTATCGTACGAAGTGAAGTTAAGTCAGACAAAGAAAAATACCGTGTGATATCACTTATATGTGGAATCTAAAATACGACACAAATGAACTTATCTACAAAACAGAAAGAGAATCACAGACATAGAGAACAGACTTGCGGTTACCGAGGGGGGAGGGGGGTGCAGGAGGGAGGGATTGGGAGTTTGGGATTAGCAGATGGAAACTAGTATATATAGAATGGATAAACAAGGTCCTACTGTAGAGCACAGGGAACTCCTGTGATAAAACATAATGGAAAGAATATGAAAAAGAATATATATATATGTACAACTGAGTCACTTTGCTGTACAGCAGAAAGTAACACAACATGGTAAGTCAACTATACGTCAATAAAATTGGGGGTGGTGGGATGAATTGGGCGATTGGGGTTGACATGTATACACTGATGTGTATAAAACTGATGACTAATAAGCCCCTGCCGTATAAAAATAAGTAAGTAAATAAATAAAATAAAATTCTTCAGATCGTAAATCTAAAAAAAATAAAAAGAATCTGGGCCTCCAGCGAGGCGAGGCTGGGCCCATCAGAGCAGACCCGAGCCTGTTGGGCGCACAAGGCCGGCCACACGAGGGCGCCACGGCTCACCTCTGCTCCCTGTTCCTACCCTAATGGAAAACAATTGCTTTTACTCTGCTGCGGAAAAACAGCCCTGTGAAGATGTGAGCTTCCCAGTTAAGCTGTTTGTATGAAATTGTAGTAACCTCATGTTTCTGCGTCGTCCCAAGAAGCTGGAGAGAGAGAGCGCACACGGACCCCACATGTGTATTCACAGGCCCCAGGGCCTCCATGGAGGCTGCTCTGGGTAACGGAATGGTCAGAAAAGGGTGACAAAGCAGCACGGGTGGCAGGGGCTCAGGAAAGCAGAAGGGAGGGGACTGGAATCACGCTGGGAGCGCCCTAGAGTGGGTGTGCAGGTAAAGGACAGGGGCCTGGCCTGCACAAACTGCTGGCCCCACCTCCATCACGCCTGGGAGGCTGGGGCCATGAATATACCCATTTTCCAGGCAAGGGGACTGAGGCTCCCTGGAAAACACAGTGTCTGAGACAACGAACAAGACACGGCTGTCAGGATCTAAGTCTTCACATTTTCCTTAAAGTCCAAGAGGCAGAGTCTCATGCACGCCTATGTGTGTGGTCACAGGAGTGCACATGGTGTGTGTGTGGCGTGCACACCTGTGTGTGATGTGTGTGCACCCACATGTGCTTGGTGGGTGTGCACAGGTGTGAGTGGGTGGTATGTGTGTGAGAGTATAGGGGTTGCATGAGGTCCCCCCTGCATCTCTTACTGCATCACAGACACCAAATATCGCCAACAGCAAGTGCCGGCCATCCATGTCTGCCACAAACTCCCAGAATGCAGCATGAGGCCAAAAGCCAGCCCCAGCCCCTGGGCTGCACTGGGCAGGACCGGGGGGGGCGCTGAAGCCCGGGCCTTCTCCTCCCCAGGCCCCTGCACGTGTTTGCACCCTGCAGGTGAGCATCAGCCCCCCTTTTCACAGAGGACTTAGAAAGGAAGACTGTGTCACCCAAGGTCAACGGTCAGCGAGGCTCTGAAGTCCCCCGCTCCATCCTCCCAGCTGGGAAAATTCCAGCATGGTCCTAACGATCTGTCCCCACCTCCTTGGGTCCCGCCTTGAGGTCAGCACCCTGCGGGAGCAGGCATCGATGAATGGGAACAGGCGTGAATGAATAGAAACATGTCCCCGCAGAGGCAGAGGTAGTGTGGCCCAGGCCGGGGTCCCAGGGTAGGTCTGTGTGCTCAGAACAGGCCCCCACCTTCTTTCCAGCCAGCCCAACCCCTACCTGAGCCCTGCGGGGCTGCGCTGGACAGGATCCACTTCACCAGGCAGCACCGCATCAGGGCCTGGCGGGTGAGCCTCGGCCGCTGCCACTTGACGCCGTCCTTGCTCAGAGGTGTGCGCCCGGGGTCCCCCAGGAGGCTGCCGTCTGACACTTTCATCACCTCCTGCAGCAGGAACAGGCAGAGTGGCCCTGAGCCCTTGCTCCCCAAGGGGACCTCCAGATCACCCCCAGGCCAGCCCTGAGGCCGTCCTTCACTCCACCCAGGGTCTTGCCTTTCAGGGATGCATGCCAGGAGCCCGCAGTCCCGCTGCTGCCCCCCGCCCCTGGTCATCTCCTGCCCGGTTTCTTAGCAGCCCCACTCTCCAAGAGCCCTTGGTCACTGCGTGGCGAGGCCACCTTGCAGGCACAGACAGTGTCCGCTAGAAAAAGCTGCGCCAGTGATCCAAGCTGGAGGAGTGGGCTGAGAATGACGTTAAAGGCCACCGTGGGGCTCTGTGCACCCTGTGCTCCCACACACACTCCACACCAGCCACACCAGGCTGCTCTGTGAACACACCCCTTCCACACTTGAGCCCTGCTCATGCTTTAAGATCCCGCTAGCAAGTCACCTCCCCCATGAAGCCCCCCTGGCTTCTAAAGCTGAGGGAGTTGGGTCTGTCCCTGCACTGATAGTTCCACAACAGCACGGACTGTGCAGTGGGAATTTGCTGAAGAACTCCCGATTGAAGGCAGGGTCTATGGGCAGGGGTTCCCCGACTGGGCACCCTGGTCTGTTACGTGATGGGGCCCTTGGAAGGAGGGAGGTGAGGGTCCAGACTTACTCATCAACACCCCTGACCCTGGCACGGGCCTGGCTGTCAGAGCCAGACAGTCCCTTAGAGATCACAGTCCAAACCCCTCACTGACTAAAGCCCAGAGAGGGGAGCAGATCTGCACAGGGTCACACAGCAAAGTTGGCCTCCTCACTTCACGCCAGAGCCCTCGATCTTTTTTCACCTTGAGGCAAACCGAGGCCGCATCAAAGGCCCGAGGACCTTCCCAGGAGGGGGCACATGGATGCAACCCACTACTGTACTCTGTGCAACCATCTGAAGAAACGACTCAAACAGCTGATGGGGGAGGGACTTCCCTGGTGGTCCAGTGGTTAAGACTTCACCTAATGCAGAGGGTGCAGGTTCAGTCCCTGGTCCCCTGGTCGGGGAACTAAGATCCCTCATGCCTCACAGCCAAAAAGCCAAAACATAAAACAGAAGCAATATTGTAACAAACTCAATAAAGACTTAAAAAAACCCCAAAAAACAAAACTGACGGGTAGAATCTTGGAGGAGGGAGCTGTGGGTGGGATGTTAAGATGCTGGGCTGTGAGTGGGGCTAGGGAAAGGACAGCCCGGGGTCACAGTGGAGGCCCGGAGTGGTGAGGTTTGTTTTCCTACAACAGTATTTTGAGCACCCTCACCTGGCCTGCCAGTGGCCCACCATCCTCAGTGCCCAGGCTGGCATCTGTTGAGTCTGGTTTGCTGCCCTTGTGCCATGCCTCCTGCTTGGGGCGGCAGTGCCACAGGTGTGGCCTGGCCCGTTGGGTCGTGGCCGCAGGTAGCCCCAGGTTCATGGTACCCGGGATGCGCGGTCTGAGCTCCAGACGTGGGAGGAAGCAGTGTGCCCCCGTGGGTACCAGTTCTGAGTGGGTGGGTTGACTGGCCAGGACAATGGCCAGTGGGGTGACGGGTTGGTGATGTCCCTCCAGGGTTGTGGGGTTTCACATGTGCTACATTTGTACAGTGCTGAAGAGTATACGGGTGTCCGAAATAAATCACAAACAGAAGTACATTCAAGCAAGTTCTGCAGATGCAGAGACCCCAGCGCAGCCCCTGCCTCGGTCAGGTTCTCAGGTACGAGGAGCGGAGAGACAGACCCAGGCTGATGGTAACTGGAAAGGAATCAGCAGTGGGGAGCCCAGGCCAGTCCTCCCCGGGAAGGACAGAGAGCCAGGCTTGGAAGACAGACCAGAGCAAGAAGCAAGCTGCTGGATAGCCAGACCTCAGCCACGGTCACCCATGGGACAGCAAGGGCACCTCCGCTGTTGCTGAATAACACGACCCTGGGGCTAGCACCGCCATCCCAGGGGCACTGGGCCTGGGAGCCCCCACTGGTGTGATGGCCCTGCTGCCCCTGGAACCTGGAGGCTGCCGGGGGAGCCTCGGTTGAGGGACTAGCTCCAGGTTCAAGGTCAAGAGCAGAGGGGTCAGATTGTCCCAGCCCAGGTCATATGCCTAATCCCTGGCTGCAAGGAGGGCTGGGAAAGCAAGCTTCTGGCCTAGAACCTAGAGGTTCTTTCATGCCCTCTAGGGAGGCTTTCCTGAACTTGAGGAATAAGAAAAACCCTACAGATATCCCCTAAATTGTGGAGTTTGTGCGAATGCCCAGGTGAGGGGAGGCTTGTGCACTGCCTCCTGCAGGCTCTGGTTCGGAGGGAGAACCCTCCAGGTGCTGAGCTGGCTCATGACCCCATGAGGCCCGTCCACATTTGGGGCTGGGCGGTTGGCCTCCTGGTCAGCTTTCGGTGAAGTGGCCGTCTAGACAGGACAACGTCCAAACCCCTTATCCTGACTTTCAGGACCTTCCCAGCCAGGTCCCAGCTGCCGGTTTTCCCTCCTGTAGTCATCAGCCCCGCAAGCCACCTCCCCAAGACACACCCTCGGCGGCACCCACCACATTCCTCCTCTTCTCCAAGGCTCAGCCTGCCAGGGGGGCGTCAGCAGTGCCCGGGCCGCAGCTAGGGTGGGCACTCACCATCCCAATGGGGCAGAAAGAGGGGGTAAGCGGGGGTGGCCAGGGGCCCCAGGGTGCCAGGGATGCTGAGGGAGGCACCCTATACACACACACATGCATCCACACAGACATGCACGCACACGCACATCCACACACACACACGCACAAGCACACGCATCCACACACGCACATGTACACACATGCACACACACACGCACACACACACACGCACACATGCACGCACATCCACACACACACGTGCACACACACATGCACGCAATGCACATGCACACACACATGCACGCAATGCACGTGCACACACACACAACCATACACACATGCCCATGCACACACACATGCCCATCCACACACACATGCACACACATGCACATGAACACACATGCATATCCACGCACACACACACGCACATCCACACACATGCATGCACATCCACACACGCCACATGCACGCACACGCGCATGCACACACATGCACACACATGCCCATCCACACACACATGCAAGCACATACACATGCACACACACATGCACATCCACACACACGCACACGTGCACACAGGCACTGCTCAGGCTGTCAGAGAGAGAAACTTCTCCATTATTAATGATCTGCTTCAGGAGAGAAATGGTCTCGATGAATAAAGTCTTTCTTTCGGTCCAGGAGGTGGGTAGGGGGAAGTGGGCCGCTGGTGCTTCATTATTTCCTGAATTCTTTGCTGTAGGCTCTGCATATAGGCTTAGGAGAGAACATCAGAGGGGGAAACTGAGGTGGCCCTCAGCATCTCAGGCAGGAGCTGTCTGTAGGGACCCCACCCCCCATCTCAGGATGGCGCTGGCGCTGCTGGCAGGGGCCGCCCTGGCAGAGCCTGCGGCTAGTCCTGGGCACTCTATCGTACAGCCAGGCCTGAGCTGATGTGGGGAGACCCAGCCGGTGGCCCGGGGTTCTGTCCTCCTGGGACGGCTGGGAGGGCCCACAGGGCGGGGCTGAGAGCCCCCCTCATGCATGTCTATTCTGGGCCTTAAGGTCACCTCGTTGTCATGACAGCCCCAGGAGGTTGGCAACACCATGCCCATTTTAAAGATGAGGAAACTAAGTCTCAGAGAAGCTTGGGGGCATGCCAGGGCCACACTGCACTCATGGCCTCCTGGTTCCAAAGTTCAGGCAGCCTTGGCCAGGCTGCGCTGCTTAGCTTTCCTGGGCCAGGCCCCCGAAGGGCCTTGGAAGATGGGGAGGGGCTCCCAAGCCCCCCAACCATGTCAGAGTAATGGTTTACTCATGTCCCAGGCTAAGGAGTACCTCTTCTGCTGGAGAGAGTTGGACGAGGGTGGAGGAGCCCTGGGCCATGTCCTCCAGCTGGCTGAGGGCCAGGACCCCGCTGTGAGGCCCACAGGCAGGGCCTGGGATGGCCTCCCACTTGAAATGGGTGAGGGGGTCCTGACAGCGAGGAGAGGAAGGGCCCACCGTGGCTGGGCACAAGCAGGGCCACACAAATGCCAGGACGGGCCGAGGCCCGTGTACTTGGCCCATCAGAAGGTGGGGGAGGGAGGAGGCTGGGGGAGTGACCACCAGCTCATCCTCATGACTAGCTGACACTCGTCTGTCTGAGGGAGGGTCTGCCAGGGCTGGCAGGGAACCTTAATGGCCACTCCGGACTCCCTCCTCCTGAACAGGGGGGCTCTCAGACATCGAAGGAGGGAGCCCCTCGAGGTGACACCACCTCAGTCCCTGACGCTTCTGTGCAGGGAGGTGACAGAGTTGACGAGGCCTGAGTTGGTGAGGAGACTGCAGCAGAAATTAAATCCCCGGCCAGCCTGCTTTGAGGCCCCAGTGGCTTCTGCTGCATGTCAGTAAAACCCAGGGCCTGTGCGGACCTGCAAACCCCTCAGTCAATCCCACCTGACCCTGTGAGTCCATCTCGCCTCCACTGCCCGCCTCATCTGTTCTGCACGTGCCCACATGCCCGCATGCCTGGCTTGAGCACCTCACAGCTTTGCACCTGCTGCTCCTCCGCCACACACTCCCCCCACGCCGGCCCCTGCACACGCCTTCCCCCCCGCACACGCCTTCCCC
>NW_006798273.1:1282958-1308061 GCF_000442215.2 Lipotes vexillifer
GCACACGCCTCCCCCTCCCCCTGCACACCCCTCCCCCGTACACACTCCTCCTGTACATTCTCCCTGTCAGGCCTCAGTCAGAACAGGTGATGGGAGACCCCTCTCTCTAGGTTGCCGTTCATCTTCCATATCAACACCTGCTGTGCTTCCCAGCACACTGCTTTTGAACCTACCCTATTTGTTTCCCGTGGTGCATTTCTTTCTCTTTCTCCTGGAATGTCAGCTCTGAGAGCTGGCCCTGGCCTGTTGTGTGCGCTGCTCTTCCGCATCACAGAGCCCGACACCCAAGGGATCCTCACGTCCAAAACTCAACAGTAAAAGAACAAAGCATCCAGTTAGAAAATGGGCAAAAGAGAGCCACAGGCATTTCACCGAGGAAGACATGCAGGTGGCAAATAAGCCCATGAAAAGTTGTTCCACATCATTAGCCATCAGGGAAATGCAAATAAAACCATAAGGAGATACCACTCGTACCATGGGAACGGCTAAAATCTCAAAAGGTCACATACTATATGATTCTATTTATACAACACTTCAAAATAACATTTTAGAAATGGAACCGATTAGTGGGCCAGGGATTCAGGATGGGGGGAGACGTGGAAGGGGGGAGGTGGGTGTGGCTATAAAAGGGCAACACGAGGGGTCCTCATGGTGATGGAACTGTTCTGTATCGTGACTGTGGTGGTGGAAACACAAATCGTCATGTGATAAAAGTAAACAGCACTACGCACACACACGCAGAGTGCATGTATTATATCTCTCACTTAGTCCCAGTTTACCCTTCCCCCTCCCCGTGTCCTCATGTCCATTCACTATGTCTGCATCTTTATTCCTGTCCTGCCTTAGGGGCTGTTTTATTTCTTACAACTGCAAGTGAGTCTACAATGATCTCAGTAAAGTCTCCATTAAAAAAACACTCTCGTACATACAAAAAAAAAGAATACTTAAAAAATATAAACACACACAAAATCTTCAATAAATACCCTAAAATGCCCCGGTGAAAGCCCCCTAATGCTCTGTCCATAATTTGCCTGAGACCTTCTCCCTGCCTGCTCTTACTTGATGCATTTTAACAGAGGATGGAGCCATCCCTCCATCCTCCATGGGCCTCAGGGGATGGTCAGAGCTGGGTGGCAGAGACCAGTGAAGCCAGAAGATTTGGGTCCTGCGGTCGCACAGCGTCCCCAGCAGTACATCTGGCCATGTAAGCACTGTGGGCCAGGTCCCAGAAATGGCCCTAGGCTGGCCCCGGGGACCTGCAGTCTCCTCGGAGGCTCACAAGGTCCCCTCAGGGCAGGGGCTGCAGGTGGTCTGAGCCATTTCCGGCCACTCACCCCAGACTTGCAGCTCCTGCCCGGCCAGTGGGGTCCAAGGGCAGGTCTCAGCTTCCTTCCAAGTCCCCGGGTCTGTGGGGAGCAGAGGAGGGACAGAAAGGGCACTGCACTGGCGATGCGCCTACTTTCCAGCAGGTACTGAGCTGGGTGCTTGATTTAACGCTCACGCCAATCTTTCGAGGTTCCGTAGGCCCTCCTGCAAATTGCCCAGCTGAAGCCCAAATCCTGTAATAGGACTTTCTCACACCCTCTCACCAAGCTCACCACGTTACCCGTGGTGTGTTCTCTCTCGGCCAAGGGCAACAAGGAGTCAACCAACTAGTTCACCTTCAGGTGTGTCCTGCTGGGCTTTGGCTGCAGAGGGTGGAGCATCTGGGAGAATCTTGTGCCTGGTACAGGGGATGACTTAGACGCTGGGTGCCCGTAGCATCCCTCTAGCTCCAGCTCTGAGACTCAGCAGCCCACGTAGTGGGGGAGGGTGGGAGGGGCTGGAATTTCATGTTGATGAACTTACTGAAATTTAAAATGTGAGTTAATTTAAAGGAAAAATAAGAAACAACAGCACAGGTTGTGGCAGATGAAACCCATTCGGTGAAGGCAGAGTACAGACAGCTAGGAAATTTGGAGTCTGGTCACGGACTGAGGTGTCCGGTTCAGTGACCACTCCCTGCATGTGACTACGGAACATTTGAAATGGCGTTAGTCCAAATTGAGAAGTGCCATCAGTGCAAATACACACCGGCTTTCAAATCCTTCTTAGTAGAATGTAAAGTAGCTCATTAATAATTTTTATATTGATTACACGTTGAAATAATATTTACATTGGGTTAAATAAAATATATTATTAAAAATAATTTTTTTTTTACTTTCTTTAATGTGTCTGCCGGACCATTTAAAATGATACCTGTGCCTTGTAATGCATTTCTATTGGCCAGCACTGTTCTAGATGGTGCTCAGACCTGCCAGTTGGGGGCTTTGGGGCAGCCTCCCGCTGCCAGGGCACACCCTGACCCCAGCTCCCCTTTCCCACCCAAGTCCATGTTAGCGTCAGTCACCTTCAGAAAGGTGGTCTTGTGGAGTATGGGGGAGAATTGGGGGACAATGAGGTAAGTGGCTAACTTGGGGGGCTACAGTGGGGGGGTTGAGCCAGGCGCAGGCAGTGGGATGGGTGGTGGAGATATCAGTGTGATGAGCATTTAGGATCTGCTGTAGGTGTAGGTAGTGATGGAGGGGTCAAGGTGACCCCTCAGTAACTGTGACATTGTCACCATGGAGAAGGGCACCGGAAGCAGAACAAAGCCCTCATGCCTTCCAGCTCCCCACACATGTGGTCCAGATTCTCCACGAGGACACTCCATTCTCAACCATCACCTGAGAGTTTTCACCACCCCACAGAAAGAGACCAGATCATTTTAAACAAACCACTGGCACCTGGACCGGGACATCCCACCTGGTGGCTCCTCACCCCCAACAGGCCCCCAGAAAGGCCAGTAGTCCACAGGGTGGCTGACCCTGCTCACTGCCCCATGCCCAGCATGCACAGCTCCATCCTGTGGAAGCCCATCTGGTCAGGCCGTTAGGGGCACTCCAAGGCCAGACCACTGAGCAGCTGGCTCACTTTCTGTGGTTCTCGTCAGCTGGGCTCCAGAGAACCCCCAAAGAGCATCTCAGAGAAGGTTCGGCAGAGGTGACCTGTGGGCACGTGGCAGCCTTTGGGGCAAGAACATCCAGGCTCCCTTCCTCAGAGGTAATGTTATTGAGTCAATGCATATGCAAAAGGCATGGCTAACTTCTCCCAAACGTTTACAGGCATTTATGCATGAGACACAACATGAACAGTTTCATAAGAGCCACCAGGACCCACTGGATGCTGGTTCAGAAGACACACTTAGCTGAGGAGGGGGAATTTCAAGCCGGTTGATGTTATTTCAGTCAGTACAGTGGGAAGAGGTCTGTGGTCAGCCAGACAGGGACTTGATTCCTGGACCCTCACCTCCTGGCTGGGCCATCTTGGACAGAGTACTTGACCACCCTGACCCTCAGTTTGCTCATCTGTAAAATGGCTTCACGGGACTATGGAGAAGGTTAAACGAGGTGACATATACAAGCCCCCCAAGCAGGAGTAATTAGCACTATTCTTCACCCTTCTGATGCTCAGCGCAAGGGGCAGGGCCAAGCCCAGGGCCCAGTGACATCAGTGGGGACACCCAACTCGCTCCGCTCAGCTGGCTGCACATCAGAATCCCCTGGGAGACTTCCCCATCTCTGCCTGCCCGGGGGCTGCATTATTGATTCAGTGGGGCCTGTGCTGCTCTGTTTTTATAAAGCTCCTCAGCCAATCTGAAAGTGCAGCTAAGGTTTAGAGTGCTTATCCCACCGGATAGGAAACTCTGGGCCTTGTCTGTGGGAGGAAGGAGTCTGGGGTTCGCAATCTCCCTCCTTCCCGGGGCGGGGCTGGGGCTGCCTCGAGGCCAGAGCCTGGGCCAGTGGGGACGTGCAGCCCTGCTGAGCTGCGGGGCTGCCTGGCGCCCTGATCCCATCCATGGGTGCTCCTGCAGGCAAGCTCACTGAGCGCCCACTCATCTTTGCGTGCTCTATTTCCAGCACTTGGGACAGATGGCAGGAAGTGGCAATGGGCGTTGTGTCGTGCGGGCCCCGAGGATTTGGGGTAGGGAGGCTTCGGGGAGCCTGGATTCTCCTCTCACCCCTGAGCACCAACAGGTAGGGGCCAGGCGGCCTGCCTCCTGAGCGGGGAGCTGAGATTGTCATGAGTCCCTGAAGAACATAGGCATGCACAAGCGCGCGCGCGCGCACACACACACACACACACACACACACACACACACACACACACGCCTGGGCGCCGGCCCTCCCAGAGCACTGGAGCAGGGGAGGGGAAGACTGGGTTGTCCCTGCCCTGCCTCTGATGCTGCCACCTCAGCCAGGACATTAGCTCTTCTCGCGCCTCTTGCCGCCCAGGCAACGAGGGCTTCTCATCAACGCAGGGGTGGACTCCGAGCTACTCACTGACAACATTCTCCCGTTGGAGTGCCCTTCCCAGGCTCTACTCAGTAATCCCCAAATGATAACACTGACACTCCCACCATTTACGGAGCTCTCGCGGCGCCAGGGGCTGTGCTAAGCGGGCTGGTGTAGGATCTTATTTATCTAGGAGGTTAATGATATTTCCTCCAGGAAAACGAGGAGACCATGGAACAGAGGAGCTAAATAACTTGTCTGAGGACACACAGCTAGGGCATGAGGGGGCTGGGACTGAGCCCAGATCTGCTGATGCAGAGCTGGGCTAACAGCTGGCGAGGTGCAGCTGTGTTATCTCCGCAGCCACCTTCGCTCCTGGCCGGGCTCCTCAATTACAAATAGCGGGGGTGGGCCTCGTGACAGGCCAGGAGGCATATGTGTGGGGCGGGGCGATCTGCATCACAGCATCCTGGAGCTTTTGGTGGTGGCCCCCCCACCTCTACACCCAGCCCCCACTGCGCACAGGGCCCGACCTCAAGTGGGGGCCTGGCAGAGGCTATGAGCGCATCTGAGGCTCAGATGGGGAGACTGAGGCCCAGGGAGGGGATGGACCCTGCCGGAGCTCATGAAGTCACTTGGGCAGAGTTGGGGCTAGAATCTGGCTCTCTGGGCTCACTGCCCAGAGTGCCCATCTTGAGGGAGGATTTCTTTTTGGCCTCACCCCACAGTATGCGGGATCTTAGTTCCCCAGCCAGGGATTGAACCCACGCCCCCTGCAATGGAAGCGTGGAGTCTTAACCACTGGACCACCAGGGAAGTCCCAAGAGAGGATCTTAAAACAGGGCCAGGCATAGCACCAGCAGTGGGGACTCGGATTTACCCCTTGCCTGCCCCAGAGGCATGTGCTGGAAGCAGGGGAGGACAGGGGCCGGCCGCAGAGCTGGAGATGAGGCCAGCAAAGGCCAGCAGCTGCTCTGCCTAGCTGAGCATGGCACAGGCGCGGGCCAGCCTGATGGAGGGCAGGGCTGGGCAGAGACTTCAGGCAACAGATCAGAGCGGGGAGGCTGGGCCAACCGGGAGACGGGACAGGCCCCTCTCAGCTGTCCTGCCCAGCTCAGCTCAGCAATCCCCCTCCGACTCTGGTGCCTGCAGCTCCCCTTGGTTTTCTCCCTGTCACATGGCCGCTCTGTGGCGCTCTAGGATGTGGGCTGATCACAGCTGACAGATGCACCCGTTCTAGGGAAACATCAAGCTGGGGACGGGGAGATGGGGGGATGGGGAGATGGGGGGATGGGGAGGGCGACACAGTGACTCAGTCCACACTGCACCCTCCTTTCTGCTCTGTCTCCTTCCAGCCCGGGGCTGAAGGACCAGCAAAGGAAGACTTGCCAAGTTCTTTCCCTTCTCCTTTCTTTGCCTTGGAAACCAAGGTTGCCCCTCTTCCTCACAGAGGCCACATTCAGGGCTCTGCAGCGCTCCTGGCCATCACCAGAGATGCCTTGGGGTGGGGCGGGAGAGTAGATGGGCCCCAAGCCAGCCCGAGGTGGCAAAGCAGCTCTCTCTCTTGCAGAAGATTTTGATGAGAAAAGGGCTCCTGATTTCAAAACGCTGGGGTCCTTTCCTTTGCGGCTCTGGATCTGCAGCCCAGACAAGGGGCTGTGGCTGGCTCAAGGTCACATGGCTAATTGGGAGACGTGGCCAGGGGCGGGATCTGACTTATGTGCACTCTCTAAAGGATTCGGAGGGTGCAACAGGCCACAACTCCATGGAGCCAGCCCCCACAGGGATGGGGCACCTCCTCAGCTGCCTGGTCACAGGCATGCCCCTCTCTCCCCGTAGCCTTCTCCCATGACCTCCCCATCCATCCCCCCAAGCCCTAGGCAACTGAGCTTTAGAGCAAGACAGAGCAGGGTTCAAATCCCAGCTGTAACCCTTTATAGCTTGTAATCATGGGTGGGCCTCAGTTTCCTCATCTGTAAAGGGAGTGCAATACCAAGAGGGACCTCGGGGCTGCCTGGGGGTCCAGGGGAATAATGCAGGTGCAGAGCCTGCTGGAAAGACCATGGAGGGAGGAGTGGCCACCTCAGGGCTCCTGCCCTTCAGCCCTGACCTTGTCCCAGGCTCCACCTAGAGAAGAGTCAGAGCCACCACACTCCCCATTACAGTTCAGGGCTCTGATTGCTTTGGAAATAGCGGAGGTCAGGGCCCACCTCCCACAAATGCCCCGCAGGAAGGCAGGAACCGGGGCAGGCAGCGGGTCCCGATGGACGTGCCGGGTCATGAAGACATCACTCCCTGAAGACCCAGGAGCAGAGCCTGCAGTTCTCTTTGCTCCTTTCTCCTAAGAGTTCACAGAGCTCAAGTCCTGGTGCTGGGCTGGACGAGCCCCCACCCCCACCGCCCGTCCCCACCGCACTGGAGCCTCGTGTCTGTGAAAGGGGAAGTGGCAGTGCCTGCCCTCCCAGGACATTGTGAGGATCCACAAATGACAGTGACAGGCACTGAGGGTGGATGAGTCAGGCAACTCCCAGCCTGTGCTCTGAACTGTAGTCCCTGTTGCCACTAGAGGGGAAGGTGATTTTCATAATCCTTCTGCTGACCTTGGTGAGGGACCCAATGGTGGCTTCCCTCAGACCACTGTCCCTGCCTGGCCCAGCACCAGAAGGTGAGGGGCCCACTCCAGCCTCTGGCCAGCCCAGCTGCAGGAAGACCGCAGGCAGGCACCGCGAGATCCGCTGGGGCCCGGCTGTGAGGGAAGGCGGAAGCCAGTGTGGGGCCACAATGGCCAAGGGAAGGGGCAGATGCACCTGCGGGACTTGAGCCACTCACTCCACCCATCTGGCAGGGACAGGGAGTGGCCTCCTGGCAGGTAGGGCCAGCAGAGGAAAGGCAAGAGAAGGAGGATTGTCCCATGCCTGGTGGACAGAGTGGGCTGCGTGCACACCTGCGTGCAGCCTGACTGTGTAGAAATCCCCACCTCTGTGTGCACGCAGGTTGTGCAGCACAGGCAGCTGTGGGCACAGTCACAGGGCATGGCTGTGCATGGCATGTTCATACTGACGACCCTGGATGCGTGTGACCTGTGCCAGCTGTGGCACGTGTGTGCAGTGAGCACATGGCATGTGAGCGTGCGTGCAACAAGGTGCTAAGTTTCTCTACTTCTGCCCTGTCTGCCTGAAGGTTGTGGGAGAGACCTAAGGTGCCTGGAGAGAAAATACCTTTTCAACATATGCCCTGTCACCAGCCTGGAAGGGTTTCCTGTCAGCACTTCTGCCAATCCTCCTGGCACCCCTGAGCAATGGAGCACACAGAGCAGGGGTGGCCTGGGGCTCTGGGGTAGTGTGGCCTGGAATCAGCAGCCACAAGCCCACTCTGGGCTGCTTGACCCCATGGGTGACAGAGAGGCAGGAATCCATCTCTGGGGGAATGGGGTGGAGTTGGGGGAGACTGCCAGATGCCAGCCCAGTATCCTTTCTTCCTTACCCATAAAACCCTGATTTTAGTCGAGATTTATTTTTGCCCTTCTTTCTACTTCCTGCTGCCTGTATGTGCTGGCTGGAGCTCCAGCAGCCATTTTGGACCTTAACGTAGCCTCAAGAATAGAAGCCAGTGAGACAGATGGAGCCTAGTCCCTGCTGACCGTAGGGCTTCCGTGCCAGCCTTCTATCACCTCCCTCCGGACTTCTGCACGAGAGACAAGTGCAAGCAACCTTGCTCAAACCACTGTTATCTGTTCTGTTACGAGCAGCCAGATCTAATCCTGGTCTTTCTTCTTCCCTCCAAAGCAAGACTGTCCCAAACACGTGGGGAGCCGGCAAGGCATCAGGACAGACGTTCTGAGCGTTATTAACTATTCTGGGGGTTATAGCTTATTTTCCTTTCCCTCTTTATTCTTCATTTGATTATCCTTCATCCTTCCCAACACCTCGCTACCATCTCTTGAACTTTGTTCCAGGCATTTTCCTTGCACTCTCTGTCTCCAGCCTCCCAAGAGCCCCACAGAGTAGGAACTAATCACATACATCCTTGTCAGGGGTCTCCTAGCCCTTTAGGAAGTGGATATTCATTAATTACTTGGATAATTAAACGATGCACTCACTCACCAACCTTCAAGCGTAAGACACGGCCTCCCAGCACTCAGCCTTCCCCCAACGCAAAAGGCCATGGGCCCAGGCTCAGGGTCAGCACTCTGGCACCTGTCCCAGGGACTTAACTGAACCAGGTGGCTGACCCCAAGCTCCTCCTCCGTCCAGCTTCTGTTCCACAAATACCTAAAGCCCCCGCCGTCCAAACGGGGCCCCAGGAGTCTAGCCTCCCAGCCAGGACACCCCAACACTTACCTTCCCAAAGGCGACCCTACAGGAGACAGCAGGGGCTGGGGTCAAAGGTGGAGGCACAGCAAGGCTCCCTGGTCCAGGGCAACCCCCAGAAGCTCCCGCTCTCCACCCGCGCCGGCGCCTACCTTGGCCCGCTGCATCCTGGGCACCGGAGGAAACTTGCCGGCTTCCCCACTGCGCAGCCGAGGAGAACAGGACTGCGGGTCCGGCTGGCAGCTGCCTCATGTTTGCTGGGACCCGGACGTAATTGTTACCGGCGGCTCCGCGCCCGCCCCCTGTCCACCCGCCCTCCCTGCGCGCTCCTACCCTAAGCCCCGCCCCTTCTGCTCTGTCTCCTCCCCCACTCAACCTCCCACCGTGTGTGTCTCTCCCTCTCGCATCTTTTCCGTCTCTCTCCCAGCCTCCCCGTCCTATTCTCTGGGTATAAACCACTCCTAACCCTGCCCTCTCAGCCTGTCGCCGGGGTCTCTCTCTCTCTGTGTCCCCCTCCCCGTCTGTCTGTAGCACACACTCTGCTCCCCAACCTTGGAGCGGGGTGGGGTGGGGGGTTGCCGAGAGCCCGGGCTGGGGGCAGGGAGCGCCGGCACAAGTTCCTGTCCCAGCACGGGGAGGCGTGGCAGTGGAGCGCGCAGAGGCCAGCCAGCCCTCCCCTCCTTGCTGCCCCCTCTCTCATCCTACTGGTTCCTATGGACACCAGGTGGAGTGACCCCCCCCCCATGACCTCGGGCCATTGCAGTCAAGGTGGGCTGTGGAGGGGGATCTCCCTGGTGTCCCTCCAGCCACCCTGCAGATGACCCCTGGGCACCCCTGGCATCCGGAGCATCCTGCAGATGGGGACATCGCTCTGGGCACTGGGCCCTCAATGGCCCCACTGATGGGGGCTCACCACCCAGAGATGGTGATGGCTACCAGGGCCACGTCACGTGGGTCACAGGCAGGGGTCCTTCAACTAGTTTCATGGGTGCCCCACCCTTACTTATCTCCCTTCACCGCACGCGGGGCCTTGCCATAGGGGAGCCCTCTCCAAACCTGAGCTCCTTATACACTCCAGGGAGCCTGGCGTCTGTTCCCATCGCCTGTGTCTCAGGTTGGGACCACATCAGGGCAGCTGAGGGACCTGACCAGACCTCCTGGGGGTTGTGGTGGTGGAGGAAAGGGGTGAGGGCCCCTGAGCATCCTGGGGAGGGGGGACCCTGGCTGCCCCTCAGGAGGGCAGACTCCTGGGCATTTGCTCAGCCCCCAGGGAAACCACCCAGGAGCCAGGTGCCTGAAACCTCAGCCAAGTTTCTCTTTTCTGCACCCTGCGGAAGGAGCCAGCCTGTGCCACTGGTTCCCCTGGAAACAGAGCCCTGAGACACCCCCTCTTCTGGGCACACAAGAGCACTTGCACGTCCTCTTTTTCTGTTTTTGGGTGTGTTTTTTTTTTGGGGGGGGGCCAGCCAGTCAGCTCCAACTTTCAGATCGTGGGAGGAAGAAAATAGTCTGGAGCTGTTTGCCCATGGAGGGAGGACGACTATTTCTAGACAGGAGGCAGCCCGTGTGTCTGGCCCCGCTGGACTTTCAGGACCGCCTGGGCCTCGTGCCAGGCAGGAACTCAGCAGACCCTGGCCACCCTTCCGCTGCCCATGGCTGTGCCCTGGAAGAGGTGAGGGCAGCTGCAGGGTCAGGCTCAGAGGCCGAGCTCCTTGAGAGCCTGGGGGCCTTTTCACCTGGTGACCTTGGCTCTGAACAAGCAGGGGTTCCCTGAACATGTTGAGTCCTCACAGTGGCCTTGGCCTTATCTCTGCAGATGATGAAAGTGAGACCCAGAAAAGTTAAAGGATTTGCCCAAGGTCATAGGCTAGAAAGTGACAAAGCTGGTGCAAAAAGCCTGTTCCTTTCACCCCTAAGTGAACACATGGCTAAGACCCGCCAAACCGCCCACGCTCCAAACATCAACTTGGACACTTGCCAGTCGTGCTGTCCAGGACAGGCCTGGCCTTAGTTATGGCCTGGTGCTCAGAGGTGGAACCAGAGAAGGCCCCTCCCCCCAGGTTTGGCGTCAGGACTGAACTTCCGCTACCCAGAGACGCTTTCTTCTGAATTAACAAGCTAATGAGCTTCCAGCTACAAGAAAACAGGGCAGCCGCCCTCCCGGCCCAGGCCCCCATGCCCTTGGGCCTGGGGTACCTCCCACTTCAGCTGTCACCAAGGGGGTGCGCCTCATAAAACACACGTGGGGGGGTGCCCCGCCGTGATCTGTGCCCCCCATCCTCCCTCCTCCCCCAGCGCCCTCGGGGGCTTTTCTAGAGCGCTTCCAGCTGGTCCCACACAGGCCTGTGGGGAATGCAGGGATGAGAAAGGGCAGGAGAGCGCGGAGGTCAAGGACATCCCAGAGCAGGGCTCCCCACGTGGGCCTCAGCGGGCCCGACAGTGGTGTGGGCACATGGGCAGCGGCTAACTGTCCCTGAGAATGTCTGGGAGTTTTCAGAGATTCTTCGGCAGTGCATCACACCCAGAAAAGATTAAGGGAGGCTTCAGGACGACCTTGCCTTGTCGGCCAGGAAGTCTTCAGCCTGATAGGCTTCAGCTGTGGTTCTCCTCACTGCAGAGTGGCGAGCCCGAGGATGCGGGAGTTTGGAAGGGGGAAGGAGGGGCTCATTTCAAGCCTGGAGGAAGGTTGAGTAGCTTGCATTTGAGAAGAGGCAGTGGCAAGCCATCTGAGCTGGCTCAGGGCCTCACTCCAATCCCATCTTGGTGAGGGGCTCACACCACCCCTACCCACAAGCCTTGGGGGTCTTCCGGACCTTCCTCAATTGTTAAACACAATCCTCTCCACTCCAGGCCCAGGTTCAAACCCCTCCCCCTCAGTACCCCAAACCTGGCCCCATGGAGTCCCTAGTCCGTATGTTTCTTCCGGACCCTTTCGGGCCCTGGTTCTGCCTTCCCCTGGCTGAGGGGCACAGAGAGGCAGACACCCAGAGACAGACAGAAAGATGTTCAATACAGTTTCAGGGTTTGGGCCCTTGCTCCATCAAGAGCCCCTGCCTGTGAGGAAGGCCCCCTCTGGGTGGAGGCGGGTCTCACCAGGCATGTGGAAACCCCTCCCCACAGGAGCTCAAGAAACATCTGTTGCCCCAAAACAGTGATTCCCTGGACACCACAGCACTCCGGTGTCACCATGAGCTGGCACAGCTGTGGAACTGGAAAGCCACCGAATGCAGCCTTATTCGTGTCTTCCACCGGCCCTGGAAACCTCTTCCGCTGCCCGCCGTCCGGCGGCTGGATGGAAACCTAGCAGACCCGGGATGCCGCTTGGTAGGGAGATACGGCGGTTCACTACACCTCACACAACAGTCTCGGCTGGGGTCCAGGCCCCGCTCAAGGCCAGGCCTCCTGCTGCACAGCCCAGGCCTCCGCCCAGCTCAGGTGGGCTGGGGCCTCGCACTGGAGCTGTCCTGAACGTCACTCTGGGTTTGGCAGAGGTTGGAAGCTATACCTCTCCCTCCTGCAGGCACCTCCATGAGTCCTCAGAGCCTGGCCACCACTGGGCACCTCTGCAGCTTCACCCTGAACAGGGCACTTCACGTAGGCCTCAGGGGTGCCAAGGAGCCCCCACCCCCCAGGCAGCTCCATCTCCGCACAGCTGAGGCTTGTCCACCCCCACCCCCCAGGCAGCCTCCAGCTGACCCTCCCTCCCACAAGGCCCTTGTCTGGGCCAGCAGCTTTCTTCCTGGCTCTGCCGGCAAAGCTGCCAGCCTGTCTCTTGCGCTTTAGACCTCGCAGGTGGGGCTGGGACTCATCCGCTGCATTTCTCAAACTGCAGGGGACACCTGGAAGGCTCTGAAGGCTTTCTTTAAAGCCCCTTCCTTCTGGCTTGATGCGAAGGGAGGGTCCCCCACCCCTCCTCTTGCGCTCATCTCGCCTCCCCCAAATCTCTCCCCCAGCCTCAAAGCCTGACTCCTGGGTACCCTCAGTATGGTGAGGGCTCGGGCTGCTGAAATTGTGCATGGCTGCTGGGCAGAGGTCAGGGGCCGGGTGGGGTCATCTCTGTGCACACCCTGCCTTTCCCTCCCCCGGTGCTGCAGTGCTGTTTCTAAGATGGGTAACTGCTAACTGCTCCAGGGGTGGCACAGCCGTGAAGTGCAAGGAAGGATCAGGGGCCATGGAGAAGAGGCTCCATTCCAGCATTCCTGGGGTGTGGCCCAGGATGGCCACCAGCCTCCTGGTTCAGTCTTTGCATTCAGGTCTGGAGAGACAGGGCGCTAGGAGCTCAGAGCACAGGCCCTGGGTCCAGGAGGGTAGGAGGGACACTGGCCTTGACCACCCAGAGAATTCAGGTATCACCTGAATTATAAAGTGCCACCATTATCAGTTGGTTCTTTGGGGTAAGCTGTGCCCTTTCTCCTCAGCCCACATCCAGTCCTGTACCTTAGTTTTCTCAACCATAAATAGGTAAATAACAGTGTCTATCTCGTAGCTAATACATGTGAGTGCTCAGCACACTTCCCGATTTATACTCAGAGCTCAGTAAATGAAACTCTGTTTGTCCCCTCAGGGAGCCTAAGCAGGCCCCTAACCATATGGCCCTTCCCTTGCATACCTGGAGCCAGACAGAACTACACCGGCCAGCCACCTGGGACCTGACACCCTGGCCCATGTAGCATTTCTCTGGCGGAATCTGCCACCCATTGCTTATGGCCTTTGCTCGGGGATGGCCAGGCTGGCAGAACTCCCAGGGCCTCCAATCTGTCATCCCTCCTGCTACAGGGACAGCAAGGACACTTGGATCATATCTCCTGGGAGACGGAGCCTCCCTCCCACACACCCACAGGGAACGCGGCTGACAGCGTGCCCAGGAGGAAACCTCCAGGGCCACCAGGGTCAGGGCATCTGAATCAAGGCCTGGCGGGGCTTTAACTTATGGGACCTTGAATCAGCCACAGAGCTTCTCAGAGCTTCATCTGCTCAACCGTGAAACAAGGATGACGATCCCCACCTGCTTCAGGGAATGTCATAAGAACAGATGAGACTGTGACCTCGAAGGGGCTTTGTTTCACACATAACGTAGGATGAGCATTGTAGGATCCCAGCATTTTAAAACTGGGAAAATATGTAATATATTTCTCTCTGTGGCTATTTGTCACCTGCTGAGTGCCACCCCACCCCCAGGTTACCAGAGCCCAGTGATGCTCTGAACTGAGCTCCTTTGAAAAGTCCATGTGCAATGCCCTAGGCCAAGGTTTCTGGATACTAAATTCAATGAGCGGCAGCCTTTCCCAATTCACAGGGGGAAACTCAGTTAACTTTTTAGGACTGTTAACTTCTGATCATGCTGGGACTAGGTAATTTGGACTAAATTCCCAACTGAGGACAACTAAAAGCTGCTCAAAAAATATATTTTTTAAAGTTTGATTCAGGGATATCAGGGAGCAAACAAGGCTGTAAAAAAATCACAGGGCCAAGATCTGGGAAAAGGAGGAAACCCAGAGATGTGTGCTGGCAGCTGGGGTTACTTTCTCCCTAGGGCGTCTGCTGAGCCCAGAAGATACTGCAAAGGTGCTGAGCAGAGCAGTTAACAGCCTCTGGGACTAAGGAGGTTAAAACTAGGCCCACCGGGCTTCCCTGGTGGCGCAGTGGTTGAGAGTCCGCCTGCCGATGCAGGGCACATGGGTTCGTGCCCCGGTCCGGGAAGACCCCACATGCCTCAGAACGGCTGGGCCAGTGGGCTGTGGCCGCTGAGCCTGCGTGTCTGGAGCCTGTGCTCCGCAACAGGAGAGGCCACAACAGTGAGAGGCCCGCGTACCACAAAAAAAATTAAATTAAATTAAAAAAAACAAAAAACAAAAAACTAGGCCCACCAGGAGCAGGGGGTACCCGGCAAATCTTTCATGCTTTGGTTTGGGACCCCAGAGGGTTTCACCCCCAGAATATGAATGAACTAGAAATAGACAAGTGCTCCAAGGGACTGCAAATCATCTCAGTCCCTGAAAGTAAAGTAAAACAACCTGGTTTGCAGGATCCCAAGGCATCTGCCTGAGGTAAACATAATCCTCATGGAGCAAGATAATTTCATTCTGTGCCTCAAATTATTTCTACAGGTTTTCATATAAAATGTGTGGCACTTGGGCTTCCGTGGTGGCGCAGTGGTTGAGAGTCCGCCTGCCGATGCAGGGGAAGTGGGTTCGTGCCCCGGTCCGGGAGGGTCCCGCATGCCGCGAAGCGGCTGGGCCCGTGAGCCATGGCCGCTGAGCCTGCACGTCCGGAGCCTGTGCCCTGCAATGGGAGAGGCCACAGCAGTGAGAGGCCTGCGTACCGCAAAAAAAAAAAAAAGAAGAAAAAAGAAAAAAGACAAAAAAAAATGTGTGGCACTCAATTTTTGCCAAGTATGCAAGGACAAAAGACAATACTAACAAAAACCAAGAGAAACAACAGACACTGGAAACAGACTCACAGAGGCTCCATATTAGGGAGTTACTGAACTGTAAAATAACTATACTTGGTTTGCTCAGATACATAAAAGATAAGATAGGCAATTTTGATAAAGAACTAGAAATGATTTTTTAATCATTTTCTAGTTCTATTTTTATCCCATCAATCTCATTCTTAAAATGCAGGGTGCTACAGTTCCCCACACAGGGCAACATGAAAAGCAAGCCAAGAATCCTCTGGGAAAAGCCCAGAAGAGGCGATTGTGCTACATTCAAGGATGCTGGTCTGAGAGTGTGCGTGCAATAGTGACAATACATTGTGTAGGCACCGTCCCAATTTCTAGTAGCAAATTTGTTGCTGGTTTGTAAGATGCAACTAAACATAGACACCCTCTGAAACTCAGCAGACTCTAATCTTGAAGGGCTTTCTGCTCCTTTGAACAGGGACCCATCTCCCTCTTCGCTTGCATCGGCCCAGACCCAGCTCTGCCCCCGGCCCAGAGCAGTCATGGCCAAAAAAAAAAAAAAGCAGCATTTGAGTATTTGTTTTGTGCCTGGCCCCTGCCAAGGGATTTCCACACATTGTCACATTATTCACAACCCTAGGAGGCGGCTATGACTATTTCCCCCATTTTATAGGTGGAAAAACTGAGGTCTAGGGGACCCATGGATCATGTTCAAGGTGCCCTGGTTACCAAACGTTAGAGCCAGGTGTGAACCCAGGTCTGCCTGCTCTCAGTGTGGGCCCCACTCCCCACCTGCTGATTACTGGGGTGACCCCTGGATGCCTGTGGTCAGAGGAGGCCTTGGATTCTCCTCTCCACAAACACTCACTAAGCACCAACCACATCCAGGGCCCTAGCCTGGGAGAGCTGAAGGATCCAAGGCCAAGACTTAGCCAAGTGAGAACACTTTAATGGATCCGAGGTCCTGTCCACCTCTTCTCTCCCCTCCTCCTCCCCATTTCTGGAACTCAGGGTCCAGCATGCAGGGAGGGCACAGGGATGGACTAGGGGTGATGCCCAGTCACGGGCATAGGATAGAAGAGGTAAGGGCCACAGTGCAAAATCCTCTTGTGGCCACCAGATCTCTCCTGGGAAAGCCTCCCGAAGAGGCTACCTTCTGGGGGGCCGAGGGGGAGCCCCCGCTCCACCCCACGTCCCAGGTCCCTTCTTAGGGAGTCAGTGCTCCCTAAGCCGAGGGACAGCAGTGTGACTTCCAGCCCAAGGTGCAGACGGGGGCTCAGCCTTCACACGGGCCTCCCACACCCCTTGGGGGCCAGACATCCAGGCCGGGGTCTGTGAAGGGTCCCACCCCCTGAGCAGCAGAGGGCTCAGGGGCCACGAGGCAGAGCCTGCAGCCGGTCCAGGCCCAGGCCATGGTGGCTCCTGGCCTGCTTGGTGGCTTTACCTGATTAGTGTGGTTGGGCAGGAGGGGTCCCTGTGGCAAAAGGTACAGAGGGGACAAAGGGGGGGGGAAAGGGCTTCCCTGGGGGGAGGAAGTGAGGGCTGGCAGGGGGACAGAGTGAAGTGGGGCAAGTGGGGGGTCAGAGGAGAGGAGGAAAAGGGGCAAGGAGCTTGGAGAGGTGTGGGAGGAACGGGCGGGGGGGGGGGCAGATGGGACAGAGTGGGGCTGGGCAGGGCCTCTGTCCTGCCCAAGGGGCTGAAGAGGAGGTTCCACTAGGTGAACAGGCTCCTCCTGGAGCTAAAATATTGCTGCCAAGGAGGATGAGGGAGACACACCTGGAGGAACCTGTTGGCTCTGAGATTCAACAGAAGGTAAGTGTGTTTTTGAGCATGAATGAAGGGGTCATGAGCAAAAAGGGGTGCAAAGGGAGTAGCAAGATGGGCTCAGGTAACTGGAATTGGGGGACAATCCAGGCCTGGATGCCAGCCTGGGCTCTGGTGGCAAAAGCGACAGAAATCCTCTGGTCCAGGCCAAGTCAGCAGGGAAGGCAGGCAGCCCCATGCATCACCTTGCGGCCATATCCCTGTTGTGGATTAAGAACAAACAGGGGAGGGCGAGGGGGAGGGGAGGGGGAGGGAGCGGGGAGCTGAGCTCAGGCCTATCGGTCCCAGCCAAGTCCCAGAACCTTCCTGCCCTCCTGGGCCCTGGAGACCCCAGATCCCAAACCTTTCCCTTCCCTTCTCAGCCCTACCCTTGGCACCAAGGAATTAAGTGGGGGGAAACTCACTCACTGGGGTCCTAGAGCTTCAGGGAGGTGACCCGGGGTATGTGGAAGGGCTGAGTGTCCTCAGAGCTGGTGGTGCTGCAGCATCACAGGGAGTGAGTGAGTGAGGCCCCCAGGCCCAGGCCCTCAGCCCTGACACAGGAACAAGCCCAGAGCCCGGAATTTCCTGCCTCAGAAGCTCTTCAGGGGTAGCAAGAGTGCCCAAAAGTTAGGTCTGGCGGATGTGCTGCAGCAAGAAGGATTCAGGGCAGACACATGGAAGAACTTTCTGGCCCTGGAGCTCCTCAGATTGTGTGACTCTTCAGGGTTAGGCGTAAGCCTCCCCTGCCCGGAGGTCTCAAGACGGGGTGCAGCAGGGGCCGGGCCCAGCAGCCGGAAGGGCTCCTGCCTGGGCCCCTGCTGCACCCCACAGGCCTGGCAGCCTCCTCACCTGAGGCGTTTCCGGATGGAACGGAAGTATCTGGAGGTCTTGACAGCGAACATGGTGCTGGGGATCAGGAAGAAGGCGCACCAGCCCAGGCAGAACCAGAAGGCGTTCTGGAACAGAGGAGGTGAGGTCAGTGCACTGTGTCTGGGCACCCCCAGTCCCCCCGCTGACTCAGTGTGGGGCACGGGGACTCATTCTCAGAGCTGAGGGAAAGGACGGGGGTATAGGCCCGGGGCAGGGCCCCGCTCACGCTGCCCCTCCCGTGGGGGCCTCCAGGTCCACGAGCCCTGATGGGCTGGGGGGCACTCACCCAGGGGTCAGCCACCATGTCACACAGGATCACACGGCCATTGTCCAGGGCTGTGGAGAGGGGCTGGCAGGTGGCGATGCGCTGAGTCACCTGTGGTGTCAACGTGAGGCAGGTACATGCAGACACACCCAGACCCGCAGGTGCTCAGAGGGAGGTCGACAGGGACACAGACAGACCCAGGGACACAGTGGGGAGCCACTGCACAGCTGTACACAGACACACGGATGTGGCAACACAGAGAAGGGAGGACACACTGCCATCAGCTCATCGCTCACCTCCTGCCTTTCCCACCCTGTTCATCAGCCTGGGTTAAGCCCATACTGTGTGCCCAGAGCTGTTCTCTAAGTCACACGCTCACTGGGAGGCAACACGTGTGCACACACACACAATGCACTGCACACACGTACATACTTGCGCACACACATGTTCGCACACGCATGTACAGACACACTCAAGGTTAAGCGAGACCCCTGCCGGTCCAGTGTGGGTGGTAGACAGCCCGGTCCACGCTCAGGCCTCAGAGAAGGGCTATGGCAGAGGTTGGGGGATGGGCAGAACCCAGCCAGCCAGGTGCCAGGTTTGGGGGTTTGGGTTCAATCCTGAAGGCCTAGGGCACCCCCAGGGGTTCTCGGGGGGCAGAGGAGGTCGAACAGCTGGTACCGCTGGAAGCTTGCCTGAGGCCAGGAGAGTCTGAGCCCACACTCACCTCCTCTCTCACCCAGGCCACGTACTGGGAAAAGTAGCCCATCTCCCGGGTCAGGAAACACTCACTTTCCTGCAGGGAAGAGAGGAGCCCTGGGCTGGTCGGAGTCCCAGGGCCAGCACCCCTGCCCCCCATGCCTGGCACCATCAGGACAGGCCAAGCTGGCTTTCCTGGGAGCCACGGTGAGGGGGCAGGGCTGGAGAATCCTGGGGTGGGAGCCCTGCGAGCCTTAACCCTTCAACTCACCTCTGACTCTGAAGCCACCCCCCAGCCCTGCCCCATCCTCCCACTCACATTCTTCAGGATACGGGTGGCCCAGGTAGGCAGCTCTCCTTTCAGGTGAGCGACTCTGTCCAGGACATCTGAGGTCTCCGGCTGGGGGAGAGGAGAGGGGCTCGGTCAGGGAACAGCCACCCATTCACTCATCCATTCATTAACTCAACGTACGGCACACAACATACTCACCTTGGGGTGGGCGGTGTTAGGCCCTAAGGACAGAGGACACATACGGTGGTCCTCAAGGATCTGTCCACCCACCCTCATTTCTTCCCACCCCACCCTCAACTTCAAGTGGGCCTGGGTAGAGCAGGCGAGGTCCCAAGCCAGCTGGGCCCGCATGTTCTTCCTCCCTCTGCTGCCCACCTGCTTCCCCCAGCCCCATCCATCCCCAGCAGCCACCTGGAGAAGTGGGGCAGAGGATGCCAGGGCATGGACACTGAGGTTGAGCTTAGCCTGTGAAAAACAGATCAGGGCTGGTCAGGGGAAGGAATTGGTAGGAGGGAGGGTTCCCAGCATCCGTCTCCTCCTCCTTGCCCCCTCCCTGCATCTCCCCTCCAGGTCCCGGACTCCCTGAGCCTCCAGACTTACCACAAGCCTCTGCTGGAGGAGGAGCTTCTCCTGATGGAGGTTTCTGAGCCCCTGGGCCTCCTTCTGCAGCTGCTGCCCCAGCACAGTATTGCCCTGAGGGGAGACATATCAGAATGGCACTCTGCCCGGGGCCGAGACAGGCTTTGACGACACATCCTTCACCAAACCGTTCGACCAGACATACTGGAGGGATGTGGAAAGTGCTGGAATCAGAGGTTGGCCTCAGAGGCAGAAAACTGAGGCCTCCTTAAGTTCCTTGGCCAGATCTGGGTTTGGGGGCCTGAGCCCAAGTTCCAAGTCCGGCCCTAGCTTGCTCTGCGCATCGTGGCGGGTAGGGGAGGGGTGTCTATGAGATGTCTTGAAGAGAACTTTTTAAACTCTCTATATAAATACAAAGTGCTACTTTTCCCAGTACATCTTAAGCTTCTAGAGGCAACTGTCACGATATCTGATCCATCGGGCTGTCC
Source organism: Lipotes vexillifer (assembly GCF_000442215.2). Classification (NCBI taxonomy): domain Eukaryota; kingdom Metazoa; phylum Chordata; class Mammalia; order Artiodactyla; family Lipotidae; genus Lipotes; species Lipotes vexillifer. The sequence continues at coordinate 1,302,984 of NW_006798273.1, forward strand.
TCACAGCATCTGTCCCAGCAGATTCCACAAGCGGTGTGCATCTAGCAGTGCTTGCCCAGCTGTGCGAGGTCAGACCATGTGACGTCATCTGATCTGAGGTGCGTGATAATCCACTTTAGAGATGAAGACGCCGAGGCCCAGAGATGAGGAATGATTTGCCCAAGGCCACACAGCCAGTGGGCGGTAGAGCTCGAGCCAGAACTGATGCTACAGAACCCTTCATCCCAGCCGGGGGTCCAGAGTCTCAGCCCCCGGTGGCAGGGGCCCTCAGTCTCCTCCCCAATCCAGGCACTCCCACCCCGTCCCCCGTCCCAGGCCTCTGGCTCCAGCCTGCCAAGTGGGGTCTCTGCTCCCTTCTCACTTGGGTCTGGGCCAGTCCCTCCAGCTCCTGGGCCAGCTTCTCCACGCTGATGTTCACCACAGGCTTCTGAATCTGAAGACGGACAGGAGAGGCCAAGAGGGAATGAACCCCGGCTCCCCCAGCCCCAGAATTCCCAGTCTTTTCAAAAGCACCCACACCAGCTAAGTCTATTGTGACACATCAGTCACAGTGGGTTTGACCTGAAATTGTGAAACATATGAGACACTTTCCATTAGGAAAGAAAGAAAAATGAGGCGCCCTCTGGTGTAACCCAACGGAGAGGTGACGTCCCACCAGCATTCGCCACAGCAGTGGGTTCAGGACCATGGACAGCAACAGACGCTGTTGGGTGGAGGCACATTCATCCTCGCCCAGCCCAGGTGCTGGCAGCTGGGGCACATGGTCTGGAGACACCCGCAGCAGAAGAGGCCCCAGGGACATGTGGAGGGGTCCAGGGACGGGGGAGGGCCAAGACAAGGTGAGACAGCTCCCCGACCCCCAGCTCCTCCGCGGGCCCCTCTGCTCTGCCGTGGTCTGGCCTGAGGTGCCCACTGCTGACCTCAACAAGGAAGCCTGGGTAGTGGATGCTCTCGAGCCCACTGCTCTGCAGGGCCTCCAGGTCCTGGTGGGCGGCTGGGCTCAGCAGGTCCAGATTCTTCACTTCCACTTTGAGTTTCTGCAACTCCTGCTGCAGCTTGGCAGTGTACTGGGAGGGAGGAAGCAGGGTGCAGCCATGCTCTGTGGGTGAGCCAGGACCCCACAGCTGCTATCCTAGGTGAGGGGTCAGCAGGCCCTCAGGGCCCTCCTTCCGGATATCCAGGGCCCCTACCCTGGACACTCTCAGCCCCAGACAGGCTCCCAGCAGGCCTCTGCTCCCCACCCATCCCCAACTCCACCTTACCCCCACCGAGACCCAGCTCTCCTCTAGTGCCTATCTGGCTACTGGACAGCAGCACAGACCTTCCCAGGCCACCCAGAAGAAAAATAGCTTCCCCGGCCCATCTTTATCACATCACCTTGTGTTAAGGTCTTCACAGCACCTGTGTGCTATTTACTTATCTGGGTACTAGTTTACTGCCATCAGCTCCATGAGAATGGCACCTCATCTGCCCACTCTGTACCAAACCCTCAGCATCTAGAGCAGAGGCTCATATGTGGTGGGTGCCATACAAATTTGTTGAGTGTGTAAAAATGAGTGAACGAATGAATGAGTGAATAGACACAATCACATTTCTAAGACAGAGCACAGTTTAAAAAGGGACTCGAGGGCTTCCCTGGTGGCGCAGTGGTTGAGAGTCCACCTGCCGATGCAGGGGACACGGGTTCGTGCCCCGGTCTGGGAAGATCCCACGTGCCGCGGAGCGGCTGGGCCCGTGAGCCATGGCCGCTGAGCCTGCGCATCCGGAGCCTGTGCTCCGCAACGGGAGAGGCCACAGCAGTGAGAGGCCCGCGTACCGCAAAAAAAAAAAAAAAAAAAAAAAAGGGACTCGACATTTTCCAACCATTGCTGGGAGAGATTTAAAGGGCATGAAATTCAGCCCCAATGTTTCACAGGTGAGAGGCTGAAGACAGGACGGAGCCTCAGAGTACGGAGCCCAGCTCAGCTCACCTCTCGCCATCTCTCACACTGCCTTCCCCAGGGGGAGAAAAGGCCCATCCTCTCAGAGGCAGGGGTCTTGGAGCAGCATTTCAGGCACCAGTAACACACAGGTAAAGGAGATGTCTCAAGGCGGGCAGAGTCCTCGTGGTGCCCGGGAAAGCACACCTTGTCTTAATTATCTCTGCATCATCAGCTCACTATTATCTCCTCCGAGGACAAGTTCTCCTAAGGTCACATTTGGTTTGTTGCCAGATGGCCCCCAAGGACTGCCCAGTCCCTCTGGATCTGAAGCCCTATCTGTCCAGACTCTTCTGTGACCTGAACCCCTCCCTTCCCTGGACCAGGGCTGAGAGCCCTCCCCTTTCAGCCAGCAGAGCACAGGGCCTCGTCTTCTCAGGCCCCCTGCTGCAGCCCTCCATGGCCAGCCTTCACCCTGTGGCCTTGCACCAGGACAGGGCCGGCTCAGTGGACCTCTCCTCTGATTAGAGACGCTGAAAGACGAGACGGCTACGGCGTTATGGAAACTGCCCCAGGTTATAGTTTAAGGCGTGGAATTGGGACTGAAATCTGGACCACTTGGCTATGCTACCCTGCGGACTAGGGGCAGGTGGTGGGTTCAAGAGGAGTTGGAAGGTTTCTGGAGACAAGGCAGAATCAGGAGTTAGCAGTTTAGGAGGGGTGGGGGGGGGGAAGCAGGGGGGAGAGATGTGGTTTTCCCAGGATGTGCTTGGGAAGGGCTCCTGGGGGGCCCTGGGGGCCAAGGCAGCTCTCCCCCCACCTCGTTCAGGCGTGAAGAGAGGAAAGGAGGGGGTGTTTTACAGCTTCCGTGCGCCCTCAGGAGAACCACGTTCTCAAAGTACGTCTCCTCTCATGAAGGAGCACTTCCTTTTCTTTGTTCCAGAACTGCCTCTTGCCAGTGTGAGTAAATCTCTCCAGTTCTACATAGCAAGTTCTGGCAAAGTCCAGTGGTTAGGGAACAGGCTGTGGGGAGCCCTCCTCCAGTGGTACCCAACTTCATCACCATCGTCTTCACTGTCACACTCCCTCGCCAACCTCCCCGCTCCCAACTGCAGCATCCAAACCGATGCCTGTCCTCAGTCAGGACACACACCCTAGTCCTCTCACTCACTGTCACCACCCTGTCCGGCCTCAATCTCACCTGTGTTCAGCTTTTCTGGGAGCGCAGTGCTCAGAGCTGGTCAGAGCCTCCAGGCATTCACGCACTCACCCATACGCTCTGGAAGCTGCCCTGGGCTCTAGGCCTGGGCCAGGTCCTGAGCTTACACCCGGGTCCTCTGCCCCTGAGGCGCCTCACTGCTCTTGTAGACTTCTCGGGTTCAAGGAGATGGTCCCTCCAGCAAGGCAAGACCAGAAGAGGGGGGATCTGCAGGAAGGGTCCCCAGTGTGTTCTAGAAGGTTCTCTCACCTGGCTGATATCCAGGTGTTTCTCCAGGTCATAGGAGTCACTGAGCTGCAGGACCGTCCAGAGCGCAGCCCCTTGCTTGCACTGCCTGCGGAGGAACGACAGGCATCAGAGATGAGAGGAGGGAGGGCAGGTGGGGGCTGACGTCATCCTAATGGGATGCCCACCTCAGCCCCTCCTCACACCCCGGCCCCCAGCCCAGGCTTCCCGCTCACTGATAGGCCAGGAGGATGCCGAGGTTCTTCCTCAGGCCAAGAAGTTGGGACAAGTTCATGGATGACGGCAAGTTCCCCGGAGTGTCTGCAAACTGGGGATGGGACACACAGGAACGGGCCTGGAGCGGGGAGTGGGGGGCAAGGCCACCCAGCTTCCCAGGGCCTAGTCCCACGCTGCCCTGGCACAGCAGAGACCACAACCCTGGGACTCCAGCCCACACCTGCCTCTAACTCAGATCACTCCTGGGCCCTGAATCCTGGCAGGGACCCTCCCTGTGACTCTCCAGGAGGGTGGCCAGCCTGTCTTCAGCAGAGGACCCAGGCCAGCATCTCGGCTCACCTGCTCAATGCAACAGGGAACAAGGATCCCCAATTCCCAGACTCAGTGTTAGGAGGGCAGAGGGCCTCAGGTCTGGGGGCCATCCTTCGAGGTCCCTGCCTGGGGCCTGGGCAGCCTTCCGGGGACTCACTGGCTCTTTTCTCTCACTGGCGGTTTTCCATCTCTTTCCTTGGCCGTCTCCATCATTCCTCCTGTCTCTCTCTCCCTTCTAACCCCTCGGGCTCCTACTTCCTTCTAAACCTCCTGCTCTGCCCACAGTTCTCTCCACGTCCCTCTGGGCCCCAGAGCGGGGCAGGCCCACCTCATAGAGCTCCCCGCTCTCCCAGCTCCGGCACACCAGGGTCTGCACGTTGCCACCCAGCAGGAAGGTGGCGAAGACAAGGAGGATGAGGGGCGCAGCGAAGAGGAAGCTGAAGCCCACACCCCTGGGGAAGGCGGAGGGACAGGCTTGAGACAGGAGGGAGGATGCCCTGGACCGTGCGCTCCAGCCCCATCTCCATCCCGGGGCCAGCATGGTCAGTGAGTCAGCCCCGGGGCAGGAGAGAGGACTCAGAACTGCTCACCGGCCCCACCTCATCCTCCCCCTTGCCCACTCTACCACTGCTGCCCCGGCTGGCCCTGGCAGCCTAGAGGAGAGCGCAGCTGCTCTGCTCGAAGAGCCAGGGCTGCCGGCCTCTGGGCTGAGGACACATGGAGGTGACCAGCTCCAGAGCTCAGCCTCAACGGGGCCACCTGGCATGGTCAGCCATGACCCACCAGCAGAGGCAGCAACCTACAGCATCTGAGTAGGACCTGTGCCACTGACCATAGCTTCTTTGTGAGACAGGCGTGGCCCCATGCCAGGATTTGAGGCTTGGAGAGTGAAACATGGGCTGGATTTCACTCACCCCTTTGGCCAGGCACCTTTATACAGTGACCCTCCTGCACAACTGAATGTGGCAGCCCTGGCCTTAGAGACTATCTAGTTCAGGGCTGGCAAACAGATTCTACCTCTGGTGCCACCTCCTAATGGTAGTGCTGCCTGGACACTGGGTTAAGCAGGATTCTGAGGCTGTATCTGGGCTCAGAGAGAAAAGGTGCCCATTAATTATTAAAGTTGCCACTGGTGTGGGAAGGGGAAGTGCTTCTTATTTGCATTC
>NW_006798273.1:1308199-1391954 GCF_000442215.2 Lipotes vexillifer
TCCTGCTCTAGGCCAACCCTTTTATACACCTGAGGCCCAGTTGGGTTATAATTTGCCCAGGGCCACCCAGCAAGTCGGCCCAGAGCCAGACCACAGCTCAGTCTCTTGATCCCCAGGACTCGCTCCTGCAGCTACACCAGAAGCTGTCCATGGGCATGAGAGGAATGTGCCAGCCCGGGGGCCGGGGGGAGAGACCCTCCCCCTCTCCCCAGCCCTTCTTACACCATGAGGAAGCGGGCTCCAGCCTTGCCCTTGGCTTCCGAGTGGCTGGGGTCTTCCCTGTTACAGAGCCCCCAGATGCCCAGGTTGAGGCCCAGCAGGTTACAGACCACCACAAGCAGGACCACAGAGCACAGCACGCAGCCCACCATCCACCTGCCACAGAGAAGGTGGGCCGTCACGGAAAGGGCAGCAGTGGGCACAGGAGGGGCTGGTGGAGGACCTAGTGGCTGGGTGGGGCCCCTACCCCAAGGCTGAGGCTTTAGAGGTGTGACTTCCTATAGGGTCCCCAGGCTCAGATCCCCAGGGCACACAGCCAAGGTGGGGACACGGAGGCCCAACGAGAGAGGGGCCTTGGCTTAAATGGAGGCGGAGACTTAGCATAAGGAGGGTTGATGAGGGCTGGAAATTGGTTCCAGGGTGGCTGAGAACCTGAGCTGCCCATTCCACCCACGCCCACGGGTTCCCAGGCACCTGTATTTCTCATATCTCTGCACCTCCTTCAGGTAGGCGCGGCTGCTCTGTTCCATCTCCTCCAGTGCTTGGCTCCAGCGAGAAGCCGCCTCCCAGCCTGGGAATGCTTCGACCAGTGTCTTCAGCTCTCTAGGCTGCTGGGCCACCACCTTCTTCAGCTCTGCCCAAAGCAGCAGGGGCTTATGGGATGGGGAAGACCCCCAGGGGCCCAGGGAGGAGACGGATGGACAGGAAGAACATCTGGGATGCACAGAGATGGTTCGCTCTCTGTCCAGGTCCAGCCAAGAGGACAGCCTTCACCTCCCCCACCCCACTACCCTACTCCTCTCTCAACAAGCCTCGTCGGTAGGGGTGCGTTGGGGGGCATCCTAGGCAGCCAGCCTGGCCCCTGGGCGGGGCCTCACCTCTGATCATGTCGGCCGTCTGCAAGGTAGCCAGAGCCGGAAGGGCATTGAAGGTACTGTTCTCCTGCCGGAACCAAATGCAGCTGTGCCTCCTGCTGTCCACCCGGGTGTCCTAGCTTGGGGGACCCCTGCATGCCAGGTCCAGTGGGAGAGCTTCCCCCCTCGGCGCTCCCAGACCAGGAAATCAGGAAACAGGCTTCCCTTTGCTCTCTTAGTCAGTGCCTTCCTCCCCCCTCCCTCAGCCTAGCCTGACTCAATTCCCCCAAACATTGCTCCTTTCTGTCCCCGCCCCTCTTGCTTAGACTATTGCAGTAGACTCCTAGCTATCCTCTCATCGCTCCCAGCCACTCTGCACAGGACCACCAGGACTATTTCCCTAAAGTCCAGCTCCAGTCTATTCTTCCAGCCTCAGGCCCCATTTCCCTCCTCCCGGAACATTCTGCTCTAGTTACCCAGCACGACCGACTCACCGTTTCCCCAACCCTGGCATTTTCCAGGCCCTGGGTCACAGGTGCTGACTCATGCTTCCCCACAGCCCGTCTCCACCCAGGAGAGCCCGCCTGTCGTCTGGGGCTCAGCTTGCGTGCTCGCTCCTTGGCCATCCCCAGACCCCACCCCCTGAGGGTCCTAGCTCTTCCTTCTGAGCTCCAGGCCTGCCTCCCCCACCAGACCCCGTGCACACGAGGACCAGCATCGCGAGCCTCCAGCCCAGGGCGCCACGTGGTAGGCGAGGCCCTGATGTGACTCAAGTCTTAGGTTCAACTGGGTTCCCACCCCAAAAGTGAAAAACTGAGGCCCCTCACATTTGAGTTCCCAGCTAGGTTGCAAAGAAGTCGGGTAGACTGGGGCAGGCACTCACCTCCTGGACCATGCTGGAGAAGTTGGCCTCTGGGACACCTTTCAGCCGATGCAGGGCATCATCCACAGAGGGCACCTGAAATGGTTTGAGGGGCCTGTTATGACAAAGTCCACAGAGAGGCCTGGGAGGGGTCCTTGGGGAAGGATGGGGGCAGAGGCCTCTGAATACTGTGTCCTCGTGTGCAAGATGGGGACCACCACAGCCCCGAAGGCCCTGGGTGGCAGCGAGAACTCAAGAAACAAAGTCACATGAGGCTCACGGCACAGCGCGTGGCCCAGGGAAGCTCTCACCCCACCGCCAGGATGACCATCCTTAACCCTGGGTGCGTGGAGAGGGCAGGGGCAGCCCAGGGAAAGGGATCGGGAGTCCGCTTCAGGAAACAGCCGGAACAGAGGCTGCCCAGGGATTCCTGGGGCAGCGGGCAGAGCAGCCCCTTTCGCCCCAAGGGGCCTCAGGCCTGGGCCTGCACCTGGCTGAAGTCAGCTCCCAGCTCCAAGGCGTGGGCTCTGTCCAGGGCCTCTGCACAGCCCCGGCAGCCGGGCTCCTGCAGCAGGGCCAGGAGGCGCTCCCGGTGCCCCTGGACAGCCGGCGCCAGGGCCTGCTGCCCCTCCTGAAGTTCCACGGAGGTGGCGTTCAGGGCTCGGAGGTGGTCCACGGAGACCTGCAGGGCTGCGAGACCCACATTTGGACTGAGTGGTCTCCACTGCTACAGCATCCTTGGAGACATTGCAGGAGGCAGAACATCTTTCCCTCCCAAACCCAAGGGACTGGTGGTCCTTAATCTCTGTAGTTATAACGGAAACTGCCCTGGGGCACGTTAAGCCAGGAGTGGGCAAAGGTGCCACAGGGGATCCTAGGATAAAGCCGTGAGAGAGTCAGGGGCTGGGACCGCTGACAGTGTAAGAAATGCAGGGCTGGGCGAGGGCGGGGCCTGCCCCCCAGCGACACTCACCCTGGCCCAGGCTGAGCACGGAGGCCAGGACCTCATACACGGTGCTCTTGAGCTGCGTGTGGATCATGTTCCCAATGCTCCCGTGGACACCTGGAGAGCACAGGGCAGTCTGCAGGGCTGGCCCCCAGGAGACTAGGGGCCTCCCCACCCAACCATCCTCCTCCCCTGGGTTCCGGAGGGTGGTCTTGCGGCAGAGTGGCCGCCGTACTCCCCAGCTGGACCCTATTCCCGCCTCTGCGAGGGTGTTCCCAGGTGGAGCCTGGGATGAGGGGATGAGAGGCCTCCCCAAGGCAGGCCTGAGCTGGAACCCTCACCATCCAGTTCCTCCAAGACTTGCTCCTGAGGAAGGGAAAACTGCTGTGCCACGGCCTGCAGCTCCTAGGCAAACACAGGGCCGTGAGGCGGCTCCTTCCTGTCACTGGACACCCCGGCTCCCGTCCCTTCCCCAGCCCTTATTCCCCCACTACCCGCCACAACTGGGCGTCCGTCCTGAGAATACCATGGGTGCCGTCATGGATTACAGTGACTCTCCAGCAGGGGGCAGTCAGGCGCGTGCTGGAAGGGGCACCGTCTCTCATGCGCAGGCTATGCACGAATTTGCAGGACCTACCCTGCTCTGTCCCGCCCATGGCTGGCGCTCATGGGGGCACGTGCGGGGTTACTTGGCGCTCACCTGGGGGACATCGGCGACCAGGCCCCGGAGGCTGAGCAGAGTCTCCGGCAGGGCCTTGGCACTGGGGCCCACCTGCTCATGCGTGCGTTGGTTGGTGACAAAGGCAGTGACCACGCCGATCCTGCAGGGATGGGGGAAGAGCAAGGGGCTGGCTGGATGCCCGATGGCACCTTGGGCCTCGGCCCACGCCTCCCGCCTGACCTGGGCGCCCCTCACAGCAGTACGAGGGTGGTCAGCAGCAGGAAGGCCACGAGGGTGCCTCGCTCGCAGGCCATCGTCTTGTGCTCCATCTTCACTCGGCCCCCACAGGGCCGGCGGCAGCGGCAGCAGCAAAAGCAGAGCCCAGCGGTGGGTACCACCAGGAGGTAGAGGCCGGTGATCACAGCACACACCACGTAGCCTGCCTCATACCGCACCACCTGGGCAGGGCAGCAAGGCATGAGGGGCTGTCCTGACCCTGCCATCCCAGCCCTCTCCCGCCTGACTCTGGAGGGAAACCCGAGGGGAGGGAGGCGCACTACGGGGCGGGGCGCGGGGGCACTATGCACACATCTCGCAGCTCCTTTAACTCTTGTGAGGGGCGTCGTGTTCTTAGTGTTATTTACCATCCTACAAACAAAGGACACTGAAGTCCAGGGAGGCTAGGGCTCCCTGCAAACCCCACAGCCGCTGAAGGGCAGAGCCGTGGTTAGAAATCAGGTGCGCGGACTGCAGTGCTCACGGAAAAGGGGAAGGGATGCCAGAAACCCCACCCTGGGGCACACCCAGCAAGTGGGCTGAGCCCACGAGGCCCTTCTCCTTCGGTCTCTCGTGCTCACCGCTGAACGCCCTCCCCCGGCAGCGCCCCCCACCCCCACCCCGGCCGCTCACCTCATCCGCCTTCACGGAGGATGGCTCATTCAGCAAGGCCTTTATCAGCTCTAGGAAAAGAGTCAAGCTGGGTCTGGGGGCAGCGACTGCCCTGGCCCTGCGTCCACCCCCGCTGCCAGGCAAAGGTGGGCTCTCCGAAGGGGGTCCTCCCACCACCTCGGCACCCTCGGAGAAGGCAGTGTCACCACAGCCCGGAGCCCTCGTGCCTCAGCCAGGCTACAGGAGGCTGTGTCTGCAGGGAGGCCTGGCTCCCCCCTCGTCCTGCGCCCCCCAGGTAGGCCCTGCAGTGGGGAAGCCTGCAGCCCGGTTAAAAGCAGAGAAGGGGCCTGGCCTAGCAGCAGCTCTTCCCCTAAGAGGCAGGGGACGGGCTGGGAGCTGTCCTGCTGCCCATCCTGGTCCTCACAACCAGCACGGCGCCACCAGACGCAGAGAAAAAGCTCAACCAGCCTCTTGGAGAACTTTGACTGTAACTTCCGCTGCCCTAGGACAGAGAAGCCGCGGCTCAGAGAGGAAAAGGGGATTGTCCAAGGTCACGCAGGAAGGTGATGCCCTGGGTGCCCGGGCCTTCCGGGCAGGAAGATGGGGCTGGGGAGTGCTGGGGACCCTGCTCTCCAAGTGCCTGCCGACGGTGGGTGCGTCCCTCGGTGGAGAGGAGATTAGGGTGCAGAGTGGGGACCCAATACCCGCCGAGGCCCGCCCGGGGGAGGGGCGCACTCACCGGCGGGGAAGGGGTTGAGCTGCACCACGGAGAGGAAGCGGCGCACGGTGCCGTAGAGGGGGTCCAGGGGCCCTGGCGCGCGGACGCGAGGGGCCAGCCAGCGGGTCTTGGCCGCCGGGGCGAACGCCAGGCGCTCCGCCGGGCCGAGGGCCCCGCAGTCCGCCGCGCCCGCCCGCCGCAGGGCCAGGGCCAGGGCCAGGGCCAGGGCCAGCCCCAGGCCCAGCGGGGCCGCCAGGAGGCCGGGCGCACGCACCATGGGGTCGGCCGGTGGGCTGCGGGCCGGGCGGACGGGGCTCAGGCAGCCGAGAGTGCGGGCTTCACCAGCCTCCGTCCCGCTGCTCTCGAAACCGGCCCGACAGGTTTGGGCTACCTGGGCACCCGCCGGAGCGCGGCCGGGGCAGGGGCGGAGGCCTGGGCTGGGGGTGGGGTTTGCGGGGTGGGGAGCAGGGCCTGGTCCGGACCCGCTCCCAGCGGCCTGGGGTGGGAGCCTGGGCGCCCTCTCCCCTTCCCAGATGCTCCTGGGAGGGCTGCCTCCGGAGCTGGGTGGGGAAGGCACCGCGGTACCTCTGGGTTATCTAGGATGGCCCAATTTCAACTGTTACATCCTGCGCCCAGACGCAGCCGCCAAATCTGGGGCCTGGGAAAACAACCACCCCGTGAAGGTCTGGCCCAGAGTGCGGCAAGACCAGCCACCGGGCCCAGGAACCAGGCTCCTCCCCCAGCTTCCTCTGGGGCCTGCTCTGTTTCCTAGGGTCATGTCTGCGCCCGTGCCAGGTCATTCTGGAGCACAGAGGCCACAGGGCTTTGTCCAGAGCGGCTCTCTGAGGGGCCACTGAGACGGGCACAATCCTTTGGGAGAGTGAATCCCAGCAAAGCTGTGACCAGCAATGTCCCAACCAGTCATCAGCTGAAAGAACTATCAGGAATATGCCCAGAGATGAAGTGAGAGAGTGGCATGGACATATAGACACTACCAAATATAAAATCGATAGCTAGTGGGAAGCAGCCGCATAGCACAGGGATATCAGCTCAGTGCTTTGTGTCCACCTAGAGGGGTGGGATAGGGAGGGTGGGAGGGAGACGCAAGAGGGAGGAGATATGGGGATATATGTACATGTATAGCTGATGCACTTTGTTATACAGCAGAAACTAACACACCATTGTAAAGCAGTTCTACTCCAATAAAAATGTTAAAAAAGAAACAAAAAAGAATATGCCCAGAGATGTGTCTGCACAGGCCTCTATTTTGTCAGTGGCTGTAAGCCCAGGACCCAGAGGGTGCCTGTAACTGAGCAGTCGGGGGAAATATTGCTAAATGGATGGAAGATGATCCTGGCAACATTATTCATGATACCGGAAGCAGCCCCGATGGCACTACCGTGAAAAAATTGGTGAAATGATCACCTCACACACTGGGCTGTCATTAAAGAAACCGATGTGGAGGGCTTCCCTGGTGGCGCAGCGGTTGAGAGTCCGCCTGCCGACGCAGGGGACGCAGGTTCGTGCCCCGGTCCGGGAAGATGCCACATGCCGCGGAGTGGCTGGGCCCGTCAGCCATGGCCGCTGAGCCTGCGAGTCCGGAGCCTGTGCTCCGCAACGGAAGAAGCCACAGCAGTGAGAGGCCTGCGTACAGCAAAAAAAAAAAAAAAAAAAAAAGATGATGTGGAAATGGCTCTTTTGACCTGAACGATGCTCACAGCGCACTAACAAGTGTGAAAAGCTGATGACAAATGGCTGAATACACGGAGTGAAGGCATAAAACAATGATAATCTCCGGTGGAATCACGGGCAATTTTTAATTCTCTTCTGCTCATCTGTGCTTCCTAATGTGTGTGCAACAAGCATGCGTTACTTGTGTTCAGAAGAGTATTAGAAGTTTGGGAGCTTCCATAGCAGCCCCCATGGGAGCCCTGGAGGGAGAGGCTGGGCCTGTCCCTGCGTCCCCCCAGCTCAGCCCCGGTCTGCGGGATGTGTGAGGGGCACAGGGGTTTTTGGCTGTTCACGGGAGTCTGCAGTAGAGAAGTGATTTTACTGTAAGTCACGGCTGGGCTTGCAGCAGAGTGCCCATGCTTCCCACTGCTGCCCCCACAGTTTGCTCAGAGCCGGGGGATAAGAGTACACAGTTGTGGAAGGAAGAGTCCAGTTAATAACGGGGTGCAGACAGGAATCGGAACCTCATCAAAGGGTGACTCAGAGATGAGGGTCACGGCTGCAGTGGGGAATGGGCTGGGGGTGCCCTAGTTCCTCAGGTCCAGGGCAGGGGGTGCAGTCCAGGGCCAGCACTGACCCCTGGAGCCCAACCTCAGTCATGGGGGAAGGCCCCTGACCCCTCCACCCTCTGACTGTGCTGAAAAGCTAAACGCAGGCCGTGCCCATCCCTCACCCTTCCCATCTGACTCACCTGCGCTCAGCAGCTGTGCTGGGGGGTGTCTTGGCCTCCTGGAAGCTGCCATCAGGAAGGCCTGGTCTCCCCACAGCCTGCCTGCCCCTCTTCGCTTTCCTCCTCCAATGTGAGCTGTCAGAAGGAATGACTCCCCTGGCCGTCACTTTCTATCAATAACTTGAGTCCCGCCACCAGCAGCATGGAAATAGCCCTTTCCCAAGTTGATATAATCGACCTATGTGGTTTAGTAACTGCCATTTAGGCTTTTTTGTATTTTCTGACTTGGGTGCACCCAAGAGAGTGCAGGAGAGTTGAGGTCCCAGCTTCCTGGGGAGGATTAGAAACCCTTGGAGCTTTGGGAAATAAGCAGCCCAGCCCCCCAGGTCCTGTCTCCCTGCCAAACTCTTCTCAACTGTTGTAATTAAGCCAATCAGTTGCTACTGCTATTGTTTTCCTGTGTCTCTAATAAAAGCACTGCACTTTGAAGATAAGCGTTCACCCAAGAAAAACACAAAATATACCAAGCCTCTTTTTTAGCATAGGGCCAGGAGGGTTGATAAAGATACTGAATCTGCCTATTTGATAGGTGGACAAAGTGAGGCATCGAAGAAGGGATTTTCCCCAGGCAGTGGCCAAGCCAGGAGTCTCCTTCCTGAGCTGGATCCTGATGGAACAATCTATCATCAAACTGGCTGGTCAGCCTGCGTCTCCTCCCCTCCCCCAGCCCTAACTGGGAGAGCAGGTGGGGCTCAGGGGTCAGCCCTGGGTGCTCTGCAGAGGAGGAGACGAAATTGCTGCTAGAATTGAATTCCTTGGAGGAACAGACCGAGCAGACTGCGTGGGGCTGGGCCCCTCGGCAGCAGGGATACCCCTGCAGCAGCCTCTAAGGGCATGGGGCTGGCAGGCAGCAGGGCTGGAGGGCTTCCAGATGTTGGGAAGGGGGTCCAAAGGAGGTTCTGTCCTGCGCACTCCTTTTAGTCACGCCTTTCTGGGCACACCTGCACCTCCCTTCCTCCCGCTGCTCCTGGGCCCCCTACCAGCCATGGAAATTCTTTTTTTTTTTTTTTTTTTTCGGTACGGGCAGCTTGCGGGATCTCAGTTCCCCAACAGGGATTGAACCTGGCACGACAGTGAAAGCGCCGAGTCCTAACCACAGGACCACCAGGGAGTTCCCTAGAAGAAACCATTTTAAAGTTAAACTTTGTTTCAACAATAAATTTTAAGCATTTAGTAGACAGCTCCAACATTACCAGTTATCTCATAATTTGGAATGTGGCAAAATCAAGGCACAAAATATCTCTCTTCCTCTTCCCGGCCCCCAGTTATGCAGAGAGAAGGGATGTAAGGAATTGAGAGTTGTTTCTCATGATGTAGAGGACAGGAGGCTGAAGGAAAAACCAGAAGGTGATCTTCAAATACAAAGTCCTCCCGGACCGGGTTCCCGACACGAACCCGCGTCCCCTGCATCGGCAGGCGGACTCCCAACCACTGCGCCACCAGGGAAGCCCCATGGAAATTCTCTGGTTGATCTAGGATAAGCTGGCCCTTGTTACCTTGGGAACACTTCCCAGGGCCACTTTCCCACACTTGACTTCAAACATCATCCGAAGTTTGATGGTCCCCAAACCCCACAGCCCTGAGGTCAGGGAGGGGAGAGTGGAGGTGGAGACCTGGGGGTGAGGAGAGGGACTCTGCCCTGATTCAGAAAGCAGTTGGGCCCAAGGACGCCAGGTGCGGCCCTCTGGGTCCCTCATGCCGCCTGCCCTTGAAACAGAGCAGAGGAGATTATCCAGCAAGGAAGCAGCAGGTGAGGGCTCTGGTTCTTCCTTCCGGCCTCAGGAGCCGATGCTGTGCCCTGGGAATGGGCTGTAAGTCAACCCCAGGGGACAGATCATCGAGGCTAGAGCACAGCGTCGCCTTAGTCAACGCCCTTTTGATGGCAAGAATCAGAGACCCACTTAGGTCGCTGAAGGACCTGCTGAAGGATTTAAAAAGTGAGCATTTATTATAGGGATACGGGACATTTGAGGAGCCCAAGCATGGGAGGTGGAGCTGGGTCGCAGGAGGGCTTGGGGCTGGAACAGGAAGCCCACTGAGTGCCCCCTGCTCTGTCTCAGGGGGTCTCTGGGTGGAGGCCTCCCCCGCTGCACGCTGGCCGGTATCCTCTGCAGACCAACAGGGCAGAGAGGGCCGTGCCGCCAGCCCAAGGCTACCTGTTCTCCCAGGTCTGCTGGTGCCAGAGGTTATAGCACCGCAGGCCACATCCTGAATCAGAGCAGGAAGAAACTGATGGTGCCAACCTGAGACAGCGTCCCCCAGGCCACTGCAGTCCGGCCCTTGGAGACAGCCTTGCGTGGTCCAGTCACTGCTGCTGGGCCCACTGCGGTGGCTGGTGCATGTGTGTGGGGACGGTCCCCCGAGCAGGAGGTAACATCTGAAAGATGTTGGTCCCAGTCATGGGAGCAGGACTCTGGTTCCAAAAAGCCAGCAATGTATCCTTCTGAAAAGCTTTTGGTTCAGAAGTCAATGAGAGGAGAAGGGGTAACTGTGGGTATATTTTGGAGAATTTCTACCATCGTGAACCCTGACCCACGAGAGCATCCCTGGCCTCTTGTCCCTCATACCTGCATCCAGCCACTCAACAGTGTCCTTCCAGTGCCCCCTCCTGGGCATTTCTTCAGAATGGACCATCGAAAGTGGGTATCAGGCTATGTGACTCCTCGGCGTCAAACCCTCCAATGGCTCTTGCACCAGCCTCAGGATAGAAGTGAATTCCTTAACCTGGCTCACCAGGCCCTTGGCCACTGGTCCCACCTCAGTCCCCCTGGAAATTTCCCGAGTGCTCTGCCCTCCCTGTGACATTCCCCTCTGTCCTGTTCCTGCCACAGGATCCCCTCTCCTTCACTCTTATTCCCATCTTGCACCCCACTTCTGTTAATCCCCTAAGACTTAGCTTGGTGGTCATTTCTAGGAGGCTCCCTGGACCGCTCCCCCAGGCTGAATTGGGGGCCCCTTCAGGCTGCTTCCCTATCACCTGTTCACCAGTCTGTCTCCCCGACATAAACAAGCTGTATTTATTCATTAGGTTTTTTAAAAAAATTATTTTTTGACCGTGCAATGCGTTATGTGGGATCTTAGTTCCCCTACCAGGGATGGAACCTGGGCCCCTGCACTGAACGTGCAGAGTCTTAACCACTGGACCACCAGGGAAGTACCAACAGGTTGTATTTTATTCACCTTCACCATCTCCTCAGCCGCGTGCACAGTCCCTGGCACACGGACTGTTCTCCATAAATGTTTCCCTAGGCGTGAGGAAAGCAGATTTCAAAACCTTTAAAGATAAGATTTTCTTGCAGCCAGAGAGTCTGAAAGTGAATGTGATTCAAGAATAGATGGGAGAGGGGAATTCCCTGGAGGTCCAGTGGTTAGGACTCTGTGCTTCCACTGCAGGGGGCACGGGTTCGATCCCTGGTTGGGGAACGAAGATCCCTCATGCTGTGCAGTGTGGCAAAAGATAAAGAATATGGGGCTTCCCTGGTGGCGCAGTGGTTGGGCGTCCGCCTGCCGATGCAGGGGACACAGGTTCGTGCCCCGGTCCGGGAGGATCCCGCATGCCGCGGGGCGGCTGGGCCCGTGAGCCGTGGCCGCTGAGCCTGCGCGTCCGGAGCCTGTGCTCCGCAACGGGAGAGGCCACAACAGTGAGAGGCCCGCGTACCTAAAAAAATAAATAAATAAATAAAGAAAGAAAGAAAGAAAGAAAGAAAGAAAGAAAGAAAGAATATGTGGGAGAATTTCCCCAAACCGAAATTCCCTGTGGTGGTGAGTGAAGCTGGCGAGGAAGGGGTGGGGTGGGTGGGGAACGGGAATAGGCTCTTTGGGGAGGGGTGTGTCCGTGGGAACGTCTTCATGAGCCTTGCCCAGCAGTGAGGATGGGACGCAGCCCAGAGGGAGGCCACAGGAAGCACGTGGGGCTTTCAGCAAAGTGCTCCAGCATCTCAGTGATCATTGCTGCAGGCCGGGTGCAGGTTCCAACATGGCCAGCTAGCTGTGGCCGGAAGGCGGCAGGTGTGTCGGGACCTCAGGCAGGCAGCTTTGTCAGAAGCAGTCAGAGTCAGGAGCGCAGGGGCCCAGGCAGACAGAGATGGCCACGCTCCGGTTTGCCATGGCAGGATGAGCTTCTAGACGAGGCAGCCCAGTAGTGAACAGATTCTCCAGGCAGACTTGCTGTAGGGAGGTTCTCGGTCAGCTGAAGACTTCAGTCTTTGCAGCCCAGGGCCCCTGGGTGGGCTCTGCACCCTCAGCATGGCCAGGGGAGTCCCCTTGAGATCCCTTGAGACCTGAGGGTCACCCCTTGAGTCCCCTTGAGACTTGAGGGTCACCATATCCTCAAGACTTGATCTCTGTGTCAGTTGGGAGGACAGCATCTTCTGGCCTGAGCCAGACTTCCTGGGCTGCCCTCTCTCTCCAAGGTCAGGGCCCAGGCCTCATGTGACACTGACATCAGCTCCCTCCTCACCCTGTGGCACTTGCAGCCATGGCCTCTTGGGGAGAAGACAGACAGAGGCCTGGTTTGCAGAACCTCGGGGCCATTTGGGGAGTCGTGTGGTCCAGGAGCACCGCAGGAGCCGGCTGCGCCTCCCCTAGAGCCTGACTTAGAAGGGAAATAGGCACAGGTTGGAGTGCAGCCTTCTGGACTCCAGTGCAGCCTCCTCAGCCTCCTCCCATCACCACAGTAGGTGCCAGGGAAGGTTGTTGATGGTCCCTCTTTGGAGGTGCCATGCGTCCATTGCTTCCCCTTGGGCGCTTTTGACAGCACCACTGACCAGACCCTCAGGAGCTCTGTCTGACCCCTGAGTCTCCTCTTGGGCACATTCAGGTGCCCAGGAGGTCCAGACCAAAAGTCTTAAAGAGCAAGTTCCTATATTGTAGCTAGGAAAAAATGGCTCCACCCTCTGTCCCCTTAAGACAGCTCTGCGAGGACACAGGCTATAGCAGAGGCTCCCCGGAGTGGAGACCTGGAAGAGGGGTGTTGAGCCCAAAAGATAAGCCCACCCAACCATGACCAGCAGATGGGTTACATCGTGGAGAGTTGAAAAGTGATATCTAAAGTCCACAGGGTAGTTTCAGGTGGCGTGTTGCCTGCTCTGAATCAGAACCTGTCTCCTGTTCGACATCGACTACGCGAAACCAGGAGGAATGGTGTGTGGTCCTGATAACAGAGTGAGGGTTCGAAAGAATCTCAATCCACTGGACTGGGGGGTTCAAACCCGCAGCATGAAATGGAGCCAGAACTATTCACAGGCAATTCACAAACAGATTCCTAGATTCATAACTGTGGAAACAAAAAGACCATAATGGGCCAGCTGACCACAAGGTAGCACATTATTGAGGTAGCACCTCAATAATGAGGTCAGACAGCTAAGATGCCTTTGTAGTGCTAGCCAGCCCCAGAGGTCAAAGGTCCCCCCTGCGGAGGCCCAGGGCCATTGTCCTGTGCGGCTCAGCCCTGCTCTGGAATTTTAACTCCCTCTTGTGACAGCCGCGACTAGGTAGGTGAGCCAGGGCCAGAGCACCAAGCCAGGAGCGGCCACCTGTGCCCAGGAGAGGACCACCCCCAGAGGTCAGGAGGGACAGGAGAGCCAGGGAAAAGACCCCGATGGCTTCCCGTCTTCCATGCTGGAAGCAGCCATGAGACTTGCCCTGCCTGTCCCCCCAGCCCCGCCCCTACCTGTCTCCTTCCTCCTCTGCCCCGCTGCAGGCTGGGCCACGAACCTAGTCACAGCCACTGGGGACACGGACGGCAGCCCTGCTGGGGCTCCACGCCAGCACCATTTCCCCTTTTCCGTGCTGCTGGTGTGTCCTCCAGGCTGATGATGGGGCTGAACGCGTCAGGGTCCCCCTCGACCGTGGACGAGGACATAGGAACCCCCCTGACACCCAAGAGGTCCCAGGCACTCCTGCACCCCTGCAGCAGGCCCCTGAGAAGTATGTCTGCAGTGACCACCCTCTAGGAGGCAGGACGCTCTCTGCAGGAGGGAACTGGGTAGTTGCTTTTCCGGCCTCTTTTGAAAGGGAAGGTCTTTCTTCTCTCGGCGACTTACAGTGAGAACACTGCCCTCACCCCCATTTCGTTAGAGAAGGACTGATCCAAAGTGAGGGTCTCATCATGCTGTGCATTTATCTGACGCACGATCACCGCTAATTGGAACACAGGTACCACAAAACAGAAAGTGTGGACGTACTCTTCTAGGAGTGTGAATTACACATCAGTCTGTGTCTCTAAAACATAAGGAGGCCACATAAAACTGTGGGAGGGGCTTCTGAATCACATACTCTCACCCAGAGAAATGCCAGCTTTTGAGGAATGGGGACAATGGCAAAAGCATTCAGTCTCACCGGAGACCTTCTCTTCCTGATAAGATGCAACGCCCCAAACTTCAGTGTGGAGAACTGGTGTTTTCAGGGCTGTGAGAGAGCTGTCCTCTGAGCAGGAGACTTGGGCTCCGTCAGCAAGAAGAGCAGAGATGAAGACTGTCCATCCACACAGCTGGGGTGTGGGGCTGTCAATCAGGCTGAAGATGCCCAAACCAGAATCACCGGCAGAGGTCTGGGTAGCATCCCACTGAATTAGAATCTCGGGGGGCGGGGGCTCAGGTGGATGCAGGTTCGTGAGCTCCCCGGGGCTCCTGATGGGCCAAGTGGACTGAGAGCCATGGCTGTGGGCAGTCCCGGCCCCGCCCCCCAGGCGAGCAGCCCTTGTCCTGGAGGGCAGGGGTCTCCACACTCGGAAAATTTCCTGCGGGGACGTGGGGAGGGGCTGTCAGGACTCCACTCCTGCCTGCAGCCATCTCCACCTCCACTTTCTCCACCCCCCACAGGAAGGTGCCAGAGTGCCAGGCTTCAGGGGCCAGATCAATACAGGTCTGGGGAGTATATGTGAGAAGTGGGGATCACGTTGGGCCCCTCAGCTGCTCTCAGGGTGTGAGGGGCAGGAAGCAGCCAGGTGGCAGGGAGGAGCTTGGGCGTCAGAAGAGCCCAAGAAGCACCTTTTGGGAAGCCTTCAGTTAGATGTGGACCAGCCGGGATTTGGGGAGTAACACCTGTCCCCAGAATGTTTGGAGATGCGGAGACCTCCCTGCCAAGGCCCAGCAGCCTCTGGGGTTCCTTGGGGGGCACTGTTGGGGGCCAGTGAGGCCACAGTGAGCTCTTAGGGATGGGCTACTGTGCTGGCGGGAAAACAGATGAGTCAGAGACCAAAGCAGTGGAGTCCCCACCTCACTCCAGCTGGTCCTTCGGATGCAGAGGACACTGGGAGAAGGGTCTCAAAATCAAGATGACAAGGGGGCAGTGACATCCAAGTGCAGTGGACAATGGAACAGTGTTTTCGAAATGCAGAAGACAGTGGGGCAGTGCCTCCTCTGAATGCAGGAGAGGATGAAGGGGTCTCTCCCAAACGCAGAGGAGACCAGCACAGCGCCCTGGGGATGCAGAGAACTTGGGAGCAATTCCTTCAAAAGCAGAGGACCGTGGAGCAGCGACCCCAGACGCAGAAGGTGGCAGAGCAGTGAAGGGAAGTGGATAGCCGAGCGGCGCCTTTGCATTTGTAGGACAGTGGGCAGTGTCTTCGAAATGCAGAAGACATTGCAGCTGTGCCTTCAAAATGCACTGGACAATGGAGCAGGAACCCCCAGTGAAGCCGTGAGAGTGGCAGGGATGTCTTAGTACAAGGGACCGTGGAGTAGAGGCTCCAGACGCACAGAGTGTGGCTCAGCACCTTCCACACACGGGGGAGAGAAGAGGACAACCTCCAGATGCAGATGACGTCCAAAATAGTTGGCAAAGGAGCAGTCCCTTCAAAAGGCAGTGGAGGGCTTCCCTGGGGTCCCCGGGACATCTATCTTAAAGCCAGAAGATTAGTAACCTTAATTACACCTGCAAAATCCCATCACAGCAGTGCCTAGAATAGTGTTTGTTGAATAACCAAGGGACAGGAATCTTCAGGGGATATCTCTAGACTTCTGCGTATGATAGGTTACTTTATTGTAAAGCTTCTCACTTGTCTTTAATTTGCTAATATGATCTCTGAGTCTCCCAAAAGGAAGTCTTCTATGCCAGCCGTTTCTGTTAAGATTAGATTCAACTGACTATTTCAGAAAATCCAAAATAACAATGGGTAAAGCAAAACAGGACTGTAGTCTCGCATAAAGTGAGACTGGAGGTTGGTCATCCAGGGCTGGCCTGGCAGTTCCACGAAGCAACAGCACCCAGGCTCCTCCTCTCTTTTGTTTACTCTGGCTGTTTCTAACCTCGTGATTGCCTCCTGGAACAAAATGAGGGTTGGAGGTCCAGTCATCACATTGACATTCCAGGCTGGGGAACAGCTGGGAGGGGCTGATATCCCTCCTGGCTAAGGCAACTTCCTTTAAAGCAGCCTCTACCCGCCCCCCACAACCCCCACCATGTCACTTCCAGACCTTGAATTTACATTTCATTGTCCAGTGCTTGATCAGAAGGCCACACGGAGCTACAGGGAGGCTGGGAACATGTTCTTTGGGCTGGGTGCTCTGTGCCTGGAAAAAAGCCAGGGTTCTGTGGCTCAGGAAGAAGTGGGGTGTGGACACTGGGTAGATCCAGCTTTCGCTGCTACCCTGGGTGCTCCAATCATATTTGACTACAGATGCCTTTGTTTTCAGAGCACAGTTCAGAAAGTGTGTTTTCCTTTAACCTGCAGAATGTGTTACGTCTAGCTGCCCAATACGTTTAGGTTCTACTCTCCTAGTCCCCGAGTAGTGAAAGTATTTTAAGACCGAATTATACAGTACTGGAGAAAATGTAAACATTCATCCCTAAATTGTATCAGAACAGGATCCTGTGCTTGCCAAACCCAAGCCACATCATTCGTGTCTTCCCTTTCCCCTTTCACTTGTGTTTGACTCTGCTGGTACTCAAATGTGGTACAGCATGCATGGCGGGAACAACAGCTCCAGGCAAAACCTTCAAGGCACAGGGGAGCTGCAGGTCCTGCATTGGGGCCCATTCTGCCAGCTGCACCCGCGGGACTGGACCCCTGAGCAGGGACTGCTGCCTAGAGGTCCCCAGCTTCTCTCCTCTCCTGTCCCGGTCATACGGCTCAACTCCTGCCCTGCATCATCCGCCTCCACTCCCTTTCAAGGTCACTTCTCTGTTGGAGACCTTGGAGCAAAGGAGGACTATATCTCAGGACCCCTGTTCACCTTGCAGCAGTCACCACCTGGCATCTGGGGAGCCAGCCTTTATTCTTCATCCCTGACTCACCACTAAAACAATTATGTAAAGATCTCTGACTACTGGCTAGGGGGTAAAGGAAGGTGACTGCCGCAGACGAAGGAAAAAATCCTCAAACTGAAATGTCAGTCATCACATTCCTAGCAACCCGCTCAGCTCTCTCCAGGGGGAGTTTCTCCGGGGCTCTGTCCGTCCTCAGGCCCTTCCTCCACCGTGCTTTCTTAAGTCTTCCTCCTGTCTCAGGTCCTGGTATTGAAAACCCCAACTTGTAACCTGAGGGTACTGTCGTCAAGGGATTCTGTTCGGGCTGGGATATGAGTGCCCTCCGTGTACACAGCAGGTGACACTTCAAGAACACGTCTGTCACACTCAGGGAGGTCGGCTCTGGGTTCCGGCCTCTCACTTCAGACTCATTAACCTCTTAGGACCTCAGTTTCCGCAAATGCAAAAGGGAGGTTTGGTCTTGCCTGATTGCTGAGGTTGGCCCCTCATCCCCACAAAGTGACCGCTAACTTCCACTGATTGCAGCAGGGCGAGTTCTGGCCCAGACAGCATCGTTCCCGCAGATGAGGCAGGCCTGGGACGAGAGGCAAGGGTGCCCGTTTCCAGGGCTGAGACACAGCCAGGGTCTTTCTGGCCAAGAGGGAGGGAGGGTGCAAACCCAAGAGACGGAGAACATCAGGGCGTCGATGGAGGGGCAGCTGGGGTGAACGCTGATGCCCCGCCAGGTGACCCGTGGGATGAATGACTGCAAGCTGCGAAGGGGACTGCTCGAGGATGGCCAGACCAGGAGCACACTTTGGTGATGAGGGCACTGTGCCCCAAAGCAGACTGGGCCCTTTGAAAGGAGGCGGGACAAAGCAGGGATGTGGGTGTC
Source organism: Lipotes vexillifer (assembly GCF_000442215.2). NCBI lineage: Eukaryota > Metazoa > Chordata > Mammalia > Artiodactyla > Lipotidae > Lipotes > Lipotes vexillifer. Next base: position 1,325,893 of record NW_006798273.1, read on the forward strand.
AGCAGGATAGCTCCAGGAGAGGAAGAGCTAAGGGAATACACTGGGACCAAGGATCTAGACTAAACTGGGGACCAGGCAGGATGTATGGAGTCCAGACACATCAGAGTCAGTGTAAGGCAATGAGGTGGCAAACCTTCGGTGGACAGAAGTTTGGCATCGAGAGGCAGCAGCACGGGAATTCCTTGGCGGTCCAGTGTTTAGGACTCTGCGCTTTCACTGCCAAAGGCGTGGATTCAATCTGGCCAGGGAACTAAGATCCTGCAAGTCAGCCTGCGAGGCCAAAAGCAAACAAAAAAGAGGTAGCAGCAGGCTAAGGACAGCAGGAACTAGATACACAGCTGGGACCCAGGTGAGTGCAGATTCCAAGACACCAGCAGGTAAGTGTAAGTCTCAGCAGGCAACAGCCAGCCAGGGCAGGAAAGCTGGCCCAGGGTGGTGGGAAGGAGGTCCCAGCTCTGGAGCCTGCTGGGAGCCCTCCAGGGTCAGCTCAGGGACTCAGGTCCCTCCAAACCAAGTTCTCATAAGGAGGCTTGGGCCAAACATGGCTCCTCTTGGGTAGATGTAAAGCACCCAGGAACACCTGGAAACTTTCAGGGGAGAAATGGCCTTTGCTTCAGGTTGGGGAAGTGGGCACAGCGGGAATCCCTTCCCCTGATTCTCTGGCAGATGAAAATCCCTGCGATTTAGCAGCACCTGTGGAGCCTCTGCACCTCCCGTCTGCCTGTCCTGGGAATGGCTCACAGGGGACCCCATCTGGTCATAACACCCCCCTACGTGAAATACTTCAGGGCTACTCGTGCCCCTAATAATGTTCCGTTCCCAGCGCTGGTCAGATGCTGCAGCAAAGACAGTGTCTGCGTTCACCAGCCCCAGCCCCGGTTCAGCCTCCTCTCCCGGAGGCGGAGGCAGACTGCATTTCCCAGCCTCCCTTGTAGTTGGGTTGAGGCCATGTGATTGGTTAACCCTGGCCAACGGGCTGTGAGCAGAAGTAGAGGGAGTTATTCTGTGGCCAAAGCACAGCAGGGCAGGTATGAGGTCCCACAACTCTCTCCCTCTGTGTCGGGCCCCTGCAGCCGCACATCAAGATGAGGATGTTACAGGATGGTGGCACCTCCATCAGCCTGGATCCCGGGGCCTTGGCAGAGCTGCCAAACCCAACACTCTCTGCCCCTGCCCCAGACTACACTGGCCCCCCAACCCTGGGCCACCAGAGTGAAAAATAAATCCTCGTTGGATTAGGCACTGAGGTCTGGCGTTCATCTCTTACTGACGCATAATCTAGACGATCCTCCACCCACACCCCGTGGATCAGGCGCTCTCCATCAACCATTAACTCCAGAGACTTCTGCCATACCCTCCAACCCCAGACAGCCACGCTGAAGTTGCTCTGCCCCCAGCCTGCCGGTGTTTCATGCTTCTATTTCTCTGCTGTTGAACAGGCTGTGTCCTGACCCAAGTGCCCTCCTGAAGTTCCTGGCGGCTAAGCCTCTGACTGCATCGCCCAGTGGGGCCGAGGCCCGAGCACCTGTCTTGCACCTCTGCTCTGAGAGTGTAACTGTTTCTGCTCCTGTCTCCACTTGACTCAAGTTTCTGAGAAATGAGTCTACAGCACTGGAAGAATTCGGAGCAGGCTTACCAGGATGCTGGACTGGGTTTCCGTGTGAAGGCCTCGCTTGGACCAGAACCACCCAAGGGCATGTTTCCGGGCAAGGGGTCTTGGGCCTCACTCAGCACACAGTCAGAAGGAACCCCAACTCAAAGGCGCGGGGCCCTCCTTCCTGGCCGAGAAGCCGGGGTCAGAGCTATCTCCCCACAGCTGGTCGTGTTCTGCTCCCCCATCCTTCGGCCTCCAGTCATCTCCATGGCAACGACTTTACAGACCTGACTCTGTGGGAGACACGGGGTGATGAACCATGTGTCAGCTGTTGGTTCTGCGAGGCGGCAGGAGCACAAAGCAGCAGCCCCAGCTGAGCAAACGTGAGTATTGAAAAGGAAAAGAACGATTAAAAACCTGTGTGTGCGTGCGTGCGTGTGTGTGTGTGTGTGTGTGTGTGTGTGTCTGTAAAAAGCTAAAACAAAGAGCTAGAATTTGGAGTCCTTAAAAGAAACCCTGGGGGCTTCCCTGGTGGCGCAGTGGTTGAGAGTCCGCCTGCCGATGCAGGGGACACGGGTTCGTGCCCCGTTCTGGGAAGATCCCACATGCCACGGAGCGGCTGGGCCCGTGAGCCATGGCCGCTGAGCCTGCGCGTCCGGAGCCTGTGCTCCGCAATGGGAGAGGCCACAACAGTGAGAGGCCCTTGTACCGCAAAAAAAAAAAAAAAAAAGATACCCTGGGTGAAGGTGTGCTTCTAAAATCTAAAACCATAAGCCTCGAACGTGACTTGAAGTCAGCCCCGGAGAAAGCGCATCTTTCAAAAACAATGAGTCCAACAGAGAACAGGACATCCTACATAATGAGGCAAATTATCATTAGAGAGCTAAAAATAATTTCAGGTGTGTTTTGCCAAGAATTCAAAAGGCCTTTCAGTCCACCAACCTCCACTGAGTACCCATTGTGTATCCACCACCGTGCTGGGAGCTGGCAGCACGAGGCGATGGAGGAATATTTCTGCAACTCTTGTCTCCTGAAAATATAAAAGGAGCAGTCTAAATTAGCAGGACCCATGGCAGGGATCAGGGCACAGAGATGTGCTCAGTAATGACAAGAAAAGAGAATCATTTTCTTGTTGTGGTTTCTCCATAGACAAGGCTTCTAAAGAGACCAATCACCTCATTCCTCTTTGAGGCAGACAAAATCCTGTTGGCAAGTCCACAGGATGTACTAAGAATGACATGCACTGAAGTGGTGAAGCCACCCCAGAGTTTGGAAGGGATGAAAAGCAAAGTCCTGTCATGGAAACGTCAAGCAAAACTTGTCTCCTATTGTTTTGCTCATCAACGAGACCAGGAGAGTCCCAGGTCCACTCACCTTGACCGTGGCCCTGGAGCCTGCTGCTGGGGCCAGGCCCAGTTCCCCTCTTCCCTGCACTGGGACATCACAGGACCCTTTTCATCTGTTTCTTCACCTGAAAGTTTGGTTTATGAACAGTCCCTCCCTCCGGAAGCAGAAATGATATAATATATATTCAGCACTTACACAGCTCCTGCTGCGTGGCGAACGCTCAATAAATGTTGGTAATTTTCAGTATAATGAGCCTGGAGCTCATTAATAAATTGAAAATCGCGGGGGCATGGCTCTGTGAAGGTAAATCATTTTCCAGACTCCTCCACAGGCTGGAAAAAGATGAGTCATTTTCAGCTGAGGCTAGTAAATTAAATAGGTAATTGAGATGAATGTCATCTGCCCAAAAGTGGATGATGATGATGATGACAAAAAGGAAACCAGTTCTCCTTAGCGGCTCTGGACACCGCAGGCATCTCCAGAGATCTGACTGGTCCCCGCCCCTGACTGATTGGTACAACACTGCCACCTGGTGAAGCCAAAGGGAACTACAGGGCAGTTCTTAAAAGGACAATAAGCCGCTTAAAAGGGCAAAACCTAAGCTGAGCTCCTGGACAGCAGTGCCAGGGGATCCAGCACACTGCAGAGATCTCAGTTCCCCCTTTAGCCTAATCTTAAATTAATGTGATCTACTCGGTTAATTCTGAGTGTTTGTCAGGCAGTTAATATTTCCTTCCTTCAAGGGTAAGCTGGGACGAAGTGAGAGAGTGGCTAGCGGGAAGCAGCCGCATAGCACAGGGAGATCAGCTCGGTGCTTTGTGTCCACCTAGAGGGGTGGGATAGGGAGGGTGGGAGGGAGACGCAAGAGGGAGGGGATATGGGGATATATGTATACGTATAGCTGATTCACTTTGTTATACAGCAGAAACTAACACACCATTGTAAAGCAATTCTACTCCAATAAAGATGTTAAAAAAAAAATTTCCTTCCTTCCCTTTTTATCTCTTTTTAAATGTGGAGATGTGAATCATACACACATACTCACATACATTTATTTGCACTTTAGAAAAATGTCACGTACCATGCATACATAAACCTTAACTGTACAGTTTTGACAAACAGATACACACTTGTAGAATCCACACCCAATCAAGATAAGGAGGAACATTTTCGTCACCCTAGAAAGTTCCCTGTGCCACTTCCCACGCAGTGCTCCCTCGAGAAGCAGTGACTCTTCTGCCTTCCATCACTATAGATCAGTTTTGTCTTTTCTAGACTTTCATATAAATGGAATCGTATTGCATGTACTGTATGTTCTGACTTCTGCCACTCACATGTTTTTTAAATCTGTCCATACATCAGTAGCTCATTCTTTTTATTGTTGAGCAGTAGTCCATTGTGTGAATATGCTGTCCTTTAGTTTTCTATTACACTGCTGGTGGACATTTGGGCTGTTTCCAGTTTTGGCTACTAAGAACAGCACTACTAGGAACGATCTTGTGTAAGTGCTTTTGTGAACAAATGTTTTCATTTCTCTTGGGTAAATATTTAGGAGTCAGAGTTCTGGGTCAATGCGTAGGTACATGTTTAACTTTCTAAGAAACTGCTAAACCATTTTCTGAAGTGGTGGTAGCATTTTTACCTTCCCACCATCAGTGTATGAGTTTCCTTTTACTTCTAAAGTTTGGAGAACTCCAATTCTATATGAGCAGCGAAACAAGGAGAATAAACGTTCATATAAACTATTATGTCAGCATTCAGTGAGGCAGATGTTCTTTCTAAACTCCCCGCACAGATGGAAATGCTGGATTAAAACATCATAAGTGGGACTTCCGTGGTGGTGCAGAGATTGAGAATCCGCCTGCCAATTCAGGGGTCACGGGTTTGATCCCTGGTCCGGGAAGATCCCACATGCCGCGGAGCAACTAAGCCCGTACACCACAGCTACTGAAGTCCACATGCCTAAAGCCCACGCTCCGAAACAAGAGAAGCCACTGCAATAAGCCCGCGCACCGCAATGAAGAGTAGCCCCCGCTCTCCGCAACTAGAGAAAGCCCGCACACAGCAACGAAGACCCAAAGCAGCCAAAAATAAATAAATTAAAAAAAAAATAAAACAGTATTTTTAAAAAAATCATAGGTCTGCTCATAGAAATGTAAGAACTACTTTCAGACATCAAAACCAAAAAACAAAAAAAAACCTCGGGCCTTCCCTGGTGGTGCAGTAGGTAATGCAGGGGGCCTGGGTTCAATCCCTGGCCAGGGAACTAGATCCCACATGCCTCAACTAAGAGTTTGCATGCCACAACTAAGGAGCCCAAGAACTGCAACTAAGGAGCCAGCGAGCCTCAACTGAGACCTGGTGCAACCAAAATAAATAAATAAATATTTTAAAAAATCATTTCTCATTAAAAGGAACCAAGGGCAAAGTAATCAAACTTAGCATTAGGAACAATAGACAAATTGGCATCTTGAGTTTCTTGATGTGATTTGAGGATTACACAACAGCTATATAGCTTTCTTGCCAGAAATGCTTAATCTAGATCTAATCATGAGAAAATAATCAGAAAATACAGATTGTGGGACATTCCACAAAACAACTGGCCTGGACTCCTCAAAATGTTAATGCCATGAAAGACAAAAAGAGGTTAAAAGACCATTCTAAGCTGAAGCAGACTACAGAGGCAGGACCAAAGAAATGCAATGTGTCATCATTGATTGGAAACAGACGGTGGAGCTGTAAATGACATTTTGGGATAACTGTGGATAAATTAAAACTGACCAAGGACTTCCCTGGTGGAACAGTGGTTAAGACTCCACACTCCCAATGCAGGGGCCTGGGTTTGATCCCTGGTCAGGGAACCAGATCCTGCATGCTGCAACTAAAGATCCCACGTGCCACAACTAAGACCTGGCACAGCAAAATAAATAAATAAACATTTTAAGAAAAAAACGGACTATATGTTAGATAATATTATTGCATAAATGTTAGATTTTGGGGGTTGAATAATGGTATTGTGGTTATGTCAGAGGATATACTTGCTCACACGCTGATACATATTCTTATAAAATATATGACATCAGGGCTGAAACTGGATGTCAGCAATCTAGTTTCAAATAGGTTGGCAAAGGAAAAACATACACAACCAAAAATAACTAAATAAAAATTAAAAAAAAAAAGATCAGGAAGATTTAAGCTCACAACTCATGACTATGAAACCATGAAAAACGAAACCAGAATAAAAGTAGAACAATATCTTTAAAGGGCTGAGGGAGGGAATTCCCTGGCGGTCCAGTGGTTAGGATTCAGTGCTTTCACTGACAGGACCCAGGTTCAATCCCTGGTCTGGGAACTAAGGTCCCGCAAGCCAATAAAAAAAAATGCTGAGAGAAAAATAACAGTCAGCCTTGAACTCTATACGCAGTGAAAATATACATCAAGAACTGGGGCAAAAATAAAGACATCAATCAACAAAAAACTGACAATTTACAACAGATCCACACGAGAGTAACCTCTAAAAGATATCCTTCAGGAAGAAAGATGATTCCAGAAGGAAGGTCTTCTGGAATGCAGGAAGGAATAGAGATAAATCTGTGGGCAAATCTAAATGAGCATTGACTTTATAAAACAATGACAATGTCAGTACTTATAACACTAATATTTAAGATGGGAGGGTGAGTGTGGTATATCAGTTGCAAAGACTGAACCAATTCTTCACCTCTCCATGTCCACAGCCTTTGTAATGTAACTTTATTTCTATTTTTAAAAATATTTATTTATTTTATTTATTTTCCTTTTTAAAATTTATTTATTTTTGGCTGTGTCGGGTCTTAGTTGCGGCACACGGGATCTTCATTGAGGCATGCAGGATCTTTTTTTTCCTTACGGCGAACGGTCTGCTCGGGTTTCTCTCCAGTTGCCGTGCTTGGGCTCCAGGGCGCGTGGGCTCTACTTTGCGGCACGCGCGCTCTCTTGTTGAGGCGCTTGCGGCACACGGGATTAGCTGCCCTGCGGCATGTGGGATCTTAGTTCTCCGACCAGGGATCGAACCCTCGTCCCCTGCATTGGAAGGTGGATTCTTTACCACTGGACCACCAGGGGAGTCCCTGGTGACTTTAATACAGAGATAGTATCTATTTCCCTACCTCTTGAATCCAGGCTGGCCTTGTGACTTGCTTTGGCCCAGGAATGTGATGAAAGAGATGGTGTGCTAATTTCTAGCCTTGCATGCTTCCACTCTCTTGGACCCCTGTCACCAGGAGAGCATGCCTGAGCTAGCTTGCTGGAATGGCAGAAGAAGGGCAGTGCCATCCCATCCAAGGCCATCCTCGGCCAGCCAGCCTGTCTGTATACACATGACCGAGCCCAGCTGAGATCAGATCTGTAGCACCATCCAGCTGACCCAGAGATTCATGGATAATAAGACATAGTTATTGCTTTAAACCACTAAGTTTTAGAATGGTTTGCTATGCAACAATAGCTAGCTGATATAGGAGTGATTGAAGTTAAAGGATTCTGAGGTGCCTAATTTCTTTGTAGGAATGAAATTGATTAACTTTAGAGTTTCAGTTAAACATGCTTTAAGCTAACTCAGCTTGTTAAAATATTAACAATAACCACTAAAAAGAATAGAAACAGGGTATATATGTTTCAAACTCATAAAGTGAAAAAAAGAAATTTAATAAAATTTATTAATTAATCCAAAAGAAAACAGAAAAGTGGAGGGAGGCAAAAAAAAAAAAAAAAAGCACAAGACTAAATGGTAAAAATATATTAGTGTGATGGCCAATTTTATGGATCAATTTGACTGGGCCTGGGGATGCCCAGATAGCTGGTTAAACATGGTGTCTGTGATGGCGTTTCCAGAAGAGATTAGCATTTGAATTGGTGGACTGAGTAAAGAAGAGTTCCTTCCCCAGTGTGGGTGGGCATCATGCAATGTGCTGAGGGCATGAATAGAACAAAAAGGCAGAGGACAGGTGAGCTGGCTCTCCCTGCCTGAGTGCTGAGCTGGGACATAGGTCTTCTCCTGCCCTCAGCACTCCTGGCTCTCAGGTCTTCAGACTGGGAATGGAATAGACAGCATTGTTCTCTGGCTCTCAGGCCTTCTAACTCTATACCAGCTTTTCTGGGTCCCCAGCTTGCAAACAACAGGTCATGCAACTTCTCAGTCTCCATAAATGCAGGAGCCAATTCCTTACAAAAAATATCATTATTTATCCAATTGGAGATATAGATAGATATCTATATCTATATCTATATCTGTACCTATATCTAACTCCTATTGGTTCTGTGTCTCTGGAGAACCCTGACTAATACAGAGTTTGGTACCAAGAGTACCAAACTAGAAAATCTAGAAAATCAAAACTTTAAGGATGAGTTTTCTGAATTGGTCCTAGGGGTTCTGGAATTGGCTCGCTAATCTGCTTAGATTTAAAGACCCTCATGACGCTATTTCCAGTAGTAAAGAGAGCACCGACAGTCTATGATGTGATCTGGCCACAGAGATATGCAAAATATCTGCCTTGGATACTCTTAACCATTTCAACCATTTGTAAAAAGGCAAGAAGCTGGGAGGAACACTTAGAAAACTAACTGTTGTGTGTCTGACATTAAGCTTTTGATTGCCAAGACATCCATTTCAAAGACAACCATCTCAAATAAACGCATTGCCAGTTGTATGACACACCTAATAGTAAAGCAACTAGACAAGAAACTGGGCTGCCCCACCCATGATGTATGTTCCCCTTTTAGAAAGCCCTAGGCAACCTAGGTAACTGACTACTCCAGTGACCCTGCTTTTCTCTTCCCCTGCACTAATTCCTGCTCTTATGTTTTAAATTCACAAATAAAGAATAAAACTGTGAAACCCTCAGACCCCAATAAAGGCAGAGGCCCAGGTCCACATTCTCTCTCTTTCTACCCCTGACCATGCTGTATAGCCCTTGGGCCTGCCAGGTACCCTCTACGACCTGTGAGTAATAAATCTTTTTTTCAAAGTACTCTGGTGGTTGTTGCTGAAGTGCATCTTGCAGTCACAACAAGAAACACAAGGGTTGGTCCAGCCACAACATTGGCTCCGGGCTCACTACAAGTAGTATGGGCCTAGGTGAGTACCTCAGGCACTTCTAGCCAATAGCATCATTTTAGGCTGAGACTGACAACACAAAAACAAACAAATAGAATAAAGTTGGCTGGTTACTCCTGATGTTGTTGGGCAAAGTGGTAAAAGAAAAGGATAAACTCAGAGATTTAAATTCCCTTCTCAAGTGCATATGGAACATTCTCCACAATAAATCACATTTTAGGTCACGAAACAAGTCTTAAAATTTTTAAGAAGATTGAAATCACACTAAGTGTCTTTTTCGACCACAGTGGAATGAAACTAGAAATGAATAGCAAAAGGAAAACTGGAAAATTCACACATATGTGGAAATTAAACAACACACTCTTGAAAAACCAATGGGTCAAAGAAGAAATCACAAGGAACTTAAAAAATATCTTGATAAAAAAAAAAAATCTTGAGACAAATGAAAATGAAAACACAACATACTAAAACTTATGGTTTGCAGCAAAAGCAGTACTAAAAGGGAAGTTTATAGTAGTAGATGCCTACACTAAAAAAGAACTCAAATCAACAACCTAACTTTATACCTCAAGGAAGCAGTAAAAGAAGAGCAAACTAGGGACTTCCCTGGCGGTCCAGTGGTTAAGACTTCGCCTTCCAATGCAGGGGGTGTGGGTTCGATCCCTGGTTGGAGAGCTAAGATCCCACATGCCTTGCGGCCAAATAAAAAACCAAAAACGAAATCAGAAAAAACACCAAAACATGAAACAGAAGCAATATTGTAACAAATTCAATAAAGACTTTAAAAATGGTCCACATCAGAAAAATCTTTTAAAAAAAGAACTGGGGTTTCCCTAGTGGCTCAGTGGTTGAGAGTCCGCCTGCCGATGCAGGGGACACAGGTTCGTGCCCCGGTCCGGGAAGTTCCCACATGCCGTGGAGCGGCTAAGCCCGTGAGCCATGGCCGCTGAGCCTGCGTGTCCGGAGCCTGTGCTCCGCAATGGGAAAGGCCACAGCAGTGAGAAGCCCGCGTACCGCAAAAAAAAAAAAAAAGAACTAAGACTAAAGTTAGCAGAAGGAAGAAACTAATAAAGATTAGAGCAGAAATAAATAAAATAGAGAATAGATAGACAATAGAAAAAAATCAATGAAACTAATAGTTGGGTTATTTTAGTTGGGTCAATGAGATTAAAGGAGGAAAGAGAGAGGGAAAAAACCATACTATAAACACACACACACACAAGTTTGGTGGTTAAACAGGTATTATATTTATCAAACTCATTGGACACTTTAAATGGGTGAATTTATTTATCTAAAAGTATACTTTAATAAAGTTGATTTTATAAAATGCCCAAAAGCCAGGGTTTTTTTTGTAGTAGTAAAACTGACAGACCTCTGGAAACACAATCAAGAGAAAAGGAGAGGACACAAATAAGCAATTCCAGGAATGAAAAAGAGAACATAACTACAGATAAAACAGGAACTTTAAATAAAATAAAAATATTTGAACAACTTAATGGCAAAAAAGAAAACTTTTAGAAAAGCTTAACTTAAAAAAATTCAAGAAGAGATAGAAAATCTGAATATCCCCTAAAACCAGTCAAAACACACACTATACAACAGTAATCCCAGTTTAACAGGTGAATGTAACTAAACATTCAAGGAGCACAAACTCTTCCAAGGGTAGGGAAAATCATTAAGTTGTGTAAATCCCAGGAATGCAAGTGTTCTTTAACATTAGAAAATTTATCAATGTAATTTACCACATTAACAGATTACAGAAAACCATACAATCATCTCAAAAGATGCAGATTTTACTACTGTTCATTAAAAAAACCTTTTTTTAAATAAAAGATTAAAAGACACATGTTATATTCATCATCATTTTATTGGGCTACACCATCATAAAGCTTACATGATGGCAGGTCATATAAACAGCTATACCAATACCTAATAGTCATACAGTACTTGATAGCTTACAAATCACTCTGCACCCATTATCTACCTAATCTAGCCACTCTCAAGGAGGTATGACATTTTAAAATATATATAAACGAGGAAACAGATTTAAAAGGATGATGTGATTTGTCCCAAATCCCAATTATATTCCTTCTTTATTTTGTTGGTTCTCTGTGATATCCACACACAGATAATACATAATAGGAAAAAAACACACAGTGCTGAATCTAATTCTCCAGTGGTCCTCACATGTTCTTGGAGCAAAGATACAAATAAAAATGCTTAACCTCATAGTTTATATTCTTAGTCATATCTATCCTTCCTTCTTGAATTTGTAAACTACAATTAAATGCTGGTATTTCCTCAACTTAAAAACTATAGTTCCCTCAAAGCTAGATTACGCTTGCAGCCTGATAGGTCCTACCTTCCAACTAGGCAATGTATCTTTGGGGAACAAGTGAGCATTCCTCTTGGTCCTTACTTGGTTACAAATGCCCGGTGTAAGCTATAAACCTTTGATGCAACTTGACCTGCCATTTCAGTGTCAGATGGAGGATGTCATGGGAAAGATGGAGTGGTGATTTCCCCTATTTCTCTAAGTATAGCTAAAACCCCTGCACGTTCTATAGAAAACAGCATAAGATTCTGAAAGGTGGAGAGAATACAGACAGGCTGGAGACCTCTGGACCCGAAGAACAACGCAGGGCTCCTTGGGTTTTCTTTTTGTTTCATTTGTCCCAGACTGGGTTCTGAAGAAGGAGCAATCCAGAAACAACAACAAGCACAGACCAAAAAAAAAAAAAAGCCCAAGAAAAGTCTGCTCTTTCTAGCCAAAGGACTAGGAAAAAAGAGCAGCTTAGCAAGACAGAAAACTTTTAGACAAGAACCATCCTACTCCGGCCAGAGACCATGGAAAAACACTGTGCTCTTATCCACAACCAACAAAGGCCAAGTGGGGAGCCTACACATCCACCCTCACAGGCTGTAATGAGGCTCCTCAATGCCCCATCCCCACCCTGAGTGGTGTCAGAGAAGGTCAAGTTGGGGACAGGATTGTCAAAGCCAACCCCTCCCCCATCCCACCTCAGCAGTGTCACTGGGGACCCTCTGGGGAGACTAGGCTCCCAACCCTACCCAGAGACAAGACGTCTCTCCCCTTCCTTACTGGTGTGGTGTCAGTGGAGGCCACGTGGGGAGCTGGAACTCCTCCGCAACCCCAGCCCAGCAGTACTGAGGATCCCTGTCCCACGTATCAACAGAGGCCAATGATGGACTGGGACTTCCAACACCAACTTATAGTCATAAGGCAGTGTCCCCCCAACCCTTTCCACCAGAGCAGTGTCAGAGGAAGGCTGCCCAGACGGAAGCTCCAAACAGAATCAGGGCCTCATAATACTCAAAATGTCCAGATTTCAATGGAAAATCACTCATCACACAAAAACCAGGAAAATCTCAACCTGAGTGAGATGATCCACAGATGCTGACACTGACATGGCACAGATGTGAGAATTACCTGACAAGGATTTTCAAACAGTCATTATAACAATGCCTTGGTGAGCAATTACAAACACACCTGACACAAATTTAAAAAATAGAAGTCTCAGCAGAGAAACAGAATAGAGAATCAAATGCAAGTGAAAAATACAATAACTGACATAAAACCCAATAATGGGCTCAAATAGTAGAATGGAAGGGACAGAGGAACCAGTGAACTTGAAGACAGAACAACAGAAAAAACCCAATCTGAACAACAAAGAGAAAATTGCTATGGACTGAACTGTGTCCCCTGAATTTATATGTTGAAGCCCTAACCCCCAATATGACTGTATTTAGAGATGGGGCTTTTAGAAGGTAATTAGGTTAAATGAGGTTATAAGTATGGGGTCTTAATGTGATAAGACTGGTAGACTTCTAAGAAGAGGGGGAAAGAATTCTCTCTCCACACCCATGAACTGAGGGAAGGCCATGAGAACACAGCAAGAAGGTGGTCACCTGCAAGCCAGGAAGAGAGCTCCTACCAGAAACCAAATCTGCTGGCCCCTTGAAACCAAATCATCTTAGCCTTCCCAGCTCCAGAGCTGTGAGAATTAAATCTCTGTTTGAGCCACCCAGCCTATGGTACAGGCACACCTCACAGATATTGTGCGTTCAGTTCCAGAAAGCCACAATAAAGTGAATATCGCAACAGTGAGTCACATACTGTTTTCTGGTTTCCCAGTGCATATAAAAGTTATCTTTATACTGTAGTCTGTCAAGTTTGCAATGGTATTATGTCTAAAAAACAAGTATGTACCTCGATTTAAAAATACTTTATTGCAGGCTTCCCTGGTGGCGCAGTGGTTGAGAGTCCGCCTGCTGATGCAGGGGACACGGGCTTGTGCCCCGGTCCGGGAAGATCCCACATGCCGCAGAGTGGCTGGGTCCGTGAGCCATGGCCGCTGAGCCTGCGCGTCCGGAGCCTGTGCTCCGCAACAGGAGAGGCCACAACAGTGAGAGGCACGCATACAGCAAAAAACCAAAAAAACAAAAAAACTTTATTGCTAAAAGATGCTAACTTTCAGCGAATCATACTAGTAACATCAAAGACCACTGTTCACATATCACCATAACACATATAATAATGAAAAAGTTTGAAATATTGAGAGAATTACCAAAATATGACAGAGACACAAACTGAGCAAATGCTGTTGGAAAAATGGCACCAATAGAGTTGCTCAACACCAGGTTGCCACAAACCTTACATTTGGAAAACAAAAAACAATCCCACAATACCTGCAAAGTGCAAATAAAATGAAACACAATAAAACGAGGTCTGCCTGTATTTTGGTTTGGAACCCAAACAGATTAAGACAGGTTTTGGTCTTACAAATACCTAAGAATGTGGAAGTAGCTTTGGAACTGGGTTACGGAAAGAGGCTGGAAGAGTTTTGAGGTGCCTCCTAGAAATATGGGTATTAAAGGCCATTCTGGTGAGGTCTCAGACCTCAGAAATGAGGAACACATCATTGGAAATGGGAAGAAAGGCAATCCTTGTTGTAAAGTGGCAAAGAACTTCACTGCACTGTGTTCCAGTGTTCTGTGGAATGTAGAACGTGTGAGCAATGAAACTGGATGTTCAACATAGGAGATTTCCAAGCAAAGTATTGAAGGCACAGCTTGGGTCCTCCTTACTGATTACAGCAAAATTCGAGAGGAGAGGGACTTCCCTGGTGGCGCAGTGGTTAAGAATCCGCCTGCCAGTGCAGGGGACACTGGTTTGAGCCCTGGTCCAGGAAGATCCCACATGCCGCAGAACAACTAAGCCCGTGTGCCACAACTCCTGAGCCCGTGCGCCACAGCTACTGAAGCCCACGCATCTAGAGCCCACGCTCAGCAACAAGAGAAGCCACCACAATGAGCAGCCCACGCACCGCAACGAAGAATAGCCCCCACTCACCACAACTAGAGAAAGCCTGTGCGCAACAACGAAGACCCAACCCAGCCAAGAAAAAAAATATTCGAGAGGAGAGAGATGAATGAAAAAGGAATTTGTTAGCCCAAAAGGAACTAGAACTTGGAGGTTTGGTAAATTCTATCCATGTTGCAAAACACGAGAAAACTTGTTCTGAAGAGAACACTAAGGGCGAGGCTGAGCAACCATTTGATAAAGACATCATGGGTGTGACTCGTAGATGTAATCAGCCATCTCAGCAGAAGCCAGGGACAGAAATGGGACTATACCAGCAGAAACACAGCCAGCTGGGACTAAAGGGGATAGAAAAACCAGACAAATGAAGGAAGGCTGTTGGACTTCTTAGATCCTATAAAGCCCAGACAATAGAGCTTATTCTGCTGCAAACGTGCGCCGTGCTTCAAGAAAGGGAAGAATGACTCTGAACTTGACTCAGAGATCTTGAGGCTGCCTCCTCAGTTTCAAAGGGTGGGGACATCACCTTGGTTTCAACAGGCCAGACAGCCTCCAGCCACAGTCTGGAGGCAGGGCTGCCCAGCAGAGCTTGGCAGCAGGATGGCTGCACGAGCAGGTCTGGAAGGTGGGACACAAAGCCAGAGAGGTTTATCCTCACCTGAAGACCTCATGGAGTTTGCTTTGCTAGGTTTTGGGCTTGCTTGGGATCCATCACCCCTTCCTTCTTTCCTATTTCTCCTTTCTGGAGTGAGAATGTCTATCTTATGCTGTCCCACAATTGAATTTTGGAAGCACATCACCTATCTGGTGTCACAGGTTCACAGCTGGACATGAATTTTGCCTCAGGATGAATGATACTTCAAGTCTCACCCATCTCTCATTAATGTGATATTTAGGTGAGACTTTGAACTTGACTTTAGAGTTGATGCTGCAATAAGTTAAGACTTTGGGGGTTGTTGGGAGGGAGTGGATGTATTTTTGCATGTGAGAACATGAATTTGGGGGGCCAGGGACTGAAATGTTATGGACTGAATTGTGTCCCACCAAAATTCATATGTTGAAGTGCTAACTTCCAATGAGACTGTATTTGGAGATAGGGTTTTTCAGAGTAAATTAAGGCTACATGAGGTCATAAGGCTGGATTCCTAATCGGACAGGACTGGTGGTTTTACAAGAGGAAGAGAGCAAGCGCTTTCTTTCTCTCCTTCCATGCTCAGGCACCAAGAAAAGGCCATATGAGGACACAGCAAGAAGGCAGCCATCTGCAAGCCAGGAAGAGAGCCCTCATCAGAGACCAAGGCCAACACCTTGATCTTGGACTTCCAGCCTCCAAAACTGTGAGAAATTAATTTCCGTTGTTTGAGTCACCCAAGCTACGGCAACCCATGCAGACTAAGATAAAAACGTACCAAAAGTAAGTAAACAGAGTCTCAGGAACCTGTGAGACTAAAGATCTAACACTTGTTAGACGGGGTGGGGGTGGAGGCTGAAGATGTATTCAAAGAAATGGTGGCTGAGAATCCCCCAAATCTGGCAAAAGACACACACCTACAGCCTCAAGAAGCACAGAAAGCAGGATAAACTGAAAGAAATGCACACTAAGACATCACAGTCAAACTTGTAACCACTAAAAACACAGTACTCAAAATGTTTGCAAAAATAATCTTCAAAGTTTCAGTGAAAAAAAGAGCCAAATATAAAGATGTCACCTGCCTCTATTTAACAGTAAAATGATGAAAGATGTTTCTAGTGTTTTCAAGTTGTTTACCACTTAATATGCCACGTCAGTTCAGGTCTACAGGTAAATTAAACGATGGTATGAAAAAGCCTAGAGTACAAACTACATACAACTGAGGCAACTTTTTATAAATATGCACATTCTCAGGTAACTCACCTTAAAACAGACTGAAAGCATCAGAGGTCCCTTCTGTAATCTCCCTTTCTAGGTTGTCAGTCTTGACCCTTGGAGTTGTGATTCTTAGTAAGTAACTTCCCAATGAACATGGTCTAAAAGACCAAAAGTGCAGAAGTGGACTTGCCAGGCCAATATTCCTTGGCTTCAAGATGGAAACTTTGTGACTGACTAACAAGCCTGACTGATACTTTTCCTGGTTCTTGGTACTCATTTGAGTAGTTATCTCAATCAACATTTGAGTTCATCCCCCAGCTCTTTTTGTCTATGCTTTCTATCCACCTCCTAAGTGCTCTGATATTTAAGACCAAGGACAACATCCCTTCCACCACCACTCTCAACCCTGTACAGGTTCATTGTGAATTGCCAACCTCTTATTTCCACCCTTGCAATTTGCCTAAAAGGACCGTTTATCCCTTCAAAACTTCATCTCCTTAGCATTATGAGACCACCTACCCCAGCCAAGATGGCCTCTTTCCATCATGGCACACCCTATTTCTCTCGCAAGGATTTGGTAGCTTACATACACATTAGGGTGTTGGAAATAATTTTCCTTTTTCCCCAGGGAAATACACAACTTCCTCTGTTACTTTAAAAAATGTAAAACCCTTCTTTCACTCTAAATAAGCTATGTCCCATATCAACAATGACTTCTCAATTAGATCTTTTTTTGTAACACAGTCTTAAATTCCTTTGTAGCCCTCACAGCATGTACAATAATTGTTCAATAAATATGTTCTGAACATACTACATGTACAGGACCTTTATCCAGTATGAATTCTCTTTTGCTGGCCAAAGGTTGAATGCTCACTAAAGGCTTTTCCATATTCCTTGGTTTTCCCTCCAGAATGAGTTTTCTGATGTTGAGAAAGGGATGAACTCTGGCTGAAAGCTTTTCCACATTCCTTACACTTATAAGGTTTTTCTCCAGTGTGAGTTTTCTGATGCTTTGTAAGAGATGAGCTCTGGCTGAAAGCTTTTCCACAATCCTTACACTTGTAAGGTTTCTCTCCAGTGTGTGTTCTCTGATGACGAATAAGGGCTGAGCGGTCACTGAAGGCTTTGGCACAATCATTGCATTTGTAGGGTTTCTCCCCAGTGTGAGTTCTCTGGTGTTGAGTCAGGGCTGAACAGTAGCCAAAGGCTTTCCCACATTCATTACACTCATAAGGCCTCTCCCCAGTATGAGTTCTCTGGTGCTGAATAAGGCCTGAACGATCACTAAAAGCTTTCCTACATTCATTACACTTATAGGGTTTTTCTCCAGTGTGAATGACCTGATGCTGGGTAAGGAATGTGCTTTGGCTGAAGGCCTTTCCACATTCATTACACTCATAAGGTTTCTCTCCAGTATGAATTCGCTGATGTTGAGTGAGGTATGAACTCTGATTAAAGGCCTTCCCACATGCAGTGCATTCATAGGGTTTCTCCCCAGTATGGATTATATGATGCCGAATAAGGGCTGAGCGGTGACTGAAGGCTTTCCCACATTCGTGACATTTGTAAGGTTTCTCTCCCGTATGAATTCTCTGGTGTAGAGTAAGGTGTATGCTCTGACTAAAGGCTTTACCACATTCGTTACATTCATAGGGTTTTTCTCCTGTGTGAATTCTCTGATGTAAGACAAAAGCTGAGTAGTAACTAAAGGCCTTTTCACACTCATTACACTTCCAAGGCTTCTTTTCTGCAAAAATTTTCTCATGTTTCATTAGATCTGAATTTTGTTTCAAGTTCTTTTTAAATGAATCACAATTGTGTCGTCGCTCTCCTTGCTGCTGAACAAGTAATGTCCTCCGACTAAAATTTCTTCCAAATCCATCACACTGGTAACTTCTCTCCCCAGAAGGTTTCTTCTGAGGGACAACCTCTTGTATTAAATGTTTCTCATGGTTTTCCTGCCGACTCTCTAAAGAATCCTCACATTCACTGGAACTTTCCTTTGGAAATCTCTCTATTAACACCCCAGTGTTAACAGGGGCTAATTCTTCTTCAGAAATGTCCTGCTCTGGAGTTAGCTCCTTGCATTCCAGTCCTGTATCCCAGTGTGAAAGAAACAAAAATACAATGTATCATTTCCTACACTGAGAGAAAAATAATTGCTGTGGTAGGAAAATAATGAAACAAACAAAAAATGCTTACAGGGGACAGAGGAACTTGTAAGTTCTCAAAAATAGCCCTGCAACCTTGAGAGAGCGTGAGAAAAGAAAGATGACTGGGCAAAGCAGTGCTCAACATTCCTGTATCCAGCAGGGGAGGAAATGAGAAAGAATAACAGAACAAGACTAAACAGAGGTGATGGGGGAAATAGCAGATAAGAAACAGGTCTGGTGGAGACTGGACTGGGATCAGAAAATGATGGTCACCCATGGATTGCCCACTGTCACCACCTCACCAGAGCACCATGCCCTGAGAATGTCCATCACTAGCTGATCTTACCACCGATCTTTTCTTGTTCCAATATGTCCCAATCACTGCTGGCAGACTAACCTTTTTAAAGCATACCTCTTACACAAAAATCTCTGTTGGTTCCACTGTCTCAAGGTGAGACACAAATACTAGAAGCTAGCATTCAAGGTAGTCCAGATCTACAAATGCAATTAGTAATTAAAAAGCAACTGATCATCTCTGACCGCGCCACACCGAACAAATTGGAAACAGCAAAACAGAACCAACCTTTACAAAAAAATAAGTAGTGTGTGGGGAGGGGAAGGTCAAATCCCCACATGCTCAGATTGGTCCCCAACCTGTCAGGACACCTGTCCCCAAATTCCAGGCTTCTTAGGAAGAGTCTGGGGGGAAAACCTGCACTGCTAGAAATGTTTAAATATTCTAGGCTTAAATGGTCATTACTATCCATTCCAACCATGACTCTACATGAAATAAATCAATACGATATAACGTTCTCAATGACGTATCATAATCAAGGAAGTGGCTAGGATTGTAAGGATAAATAGGTAGAAACAGCTTAAAGGCAAATGGACTTTTAGCTAAGGGGAGT
This sequence comes from Lipotes vexillifer, assembly GCF_000442215.2. NCBI lineage: Eukaryota > Metazoa > Chordata > Mammalia > Artiodactyla > Lipotidae > Lipotes > Lipotes vexillifer. Next base: position 1,345,176 of record NW_006798273.1, read on the forward strand.
GGAAGAACTGAAGCCCCAAACATTTGCAGAAAACACATGGTTAGCGGAGGATAGTCAGAGATTTGCCTGTCTTGTGTTAAGGGTTCATGTTGAACAGAGAAGATAAAATGACTAGGCAGGTAGGTCTTGAAGGCAGGTAGAGGAATACAGAACTGGCAGAGTAAACAAATCACTGTGGGAAATCTGGCAGTATTATGCTGCCTAATTAGACAAGGATAAGAAAGTATAATTAAAAGCTAAAGAAAGTATAATTAGCTGGTAGTCTATTGCAGTATCCAGTTTGACAAAAGTGATAGGCTCAAATCCATGACATCTTTCAAAAGAAAAGTTAGCAGGACTTAATCATTAGCTATCATTTGCTTAGCACATAGCCACGTACTGTCCTAAGCATTCCCTTGGATTATTTCATTTGATCCTCACTACAACCCTATGAGTTAAGTGCTATCATTACCCGCATTTTACAGTTGGGGAATTTGAGTCACAGAAAGAATAATCAATCTGTTAAAGCTCACAGAGCTAGTAAGCAGTTCAGATTGGCTTTGAACCCAGGAAGAGTGGTTCCAAAGTCTGCACTCTTAACCACTATGCTATGCTACCTCCACTTAGAGAAGAAGGCAAGGGACGACTCAGAGATCAATTTATAGTCATCGTTCTGAGACAAAAAGTCACGTTATCCTGCAGAGATAAAATAACATATATGAAAAAACCTGGGGCTTCCCTGGTGGCGCAGTGGTTGGGAGTCCACCTGCCGATGCAGGGTACACGGGTTCGTGCCCCGGTCCGGGAGGACCCCACATGTCGCAGAGCGGCTGGGCCTGTGAGCCATGGCCGCTGAGCCTGCACATCCGGAGTCTGTGCTCTGCGATGGGAGAGGCTACAACAGTGAGAGGCCCGCGTAACGCAAAAAAAATAAATATAAATAAATAAATAAATAAATAAATAAAATAAAAAACCTGGTTTAGAGCCTTGCACCCAAACAAACTATTAACAATCATTAAAATGTTGACTTCATTTCACCTTATTTGGGAAAAAGAACTGGTTTGAAAGGGTGGAAAGTACTGACTTTCTAAAAAATAAAATTATGACTCTGTAACAGGTCAGCATACACAGAGCTGGAGTATGGCCCAGGAGAAAGGCACTTCACTTCAAGCTTTCCATGGGTCTAGCGAAATCTGGAAAGGCTCCTCCACAAGCACTGCAAAGATGCTTTTCCCACTGACCATCTGGGTTTTACATTCACTGTTTCCAAAAATCACTCACCTGGACTAGTTGCTTTTGAGACTTCTCTCTCCAGCTCCTCCTCACACTCTAACTGAGAGATTACATCAGGCTTGGAAATTGGAAGCCCTGTTCGTGGGGAAAGAAAAAGGAGTCTGGTAAAGAGCTCAGTGTTAGCTCCTTGGTCGTTAGAAAAGACAGTATGAGAGAGAAAGGTCGGTTCTGGATTTCTCCCTCAATAGCGCTCAGAAGAAGGTAGGAAGATTGATATGGGGTCTATTTGAGTTCAGAGCAACTGAATCACTTGTTTTTACCTCTCCCTATTAAAAGGATAAGCACCCATCTTAACATCTCTTAAGAGGTGTTTTTATTAGAACTTTGTCTTAACATCCTGGTCAGGGAGTAGGGAAGGACGCTACCGCCTAGAGGCAATTACGATATAAAGGTGTCCACTCCTGACTCCAGAAGGTTTACATTTATATCCGGAAACAAAAAGAAGAAATTGCCTGCATCAGACTTTACATAGGGATTAAGAATCTTTGAATCTAAGAACGTTAGAGCTCCTAGGAACTGAGGAAGCAAAGGTACCACACTGGGTAAATTCCCACACTGGATGGGGGCCGGGGTGATGCTTACCCAGCAAGACCAGATTCCTATGCTTCTCAGGCACATCTCCTTGAGGAGTGTTCAGCTGCCCCCACTGGGTGAGAGCCTCAGCCATATCCCTGATCATCGACTCCTGAAAAACCGAACACATCAAGTGCTCACCAAGGGACATCCTTCCAGAAGCCTCTGGGAAGGACTCAAACAGACGGCATAAGAGGAGAAAGACAGGAAGGACAGGAAGGTTAGACAAAACGACCTCTACCATCCCTTCCAATACTAAGATTCTCTGGTGTATCTGGAGTCACAGACTCGCTCCTTACCTCCACGCATCAGAATCGCAAGTGGGAAAGAACACCTGCAGGGTAAAATTTGAAGGTACCAAGTTACTAGTTTACGTGGTGAAAAGTTAAATGATAGAACTACAGAAATCCTTACTATTTAGATATGGGAAAGTGGAGAAAATATAATTATGAATTAAGTATTTTCTTTATGGTATGGTTTTAAAATACAAGAGATTCAAGAAATATGAATTATTTTTCTCTCTCGTTTTCCTTTGAGAATAAAATCAGTCCAATATATTTTCTAAAAATTAAGGTGTTTGCTACACATGTCACAGTATATAGATTTGTAAAACAGTATTTCAAGGGCTTCCTGGGTGGCGCAGTGGTTGAGAGTCCGCCTGCCGATGCAGGGGACACGAGTTCGTGGCCCGGTCCGGGAAGATCCCACATGCCGCGGAGCGGCTGGGCCCGTGGGCCATGGCCGCTGAGCCTGCGCGTCCGGAGCCTGTGCTCCGCAGCGGGAGAGGCCACAGCAGTGAGAGGCCCGCGTACCGCAGAAAAACCAACAACAACAGTATTTCAAGCCCAAATTATCAGAGTTCCGAAAGTGTTCTTGCCATTTCTCCCCAGTCGGTCTGACCACTCTCCCCCTACCTCCACCATCTCCTCTCTACCCCATCATACACTGCTCCTCCTGCATTCTCTGTGCTCCAGCTGCCGGCTGCCCTTTGGCTGCCTGAAATGTATGTCATACTCCCTCCCTTCTGCCCCTTTACACACACTGCTTTCTGTCCCTGAATGTTCCCCCCTTGCCCCATCCTTTCAGCTATTTTAATCCTACTCACTTTTTGGATCTCAGCTCAGGGGTTACCTCCTCAGGGAAGCCTTCCCTGACTCTCTGGGTGGTAGCACCATGTTCCTTTCCTCCTCTTGGGTTATGCACACAGCAAGGGGACTTTGTGATTAACGTCTGTCTGTCCCATTAGAAGCTAACCTCCAAGAGAGTAGAGGCCAGGTTTAATTTTGCTCAGTGAAGCAGCCCTAGTCTTTGGCACAGAGCAGGAACACGGTGAATATTTGTCAAAGAATTAAAAGAGGGTGAAACACTTGAACAAGAATTAATAGAAACAAGAATTAAGTTTAAATGGGGTGTTCTATAAAAGTGTGCCTGGGAACAGAGGTGGGAGGGGAACAGAAGTGTATCAAACATTGAAAACATTACAGGAGTGTTTACTTTACCTTACCTTGACCTAGATGACAGGCACAAAGTTTAGATCGTCTACTAAAATGTAGGGAGAGTGCGCAGGGTGGGTAATGCTCCTTTGAATCTAGAGCTGAATCTGTTTACTGCTGATAAAACAAATGTCTAATAATTTTTCTAACTTTATTAAAATTTTTTTCTATACAACTTCAATGTAATGGAGTCACATTGAAACAAACCAGTCCCTGGGATGCTAGCAAATGAACCAGTCATGGCTTTCTTTGAAACACCACTTTTGCCATAGCCCCTGAATATATATGTATATACATATATACATGTTATATGTATACACACACACGTATATATGTATACATACCCTCCAAAACCAACTGGTAAAATAATTCACATAATGACATAAGGTTAAGAGAACTACCTACTTTGAAAATCCCCTGCTCAAAATAATTTATATCTTCTTCTAATACCTGAACTATGAAATAACTTCCCTTTTTATTTAAGTTATGGTCCCTTAAGGCCACATGCCTCAGGAGTGCTTAACACAAGCCATGTAATTTGTACAGTCTCTTTTCTTTACAAACGATGCAGCAGTAACAGACTACCTAGCAGTTCCTTTCAGACTTTAGTTCTGAGAAAACCTCAGCAATCAAACTCATTTAAGGAGCTGCTGCTCAGGGTGAGTACGTGGGGGGTTTGAGGGCACAGGTAGACCAATCACACACTGTCCAGCAGATGCTACTGACTCTCTCTCCTCTTCCCTCTGAAAGAGATCTACCAATTCAGATCAGAATCAGTACTGGTGTTTCTTCCTAGCGTTTTGCATGCACTGTCAGCACCTGGATGCTGTGAGGCAGGTCTGAGGTTGACAGGCAGTCCCAATGCCTTTAACACGGGGTCTACCATTCTCCCGGTATCCTAGACCAGATCCTACAGAAGTATCTTGACTAATCTTCTCTCTCCAATCATTCACGGCATGTTTTGTCTTGCTGGGCCTCTAAAAACTTTCATGGGGCCTCATCTGCCTTTGGAATAAGATCCTGTGTGGATTTTTCCTGTGGTCTGGCTACAACACGCCTACACTTCCCTCATCACACTCCAGCTCACTCCATAGTGACACACATTCTCCCTGAAGACCTCTGACTCTCTCATCACTTGGGAGACTTTTGCCAAAGCTGTTCTCTCTCTCGGAATATTCCTATATTCTATTTTCCAACTACCTACTCTCTCTTGTCTTCCAAAATGCAGCTTTTATCCCAGCATTTTACCCCCAAATACTCTAGAGGATGGAAAACCTCTTCTAAGGTCTTTTATGACTTGTCTGTACTAGTAATTTCTCTATTAAAAAAATATATATTTCTTCTTGCTATTTAACTATTTTTCTTATCTATATCTTATTTCCTCAGTAAACTTCACAAGGCAGAGGCAACTGGCTTTTATTCCTTTGCATCTCGCCAGGAGGCCAATTACAGCACTGAAGAGCTTATAAGTGTGCATCTAGCACTAAGTGGGTAGAGAAGTGATGCCAGGAGGGAAAGCTCTGTCCATGTGAGGAGCATTTACTATCAGGTTCACTGCTCATCATTTTATTAGGATGAAGCCAGTGGTCTAGGAACCATGGCTGAGCAAGTCCATAACAATGCTAGAAACCATATTCATGTTCTGAGAACAGAAAAAAAATGAAGAAATTTAAACCCACCTGGTATGCAGGGGTCAGCAGCACAGTGGTCAGGCCATTTTCTTTTGGGTTTCCAGCATGGGGAAGGTCTGAATTCTCAGAAAGTGACCCTAGAAGTGGATATAGGAAGCCCAGTGATTACTCTTGCTTGCAGTATACTCACAGAAACTGCCACACACAACTAATTGTCACCTAAGAAGAGTCAACACAGGGAATCAAGGGACAATCCCACAACATCTCTTATACAAGACAGTCATGACCATGGCTGCCTCAGGTTCCTCCTATGCTCCTCTGCCCTTAAACTCCAGTAGAACTCTGCTACGAGATCCTGGACACTTAAATACATATTTCCATTTCTCATCTGCTGAGTGTAGTCAAAATAATCTCAAAGTCTCGGTGTGTCAATCCGTGCCTCAATGAGTCACTCCTGTTCTATTCCAGGCTCACAGGATGAAAGTTAAATTCTTTTTAAACATTGGCTTTTCAGATACAAAACTGGCTTTCTCAGAAAAGCAATGGGCCTGTGGGGAAAAAAATCCAAGTACTATAAATAAATCCTGTGACTTCTCGAATCCTCACTTGCCCCATCTGCCAAATGGGTCTATTTACCGCCTTACGAGGTTCCTGTGAGAACAAAAGAAAGTCATTATCAAAAGCCAAATTGTCAGGTACGGTGATTTGGTGGGGGGGCAAAGGAGGTATACATCATCCTAAAGACCAGCAGGGCAATATAGGTAGCAAGCTCCCCTTAAACCTCAACATGAGACCAACTGGTAGGAATGGGCTCTCTCCCAGAGAAGACGTGATGCTTGTCCTTCCAGAGCTTGCCCCAGCCAGAGGGCAGCCTTTCTCCTTTTTTCTCTCCAGCAGGCGGCATCCTTCTGAAATTCTCACCTCTGCCCTTTGGCTCCATGGCGACTTCCTCCCCGCCGGCGCCAGTGACGACCGTGGGAAAATGGCGCGACGAACGCACTAGGGGCCGGGGGTCCACAGCTCTAGTCCACCCCGAGGCCCGGGAACACGCGCGCGACCCTATAGCTGGGCAGCCCGGTGTCCTCCACCCGGATGCCCTCCACCACCCTCCTTCCGGCCACTCAGACTCCGAAGGACACGCGCTCAGCCCTCCTGGAGCCTAAGCTCGACCATCTCAAACAACGCTGTGGAGGCCGGCTCGCGACAAAGGTATCTAGGAGCCGGCCGGGCCGAGTCGCGCCAGCCCGAACTCGCTAATGAACTACAACTCCCAGAATCCTCCGCAGGGCGCGGCGCGCGCCACTGGAGGACGCTTCCCAGAGGACCCCGCGAGGCCGCCTCTGCCCCCGGCTTTGCATCTCTGCGGTGGTACGCGGCCGTGCTGGGTCTTTAGGAGCGCTCGGCCTCTCGGAGAGCTCTTTCCTGGACGCTCCAGGGGCCGCCTCTTCCTCAGTGTGTACTCTGGGCTTCGACCCCGGAGGACGTGTTCGGCCGCGCCAAACCCCGCCTCGAGAGGGAAATTCAGTCGCAGCCAACTGTAACTGGCAGAGGGCGGCGCCCCCCTACTCACCTCTTCCTCCCTGGCTGCTGTGCTCCCTCGGAGGGAAGGCGCCCGTGTTCCAAGGATGTTCACCCCACCACGTCGCTTCCCCTGTACTGCGCCTCCACGACCCACTGTCGGGGGGCAGACATTACCTCAAGTAACCAGGGATGTTTATTCCATGCTGCACCTCGCAATATTGAAAAGCAGAATCTCAGTCCCGGAAAGCACCTCAGTCCGGTCCCCAAGAAGCTATTAGTTAATAGTTGGTACCGCTGACCTTAAGGTGCCTGGAACATGAAAGTCTTTCAAACTCCCAAGGAGCTCCAGGAAATCTCAGCTGGGAGTGGGGTTATCTTCAGGCTGGTGCATGTTCTCACCTTCCTTCCCACAATAAAGCCAATTTTCTATCCAGCTCAAGTTCCCAAGAAAGAAAATCAAAGTACCTAACTGTCCCTGCTTGGGTATAAGCAACAACGTCTGTTTGTCCTTTCTCTAATAGAATCCCCAACTTTTAGCTAGGCTTAAGGCTGCCTGGAGTAAAACTGACATTCCTCATCATCCCTACCTCTTGACAGGGGGATGAGAGCAAAGTGATTTTTTTTTTTGCGTTACGCGGGCGTCTCACTGTTGTGGCCTCTCCCATTGTAGAGCACAGGCTCTGGACGCACAGGCTCAGCGGCCATGGCTCACGGGCCCAGCCCGGCATGTGGGATCTTCCCGGACCGGGGCACGAACCCGTGTTCCCTGCGTCGGCAGGCGGACTCTCAACCACCGCGCCACCAGGGGAGCCCCGAAGTGATTCTTAAAGGGAAGAAGAAACTCCTCCATGCTGACTGGAACGCAGGCTAGTCATTGTGGTTGGTGTGGACAAGGTTAATACCCTAGGAATGGCAAACCAATAAGACAGAAGGAACTGAGCCCCTAACATTTTGGTGGAACAGAGCTTGGGCTTTAATGTGGGAGAGATGTAAACTTCAGTTTTGTAGAAGCCACTATTATACTGGGTTTCTGCTATACAGATAATTATGCTTATCTCCTAATTCATCTCTAGATTGGCTGATTTTGGTCCAATCAGCTAGGGCTGGGAGGAGAGGGTGCATGTGATAGAGAACACAGCCCTGCCAGCTCAAGCTGGAGGGAACCAACACCCCCTTCTCCACCACCCCCATCAGCAGGAGATATGGAGTGGGCAGTTTCTTTCAAAAAATAGTGTGTGAAAGGTACCACCAGTTGACATATCTGGAACACCTGGGAATACCTTTCTTCCTTTTGTTAACTATCACCATGAAATTCCCTTTCATTACCAAATCAATGAGCAGTTCTCAGTCCTCTCACTTTACCTATGAACAGTAGTTGATAAAACTGACTAGTCCCTCCTGGAAACACTCTGGTTTTCCTCTTTGGCCACTCCTTCTCAGTCTCATTAAGTAGTTCTTCCTCCTCTTTTCCCTAGCCTCTAAACCAGTGGTGGTCAAACTATAGCATGGTCAGGATCACCTGGAGAGCTTGTGAAACCATAGTGCTGAACTTCACCCCTATTCAGGATGTCTGAGATGGGCCTGAGAAATTGCATTTCTAAGAAGTCCCCAAGTGATGCTGAAGCTGCTCATTTGGGAACGAACTAAATGTTGGAATATCCCAGGGCTCAGTCCATGGACTTTGTTTCTTTTCCAATCAACACTTACTCCTTGGTAATCTTGTTCATTCTAGATAGTCTAAATACCACCCAAATGTAGTCAACTTCCAATTTATGTCTCTAGCCTAGGCTTCTCCCCTGACCTTGAACTGTCTCCTCAACCTCTTTACTTGGATGTTCGATAAATATCGCTGATGTAGCATGTTCAGAAGTGAACTTTTGATGTCTTTCCTCCCCCACTGTAGTTTTCCCCACCTCAGTAAATGGCAACTCCATCCCTCTATTTGCTCTGTTCAAACACCTTGGAGCCACCATTCGTCTCTTTGTCTCACCACCCACGTCCACTTCCTCCCCAAATCCAGTTGGCCATACTCTCAAAATCTATGCAGAATCTGACCACGTCTCACCACCTCCACTGCTACTACACTTTTCTAAGCATCCATCATCTGTTTTCTGGATCGCTGCAAATGCCTGCTAACTGCTCTCACTCCTACTCTTGCCCTGCATATTCTAGTCTCAACACAGTGCTCCCCTGTCTCAGAAAAGAAGCCAAAGTCTTTACAGTGACCCACAAAGCCCTTCAAAATCTGCATCACTGGGAATTCCCTGGTGGTCCAGTGGGCAGGACTCGGTGCTTTCACTGCCATGGCCCGGGTGTGTGCGGTGCGGCCAGAAAAAAAAAAGTCTGTATTATCCACACCCACTAACTCTCTGATCTCATCTTCGACTACTTTCCCCTCCTTTGTTCTGCTGCAGCCACACTGGCCTCTTTGTCACTTGTCAATCAAGTGAACATGCTTCCACTATGGAACCTTTGGGCTTGTTCCCCTGTCTGGATATCCTTCCCCACATGCCCACATGGCTTGCTCTCTCACCTCCTCCCAGCTTTTGTTCATCTTCCCTGTGAAGCCTTCTCTGACCACATTATTTTTTTTTCGCATAGCACTTATTGCTTGCTAACATATGATTATTAATTTTGTTTACTAGGTGTCTCCAACACACATGCACCACAGATTAAGCTCCATGGGGCAAGGGGTATCATTAGAGTATTTACCAGTACTTAGATGATTAACAGCTGAATGAGAGTATGCTCTGTACTTGTGGAGAAAGAATAAATGCCTGCAACTAATATGGCCCTCGTTGCTTTTCTTGGCTCGCATTTGTGTGCTGTTGGAAAACCTGGACTTCCTTTATAACCCTGCTTTTATTTGCACAGGCCCAACGTTTGAATGGACACTACCAGCTGGCCCAAGTGCATAAACTGGTGTCACAAAGCAGCAGAGAGGAGCTGGAATCCCTTGGGATTAAAAACCCATTGGTCGGGCTTCCCTGGTGGTGCAGTGCTTGAGAGTCCACCTGCCGATGCAGGGTACACAGGTTCGTGCCCTTGTCCGGGAAGATCCCACATGCCACGCAGCGGCTGGGCCCGTGAGCCATGGCCGCTGGGCCTGTGCACCCGGAGCCTGTGCTCCGCAACGGGAGAGGCCACAGCAGTGAGAGGCCCGTGTAACGCAAAAAAACCCCAAAAAACAAAAACCATTCGTCCCCAGTGAGTCCCCATTGTCTCTTAAGGGTGGATTGACCTTGAGCTTTCCTAAATTTATTAAAGTTCCTAAGTTTAAATTTGAGAGTCACTGTTTCTTTCTAGTCTGTCTTTGTGTTTGCCAAAACAACCCGCCAGGAAAGCATCCTTGCCTTCCTCAAGAAGCTACGGTGCCATCAAAGGCCATGAACTTTGACGTGAAAGTTGACGTAAAGAGAGGTAAACAAGGAATCAGTTAATCACCATGGAAGAGGGAAAAACCGAAAAGTAAAGAAAGGGTTTGGGTGGAAAACAGGTGGAGGTTTGAGGGACATGAGATTCAAGAGAAGAGAGAGGTGCTAAAGGTCTCAGGCAGTCAGAGAGGAAGGCAGACTTGAGACAGGAAATCGAGCTTGGATTGAAATAGCAAAGGGAATAAATCAGGTGTGAGTCCTGGGCCTGGTCACGTTACCTCTGGGCCTCTGCACCGACCCTCAGCTCTTTGCTCCATCTCAGCTGCCAGAGCCTGGGAGCGCACTCAGCCTTGTGACTGCACCACCTGCAGCAGGCCAGTTATTGGCCTGGGTGCGCCAGTCTCTCCCCTTGCTTGCCACAGGCCAGATAACTGCACACTGCAGGTTCCTGGCTCCTGGTACCACGCCCAGACTTGTTGATGTGCCGCAGGGTGGGTTGTGGAATCTGGCTATGATGCAACCTGAAAATGCGAGGAAGATGGGAGGGATCTGATCAGATAAAATCCTTCTGCTTCTCTGCCCATCACCTGCTCCAAGGCATGGTTTCTCCACGTAGACTGTCTGGAGAATTCTTTTTTTTTTTTTTTTTAATTTTTAAATTAAATTTTATTTTTTTTATACAGCAGGTTCTTATTAGTTATCTATTTTATACATATTAGTGTATATATGTCAATCCCAATCTCCCAATTCATCCCACTACCACCACCGCTCCCCACCACTTTCCCCCTTTGGTGTCTATACATTTGTTCTCTACAAATGTGTCTCTATTTCTGCCCTGCAAACTGGTTCATCTGTACCATTTTTCTAGGTTCCACATATATGCGTTAATATACGATATTTGTTTTTCTCTTTCTGACTTACTTCACTCTGTATGACAATCTCTAGATCCATCCACGTCTCTACAAATGACCCAATTTCGTTCCTTTTTATGGCTGAGTAATATTCCATTGTATATACGTACCACATCTTCTTTATCCATTTGTCTGTCGATGGGCATTTAGGTTGCTTCCATGACCTGGCTATTGTAAATAGTGCTGCAATGAACATTGTGGCACATGACTCTTTTTGAATTACGGTTTTCTTAGGGTATATGCCCAGTAGTGGGATTGCTGAGTCATATGGTAGTTCTATTTTTAGTTTTTAAGGAACCTCCATACTGTTCTCCATAGTGGCTGTATCAATTTACACTCCCACCAACAGTGCAAGAGGGTTCCCTTTTCTCCACACCCTCTTGTCTGGAGAATTCTTGCAGAGCTAAGCAGATGCACTCACTGAATAACCTACCATCTCTCTTCTCAGCCCATTGTGAGGCAGTGGCCAATGGGGAATAGATTGCCTTGCTTTTCTTCCCATCCCTCCCTGTTTCACTTCCTTTTCTTCACTCTTGCTGCCCTAGGTTTGTACCTCATAAAGCACCAGCTCTTAATTCTTGCCTCAAGCTCTGCTTCCCAGGAAATTTGGGCAAAGACTGGGAACATGGTCTCTGACTCCCCCCATCCCTCTAATGGCCTCATTGTTTCAGGGGAGAACTGGGGGGGGCATGAGCGGTGTGATTCATGCTGGAAGTAGGAGCAGTTGTTAGGATCAGCTGAGTAAGGCTGAGGCCCAGGCTGAGACTCAGCTCAAGTAAGGAGGAGCTGGAGACGTTGGAAGAGAATGATAGAGGATCTATAGTCCTAGCACCAGGAGTTTCAAGGAAGCAAATACCTTAGTGTCAGCGGCCAGATGCTTCAGGAATGTATATTCTCTAATATGGAGTAGCAGAATTTGCACATAAAATTTCTGACCATTCATCAGAATGAAGGAGTCACACTGGTGGGAGAGGAGAAGTTGCAAACAGCAGTCCAGCAAAGAGCCACAGATGGAAGCCAAGGTGGCTGGTGACTTCAAAAGCAACAACCAGGAGAGATTTCTGGAACCTGACAAATGCTGATTAGGCATTTAATCTGGAGTTTGGGAGGGGCAATCCTGAAGACTGAAGAACTTGAAGGTGTCTGAGACTTGGAGGTCTATCTAGGCAGTTTACATCAAACCAAGTGATACAGTGGCCTGCACCAACTTTGTCCAGACAGGACATTCAGGGTTGGTTTCAGCCCATCCTTGGTTTGCTTGCTGGTGTATGTTTGCTTTGTTCACCCACAACAAATAAATAATAATAACAGTATCATGGATTCTTTGAAACTCATCAAGTTACTTATTCAATTGAAGGAGGTCTTCCTCCATCTTATCCTATCAGATAGACTTATCAGTGAGGCTTTTCAAGAGAGTTAGGGAAAGTTCCCATTTCCTAGCAGGGTCGCTGCTGGGGGGTTAATGGGAAAGAAATAGTGGGAAAGGGCATTTGCATGGTGAGAGAAACCAACAGAACTTTAGATGAGAAACAACTTTCAGCCAACTTCACATCATCCTTTTGCACCAAGACACACCATGTCCCTCCCTTTCACACACACCCCAAACAGAAAGAGACAAGCAGTAGACCTGGAGGATCATTAGGTCCTCGCCACAACCAGGTTCAATAACAGCCAAGAGCTACATATGGAACTGACTCTTAGCAACAAGTTAGCCAACTTCGAAAAGTGTGATTATATGTGTTTAATTTATAATTCATTCTCTGTGTACTTAAAAAAGATAGTTGTGTATGGATAAATTGTTTGTTTATTTGTTTAAGTAAGAGTGGCAGAGAATTGGCCTGAAGAAAAACAGCCCTGCAAAAGGATATCTGAAGGATTCTAGGGTTGAATTACCAGATCCTTATGAAGGATTTTCAAAGAATTATTCTGGGCTATAGGGACAGGAAAGATGTGCCTCTTTCTCTGTTACCACTACTTTGCTACAATTAGCAAAACCCTGGAGGCATCAGCGCTCCAGAGCTGACTATAAAAGATGTGGTCTGTTACAATTCTGAGGTCAGGCCAGCCTCACAGTGAGGTACACTGCCTCCCCTCTGGTCCTGGTCTGAGGTGGTATTCTCTCTGGGTGGAAGAGTTAGTTCCTTTTCTGTTGACTCTTTGTATTGTTTTGAAATTTCCTTAGAAATTTCCTTTGGCTGTGAATACAGTGGTTAAATACATAAGGCTTTAATCTCTCTCATTCAAGATCAGAAGTAGGCAGCCCAGGGCTGGTATGGAGGCTCCATAAGATCATCAAGGAATCAGATGTCTTCCGTGTGTTTCCTCTCCCATTCTTCAGGCATGGCTTATATCCTCAAAGTCACAGATGGCTGTTGGAATTCCAGCCATTAAGTCCACATTCCAGGTAGAAAGAAGGGAAGGACAAGGGTAAAAGGGAGTTTCCTAGCTGTCCCTCTCTCTTTCTTATTTTCTTCTTCTTCTTATTTTTTTTTGATGTGGACCATCTTTTAAAGTCTTCATTGAATTTGTTACAGTATTTCTTCTGTTTTATGTGTTGGTGTTTTGGCTGCAAGGCATGTGGGATCTTAGCTCCCCAACCAGGGATTGAACCTGCACCCCCTGCACTGGAAGGCGAAGTCTTAACCACTGGACCGCCAGGGAAGTCCCTGTCCCTCTCCCTTTTAAGGTGCCTTTCCTGAAGTTCTGTCCAACAAATTCCAATTATGTCAATATACCATTGGTCTGATAATTGGTATATCAGTATTTCATTCGCTTCATTAGCCATACGTCACTGCAAGAGAGGCTGAGAAATATAGTTGAGCACTCTGCTGCTCAGAGTACACTCATATTTTCTATTGTTAAAGAAGACAAAAAGAATGACTACGAGTTAGGCAACTAACAGCTTCTGCCATAATAAGCATTACCCACTGCTCATTATCGATGCTTTAGCTATTGCAAGTTACTTTAGCATGAGGTTCTATAGCATGGCTCAGTAAGTTGAACTGCTGATCCTAGGGCATTTGGTCATGTGCCTCTTCTGCAGACTTTGGACAGGTTTTATACACATGCATGATGGAGAGGAATCCACATCCTTACACAATACCTATGGCATGTTCAACAGCTCGGGCACCACACCAGGGGTCAGATCTTTGACCGTCACGGGGACTGACTTTCTGTGGCCTCTGCTACTGGGCTTCACCATAACTCCATTTTCCCTGTGTAAAGTTCTAGATTCCTGCTCATTAACAGGATAAAATATGACTGTCATGATAATTCTCTATCCTTCATCCACTGCAGTGGCAATATGGCACAAGAAATTAAAATCATTGTGCTTTTCTTTTTAAGCACCTAGACATGAGGAACCTGTCCTCCTCCTCATCTTGTGGCTCATGCTCCCTTGGCCGCTATCTGGAATCACTGCTTTATTACTAAGCAGGGATTCTCAGAGATGTAGGTGTGAGGAAGCCAATCTATGTCCCCACTGTGTAGGTGAAGATAGGACAGTCTTCATTTTGGTTTCACAGATACTTATGTTGAGGGCAAGAAGGACATCACGTCTAATAGGATATGGTGGCCTTGCTTTCATTTACATCCTTATGTCCGCTGCTTTAGTACTGAAGGATGACCCCTTGTGGGTGAGCTATGTCTGGAGTTAACTTTGGCTTTGTGGTATTCTTTGAGATTAGACATGGCCGCATGTCCTGGTTCACTGTGGCTGAATTCTTCAGCCTGGGACCCCACCCAGCTGCCATGGCTGCAGCTGGCTGTTGCAACTGGACTTTGAACTTCTGGTATGAATGTGTTTCCCTTCAACAGCTATGAGTGAATATATGATGAGAAAGGGAAGGTATTGTGTCCAGGGTATTGATGGAATGACAGGGCCAGGCTAAGGCATCTTAGGTACCAATGAGATTAAAGATAAAAACAACCACTACCCTAGAAACAAGAGTAGTTGGGTAGAAACAAGAATAATTGGGTGATGGGTTACTCTACCAGAGCCCAGAGGTCAGGTAAGAGGGCAAAAGAGGCGAACTCCAGGGAAAGTGAAGGTCCTGAGGAGCTAAAGTGAAGAACAAGAGCATATAAACCAAATCAGAGCGCCAGGAAGCTCCAAGAAGAATGGATTAAGAGCCAATAGCACAACTACAGTGGAGGTATTTGCATTGCTAAATATATTAGCTTGATGTTTATTTTCTTACTGAAGTTTCTAGTTCTAGAAAGTGCAATGGATTTGGGACTCAAGTTTTCATGACTAGACAGGTATTCATTCATTCAGGAAATATGTAGTAAGTGTCAGGCACCACACTGGGGACAGCAGTGCACAGATATGAAATAGTCCCTGTCTCATGGAGTAGTCACTCTAGCAAAAAATAAATGCATGCATGAATGAATAAAATGTATGATGCTTACCTTAGAGTCCCCTTCAGACACTTACAGAGCATATTGATTGGAGAGCTTATGACCAATTTGGGGATCCTCAGAGTATGATCTTAAATTTGAAGCATCCCAGGGGAAGTCTATGGCACAGTCCATTGAGGCTATTTATTGAGACTGTGGTACCAAATGGAGGCATGAGAATAAGCAGTAGTTAGAAGTGCTCAGACATAAATCTTTGTTATTTTGAATAAGAGCATCCTAAGTCTCTATGGGGGTCCCATGTCTGGCAGAAGCACCTCTATGATATTCTGAAGCCTGTTTGGTATAACGTCGATGATGCTGGATGATAGATGATTTGCAACTGAACACTTTCCCACAAACACCGCATTCGTAGGGCTTCTCCCCAGTGTGTACCCTCTGATGTTGAATGAGTCGTCTTTCCTGGAGAAAGGCTTTCCCACATTCAGTGCATTTATAGGGCTTGTCTCCACTATGAATCTTCTGATGCTGATTAAGGCATGAGCGGTCAAAGAAAACTTTTCCACTCTCGCAACATCTAAAAGGAGTCCCTCCGGTGTGGGCTCCCCTGTGGCGGAGGAGCAAGGAGTGGTCAGAGCTTTGCTGCACCCCTAGCACCCAGAGGGCTGCTCTCCGCTGTGAGTGAGCTGGTGGCGGGAGAGGATGCTCTTCTGGCTAAAGGACGTCCCACATTCTATACACTCATAAGGTCTTTCTCCAGTATGGGTTCTCTGATGTCGCGTAAAAGAGGAATGGACAAAGAAAGCCTTGCCAGACTCGTTACATTTAAAGGGCTTCGCTTCCATGTGAGTTCGCCGATGTTCAGTGAGGGTTAATCGGTCATAGAAGGTTTTCCCACATTCGCTGCATTCCAAGGGGTTCTTCCCAGAGTGAGACATCAGATGTTTCTAAGACTACTCAGATAGCTGAAGGCTTTCCCGCACTCGTTACAATAGTAGGGCTTCTCTCCAGTGTGAGTCCTCTGATTGCAAGTGGTTGAATAAGGTCTTCCTACATATGTTGCGTTCAAAGCTTCTCCCTTTACTGTTGGTTTTCTTGGCAGGAGTGGATCCTTGCCTGGAGTCCTTTTCCTTGGGGGAGGATTTCTTCAAAGTCTCCCCTGAAGGATTTTCCTTCATTGTGCCCTCAGGGTTTTCTGGGCCAAGTACAGGGCCCAGTGGACCATCTTCTCTGAGTTTTTCCATTAATGTCTCTTGTGACTTTACTTTTTTAG
The DNA here is from genome assembly GCF_000442215.2 of Lipotes vexillifer. Lineage (NCBI taxonomy): Eukaryota > Metazoa > Chordata > Mammalia > Artiodactyla > Lipotidae > Lipotes > Lipotes vexillifer. The sequence goes on from NW_006798273.1 coordinate 1,361,580, forward strand.
AAACATCCTGCCTTTGAGTTGAGTCCTGGCTCTCAAGTCTAGTCTTCTGGTCTAAAACGAATAGAAAACAGAGATATAACTGGGTTTAGTGCCAGTGAAAAAGAAAACATTGTATATGTTAAGAAAAGAACGAATACAAAATATTGCCTTGTTTATTGGTAGCTCCTCAAGAGAAAGACAGCATGGAGAGGGTGAAAAATGGCAGAGGAAAAGAGAGGAATAGAGACTGGAAGTGGAGGGTGGGCATTTAGTCGATTAAAAAAGTTTCAGCTATTCATTCATAGATATTTACTAGGTTCCTACTAAGTGCTAGGCACTTGTAAAAGTCACTGGGATTCTAGGGGCTTCCCTAGTGGTCCAGCAGTTAAGACTCTGTGTTTCCAATGCAGGTGGCACGGGTTCAATCCCTGGTCAGGGAACAAAGATCTCACGTGCCTTGGTGGCACGGCCAAATAAATAAATACATAAAAGAAGATTAAAAAAAAAGTCACTGGGATTCTAATAAACAAGACAGACACGGTCCCTCCCCTTGTGATGCTTGTATTCTACCAGACAGAAGACAAAGAATAAACAAACAAAATAGAACACATGGTGAAAAGCACAGTGAGGGAAATAATGAATGGGAGTTGGCGTGGGGCCTTAATTAGAGGGACCCTTAAGAATGGTCATCTAGAAGCAACATTTAACCTGAGATCTGAAAGCAAGGTAACCATATGAACAGCCAAAAGAAGAGCATTTCAGGGGGAGATACAGATGCAGAAAAATATGAGAGACACAAAGAAGCGCAGAAATGACCGGGCAGTTTGTTATGTGTCCATGAGTGTAAACAGCAGAGAGTAAGTGGGGAAACAGGCTAGCACCTGAGCAAGGGAACTGTCAGTGCCTATGAATGGTATTTTAGAGGAAGAGGAGGTAAAGGGTAAGCAGGAAAGATAAGAAATGTTAGCAGAGCTGAGATTGTGGCGAGACACATTGTCCCAGAACTTATAATTTAGATTATAATGCCTAGAATCAATGATGGAATGCTTTGATTTGAAACTGTTTGTACTGTGACTGCTTTTATTGCTAATCGCTTGACTTGGCTTCTGTGAAATTGAGCTTTGCTTGCCAGCATAATGTGAACAGGAAAGTTCTGAAGTTCCAGGTGGCCGACCCGAGATATTAAAATTGGCACGAACAACCTGTTTGTCTGGGATATAAAACAGCGCCTGTGTGAAGTCTCGGGGTCTCACCCTCCTTTTGGGAGAGGCCCCGATCGATCGGCTTGTGTTTTTGTGCTTAATAAATTCCTATTATTAATATACTTTTGATCTACACTGGCTCCTGCTGTTCTTCCTTGGTGCTGGTTCCTCTCCGGGGGAGTTCGCAGGTGTGTGCGGGACCGCAACAAGATAAAGATAGGCCTCGGAACTTCCCTGGTGGTCCCGTGGTTGGGACTTCACCTTCCGGTGCAGCGGTGTGGGTTTGATCCCTGGTCGAGAAGCTGGGATCCTTCATGCCTCGTGGCCAAAAAGCCAGGGCATGGAACAGAAGCAGCATTGTAACAGGTTCCAATAAAGACTTTAAAAATGGTCCACATCAAAAAAAAAAAAAAAAAATCTAAAAAAAAAAAAACCCTACATAGGTCTCACCCCGCCCCTACAAAAAAAACAAGAGGAAGGACCTTGCTATGCACAGCTCCACTAATTCATTCCGCTGACAAATATCTGAGTGTGTGCTACATACCAGGTACTGTTCAAAACACTGGAGATATAGTAATGAACAATATAAAACCAGAATCTCTCATGGAGTTTACATTTTAACCGGAGAGTTGGTGTGGACAGACAATAAACAAAATAGAGAAGTAAAAATATAATATGTTAGGAAGACAGAGCTGGGAAAAGAGCTAGGTCGTGCAGGGGCTGGAGACAGGAAAAGGATGGAGAGAGTTCACTTTTAGTTAGGCTGGTCAGAGCAGGCCTGACTGAGAAGGTGGCACATTTGAGCAAGAACTTGAGAAAGGTGACAAGAAAGCCATGTTTCGATCTGGGGGACAGGTTTTCCAGGCCAAGGCCCGGTATGGCAGGGACCATCCCCACAGGCCTGTGAGACCCCCAAGGAGCAGAATCTAAGTGAACTGTCCAGCACAGTCCCACCTGCCCAGTTCACACATACCTAGAGAGGTACCTCCTGGGACTTGTTTCTCTTCCACTTTCTGAAAATCAAGTTTCCACGGCTCTTCACCTCTCTTCAACTGGAAAATCACATAAGGTTTAGGGGCTAGAAGTCCTGTTCACAAAGAACAGAATGAAAAATGGCCGTTTAGGATGGAAATTCATAGCCGTCTCAGAGTTTAATAACAGCCCCTTACTCTCTAGAGAGGAAGACGGAACTGTCCAGAAAGCATATGCTAATTTCTAGAATAAGATACTAATTTCTATTCTCTGAAGGTAAGTCAGGACTGACTTTCTAGAAAATCTGAATTAAATCTTTGGAAATAGTTCACTTCTTTTTCCCAATAAATATCTAGGAACCTCCCCACTATGGGATTGGTATTCCTGGGGGTTTCGGGAAAATTCTTGGCCTAGAGGAGTGGAATATGGAGAAGGTTCTGCACCTCAAGGAACTAAGGTGATGAAGACACCCCGTGTCCTTTGGTAGTATTTTAAATAATAAATTTTATTCCCTTAATTATCCTTCTGTGCAACTGTACTGAATTTGATGAAACTACAAATCAAACTGGAAGAGTTTTAGAAATATAATTCACCTTTTGTACAGTTAATATAAAACACTCAAAACTGAAAACGTCAATAAAATTTTTTTTTAATTCTCAAAAGATAAATTATGATGTCTTCGGTTTTTAAAATTTTCAAGTAGTGGCATTTATAAAGCCTTGATTTTCTACATTTAGTTTTTAAATGCATATTTAAATATTTAAGACATGCAAAAGGCACAAAAACTAAAACAAACACCTATGAACCCACCATCTAACTGAAGAAATAAACATTAAAGCTAAGATTGAAGCCCTTCCCTCATCCCCTCCCGCTTCCCCCCATGAGGTAAACACTACGCTAAATTTGATGCTAATCACTCTATGCATTTAAAAATGTGTTTCCTCATCTTCTTTGCACGTTTAAAAGTACTTTAAAATATTCTATATTCATTGTAGATAATTGAGAAATACAAAAAAGAGAAAAGGAAAAGCCACCTGCAAGCCTACTAGTCAAAGATAATTAGGGGTAAAATTTTTGTGTAGATTCTTCCAGACTTTTTCTATGCATATAGATATATGTTGTAAATGTACTCAAGTTCCAATCATTTTGTATCCTGTTTGTATCACTTAACAATATGTCATTACTCTTCTCCTAACCCTATAAATATAATCATTGTCAAGGCCCATATTTTACTGTAGTCCATTATGGATATACAACAATTCATTTATCTAAATGCCTATTACAAAGTATGTATGTTGTTTCCATTTTTCACAATTTTAGGCAAAACTGAGATAAACATTTATCTGATTTTTTTTCCCTTAGGACAATTTCCTGAAGAGAGGGTACCCATTTTCAGTTTTATACGATACAATTTTTTTTTTTTTTTTTTTTTTTTTTTTTTTTTTTGCGGTACGTGGGCCTCTCACTGTTGTGGCCTCTCCCGTTGCGGAGCACAGGCTCCGGACGCGCAGGCTCAGCGGCCATGGCTCACGGGCCCAGCCGCTCCGCGGCATGTGGGATCTTCCCGGACCGGGGCACGAACCCGTGTCCCCGCATCGGCAGGCGGACTCTCAACCACTGCGCCACCAGGGAAGCCCATGATACAATTTTTTTACTTAAAGCTAGGGTCTCAGTCCAACCTTCACTTATCCTATAGACTCCATCCAGATCAAAAGGAAACTCTTGGCCCAGGGTTTCCCTCAGGCTGAATGATGAGACTTCACTGGCATGACAGCCACATCCTTGGCCACTTTTCTGCACTTTCTTGTCCCTGGCCTTAGGAACTTCTGTGGCTTGGACTCAGCAGTCTTCCTTAATGCTGTTCAGATGTCCTGTTCTGCTTGTCATTCTTTTGGTCCATTACTGTGGTCTAGGGAGTTCTGGGATTACCTCAGGCTTTCCTCTCTCATTTTAAAAACTGTAGGTGGTTAATTTTCCTACAAGATGCTATATGCTTTCTCTATATCTTACCTTTCCTTCATTGTTGTTCTTTATTTTTTTAAATTTATATTTATTCTTTATTTCAATATCTTTTTTTTTTTGGCTGCGTTGGTCTTCATTGCTGCACATGGGCTTTCTCTAGGTGCGGTGAGCGGGAGCTGCTCTTCGTTGCAGTGCGTGGGCTTCTCATTGCGGTGCCTTCTCTTGTTGCAGAACATGGGCTCCAGGTGTGCGGGCTTCAGTGGCTGTGGCACGCAGGCTCAATAGTTGTGGCATGTGGGCTTAGTTGCTCCAGGGCATGTGGGATCTTCCTGGACCAGGGATCGAACCTGTGTCCCCTGCATTGGCAAGCGGATTCTTAACCACTGCAGCACCAGGGAAGTCCCTTTAATGTCTTTTAACGTCTTTTGAGTGAGTACTGACATCAACAGGAACCTGTTCTTTACCTCTTGGAAGGAGGTAGGATTTCATTACTACATTATTACTAGGCAATATATTTTTAAAGCAGCTCCATGAGGCATCTACCAAATCCCAGTAGTACTAGGATGTTACTAGCCAAACACAAACAAACAACAAAAAGTATATAAACTAACAAAGTATTCTTTTATCCTTCCCAGGGATCTATTCAAAGATGTACAACTCTGTCCCAGTAAGAAATGAAGGGCCCTATTCTTTACACACACACTGGACGGCAGATTCTGAGTCACTGAGAAAAGTCATGCTCAGCCAAAGAAACAATATCCTGAAAGTTCTCCAGCATCACCTCCCTGTAAAGGGCTCTTTGAATAGGAATCAGCTGTTTCTACTCATCCTCTGAGAACTTCACAGCCACATCCTTAAACTTGAGTACCTTCTAAAAAGACAAACATATTCTTACTTATGTGTCTTCTTTTAGGTATCACTGAGGAGGCATAAAGATCACAGCACTGGAAGACAATGGAATGGATAAGAAATGGTTTTGATGATATCAAGGGGACTGGATATTTTATGGAAGAGGTACAGGTCTGTGACCTGAGGCATGAAACTCTTGGTTATGGCCTCATACCATCGTACCCATGGCAGAACCTCCAAATTTCAGGGACACTGTTATGTAGCCTCAATTTTTTAAACTATAAAATGAAAGAATTAGATTAGATCATCTTAAAGTCCCTTCCAGCTCGAATATTTATGGATCCATGAGATCTGAGCCTGACCAACTGGTTCTCAAGTCAAGGGAAGACCCATGATGGGTGTACCCTCAATTGTGGGTACTTTAAAGCAGGGGTCGCCAACCCCCAGGCCGCAGACTGGTACTGGTCCATGGCCTGTTAGGAACCGGGCCGCACAGCAGGAGGTGAGTGGCAGGCGGTCGAGCAAAGCTTCATCTGTATTTACAGCCGCTCCCCATCGCTCTCATTACCGCCTGAACTACACCCCCGCCCCCGGCCCCGGTCTGTGGAAAAAGTGTCTTCCATGAAACCGTTCTTTGGAGCCAAAAAGTTTGGGGACTGCTCCTCTAAAGAACCGAAACTAGAGAAATGGCATCAAAGACACTGCCTCTTTGAAAGGCAAGATAACATCCTGTCCTGACTAGAAGATTCAGACTATTTATATTCTCATGAAAGAGAGCCCGTGGACCACCAGACTCATTGCCATGGACAGAGCTGCCTCAACCCTCTGCTCCCCAATGATGATCAACTCATGAGGGGGCTGGTTGCCAAGGCTTTATGAAGGGTGACTCAGAAGGAAGGTCTCTGCAGCTGTGTTGTATGGTTTGAGAGGAGAGAATCTGGAGCCAGACAGGGTACTAGTGAGTATTCTCTACAGAGCCCATCTTTACCAGAACGGGACCAGTCTCCAAGGCATTCATTCTCTGGCTGGCAAGGAAGCTTCAGACTGAAGGAGGTCCAACTCACCTGCCATCTGGCTGTTAGCGGCACAGCTGCCATTTTCTCCTCTTCTGTGTTCTCTTGGAAAAGGACCAGTCCAGAGATGGCAGAGCTATAGACAAGGAGACATGGAAAAAAATCCCATTTTGCCGTTGTCAGACCCAGGCTAGAAAATCTCTGCCTAACAATGAGGTGTGAAACGGCCTTTACTCCCAATACCCTACCAAGAGCAAAGCAAAAACCCAGAAGTAAACTCACCCTTTATCGTGGTTAGGGGATGGGGCCAAGGCGAGGGTTCCCACATGCCCATAGGAATGGGCTTGTGTGGTTTGAACCTCCTGCTGATGTCAAAGGAGAGAACATTCACGCTTCCTCATCAGCTTGTTCAGGTGTGGGGCATAAGGGGAAAAGGGAGAGGTGAGGCTTTAAAAAGCTGTCAGCAGTCAAATATCAAAAAATGGAGGCAGCCTACACAGAGTAATGATACATCCAGGGCAGGAGGGAGAATCTATATCCCCTTCTCTCCAGTCCTTCTCAACCTTATGACATGACAGCACCTGGAAGACATAAGAGGTAATAATATTCTCAAGGGAAAGATTCGTTCATCTGTCAGAAGTTTAAAAATGAGAATCTGAAAGACCCTTCGAGGAGTGGGGCCAAGAATAATGGTCTCCCCAAGCTAGTCCACAAAGAATGCCAGAAAATATTCTCCTGGGCTTTCATCACACATGCTATTGCAAGATGTAGTCAGTAGGCAGTAGAGAGGGCAGAAGGGTAGAAAGAGGAAAAGGAATTAGGGGTAAAGGCACCCATCAGTACCCACCCGAGGCTGACTCCACGTGATACACTGCTATACAATCCAACGGGATAAGGCACATTTGGCAGCATCTTCTGGATTCCAACTATGGTTATGACCCACTACCAATCAGATTTTATTTCTATTTTTTAAAATTTCTTTTGTTAGTAGACTTGTGTTCCTGCTGGATATGGAAGGAACAATGATGGTGGTATACATCTTTATCTCTTGCTCCTTGAGATCTCTAGACAGAGAACCTGGATATACCATTTTGAACCTTTTGAGTGGCCAATAGCAAGATTATATTTATACTTTCTGTGTGTGCAGGGCATCTGACACGTGCCTGGAGGTGACTGCAATTGAGAATGGTGCTGGAACAAAGGCTGCTCTCTAAAGCCATCAGGGAACATGAGTCTTGTGTCTTTTCATCCCTCCAGAGAATGTTCTCAAATTTCTCCTCTGTACAGACAAGTCCTCTTGGACTTATTGATGTCATACCCACAATTAACTGGCCCTGGTCTCTGTGTCTCCTACTTGATATTCTCAAGACACTATTGATTGTTGGCCATTGAGAGCCTAATGACCTTAAATCATGTTTCCACCTCTTGCCCAATCAGCTGTGGCCAAGGAGTGAGGTTGGGGGTGTGAGGAGCAGTTCTTGGAGAAAGGGATTACAGCCAGGCCTGGCCAGGCTTACTATTCTATATAAAGTAGCTTTCTTAGTAGCAGTATTTCAAGGTGAGTGACAGGCAGCTATTGTTCTGTCTCTTGAGATCTGCCAACAACACTTCACACTTTTTAAGGAAAATCTTTACCGGTACCTGAACATTTATAAAAAATGACTTCACTTCCTGGCCAAAGCTGATTGGCATCTTAACCAATGAGAGTCTTTCCCCTGGAATTTTGGAAGTGGAACCAAGAAGAGGTCAGTCTCTTCTCATGAGGTTCCACTTGAGGGAAAGAAAACTTGGGAGCCCTTGACAGTCACATTTTGTCATGCCATCCGAGAGCAGAAAAAGCCAGTCAGCAGTGACAAGAAAATATGAAACATAAATATATACAGAAGTAGAGGCGAGGGGTTACAAGAGGGCCCTGAATTTGTTCCGGCCCCGGGTTCCAGTTTACAGGCACACCTGCAGTCTGCTCCTTCGGTTCCATGACCTACCAAGTATTCTCAAAATGAATCCCCTTTATACTAGTTTGAACTAAGTTTCTGTAATTTGCAACCCAAAGAGACCTAAGACAAGGAGCAAAACCTCTCAGTTCCCTCACCTAAGGTTTCATTGTTCATGTTCTGCTACCAAGACCTCTCTTCTTAGAGCTCTTTGGGGTCCTGAGGATACAGAGAAGACACAGCATCCAACGTGGCTCACAAAACCAAAAGGTGGGCATCAATCTTCCACATCCCACTCATTCCTCAACCAAGTTTATTCCAATATGACTTTGGTGCAACCATTTAAGTTACCGACAAATGCCAGTAGACTCCTTGTCCCTTTTGACCACTTGGCAACATTGAATGCTTTTTTGGGCAACATTGAATCCTTTTTTGGCAACATTGAATGCTTTCTGACTACTCCCTTTCTTGAGAGTCTTTTCTCTTGAATTCTGTGACCCTGCTCTCACCTGGTGTTCCTCTTACCTCTTCTATTCACTCTGCTTTAAGGGCTCTTACTCTCTTCGTGCCTCTTAAATGTTGGTGTTCCCCAAGGACCTGTCCTAGACTTTGGTCTCTTCTCCTACACTACACCTTCATGAGCAATTTCCCTCCACTCACATAGTTCCAGATATCACCTGTATATCTGGGATCACTCTTTTCCATTTCAGTCTGCCTATAGAACATTCCCATATATGTTTGGATATTTCACAAGCATCTCAAACTCAATATATTCAAATGAAATCACTCTCTACCCTCATGTGGAACACTTTGGGTGCACCACCTTATTCCTTGGCCCAAATTTTACCCCAGCCATGCTACAGCAATCACTTTTGCACAGATATAATCAGATAACACCTCATCTTGGTCGTATCCCATACTTCTCACTTTCCTCTTGGAGTTTCTCTGACTCTGCAACCAGGGAAGACTACAGAAATCCCTGGTGTTCGTTCAGCAGCACTTAACCAACTGGGTGTGGGAGCTGGTAGTTAAACACTCCTCATTTCCATATCAAGGGCTGACAGTTCTGAGGCTCACTCACCATGACTCCTTAGGTCCCAGCAGGATCGAGCCTCAGTTGCCCACAGCAGTGACCAACGTGATCATATACTTTTGTATTGGCTTTTTCTTCTTTTTTTGCAGGTACTTGTTATTAATAATGTAATGAGTAACTTCAGTATTTTAATATTCAAATCTTGCTTTATCAGATTATATAATGCAAAAAATTTAAATATCTCAGTGACAGGACAATAAAAGCAAATCGCTGGTGTGTTAAGTGAAGTTACATTTATGCTGCTATTAGTGGATCAGCTACTGGGTATAGACAAGAATGTGTTAGCGAGATCAATGGCTGCATATCAGTCAAGGGGTGACTTGCAACTATCTTCTGATACAGAAACAAGATGAAGCAGAGAACTAGCTGCAGGTGGCTCCACTTCACTAACTTTACTGTGATAACTGTAGTAGTTAACTTCCAGGATCTAGCTTTTTAAGCAGCCAAACCAAGGAATCAGAAAGGAAACAGTGGGACCAATCCTTCCACTTTATCATCATGGCTATAATTTTCCTCACTGTTTTATATTTACAGTTTTGGAGTGTCCATTGCCAGCACCCATTCATGCTTTGCCATTCTAATAGAGCTTCCTCCTCCCTCCAGAATCATAATAAATGGATTCTAATATCCTGCTCAGAAAGAGATAAAATACATGATCACATGAAGTATCTTTTAACTTTCCCTAACTAGCAACCTTGGATACTTCCTCCTCCATATCCTCATTGCGTTGTGTTGTTAGAGGTTCATCAAGTAACATCTTTTCCCCACTTGAGTTCTGATCGAACTCAGAACAAAGGAGGAAGGCACATAGAGATCAGAACAGCTGTTTTGAGAGCTGTTAAATGTGTCTGAGGGACAGTGACAACAGGTTTCCCCAGCCTGGACCCCACCCAGATATTTGTCCTACTGGAATCGGAAGACTGCTTTCTGCAGGTACACAGTGCTTGCCACGTGGCCAGGAGCAGGCATCCCTCTAACGTCTCCAATGATCAAAATAATCCTTACCTTTTACCGCTAACAGCCCCTGATGATTTTGCAAAACGGTGCTATACAATACAATAGCAGCTAGCCCAGAGTGGCTACTGAGCACTTGAAATGTAGCTAGTCTGAATTTGAGGTGTCCTATAAGAATAAAGTACTTGAAGACTTAGTTTTAAAAAAATGTAGTAACTATCTCAATGCTTTTTATATTGACTATATTTTGAAGTTTTAAAAATATTTGAATGAAATTCAAATATTGATTGAAATGAAATATTAAAATTAGCTTTTGCTGTTTCATTTTAATATTTAAAATATGGCATTATATTCCTGTTGGGCAGCACTGATCTAAAATGCTTGGACTCGGGTATAGGGCTTAGAGTCTCTTCAAGTTGATTTCATATTTAATGGTCCTGGAGGGGAAAGGTACTGCAGTTTTCCAGGGCCAGATTTGGGTCCTTGTCTCTCACATTGGTGCCATATGATCTTCACACTTCTACTTCCAATATAAGCTGATACATACATTTCCCCTGTACAATCAGGCTCTTGTTAATGCATAGTCAAGGAAGACTCTCACCAGGATTCCCATCACCCCAACATGGGTACTTTAACTACTTTCTGCCTTTTTACCGCAGAAGTCCCACCTCGATAAGACAGACCACTTAGGAACTTGACATCCACAGCCAGCTTTCTCTTGGACTTTCTAAGGAATCACGATTCTGGCTTTATCAATATGTTATCTAGGGACTTCCCTGGTGGTCCAGTGGCTAAGATTCTGCGCTCCCAATGCAGGGGGCCCGGGTTCAATCCCTGGTCGGGAAACTAGATCCCACACACATGCCGCAACTGAGAGTTCGCATGTCGCAACGAAGATCCCGTGTGCCACAACGAAGACCCAGTGCAGCCAAAATTAAAAAAAAAAAAAGTTATCTACTGACCGGCACCCGGTAGCCTTGCTCCCCAGCTCCTCCTCACCTCTGTCTTATTTATGTGAGACTTGGGGGTTCATTTATTCTTAGAAGCACAGGCCTGGGGGGTGAGATAAATTTCTGGGATTAGTAGTCGCACCAATTCTCTGTCCCAGGCTTCAGTGCACCGGTTTTCTCTATTTACCATATTGTCTTCATCTCAAAGTTCCCTAGCATTGCTTATCCTTTTTTTTAAAGTGTGGATTCATGGTGTGCTGCTATTAATTTGTGTGGTAAGTGTTCGATTCTCTTAAACTTAGATAGGGCTTATTTAAGCATCAGAGAGATTATTTCATTTTTTTGAAACCCCTTTTAAAGTATTTTGCCTTGTATCTTAAAGAATGTTGGCATAGGGACTTACCTGGTGGTCCAGTGGGTAAGACTCTGCGCTCCCAATGCAGGGGCCCAGGTTCAATCCTTGGTCAGGGAACGAGATCCCGAGTGCCGCAGCCAAAAAAAAAAAAAAAAAAAAAAAAAAAAAAAAAAAAAAAAAAAGATAGATAAAAAAAAGAATGCTGGCATACTTCCAGTTTGTACAATTTCTGATTCGAAGATTTCACCCTACTAATGGCCATTCAGTGAAGCTAAAACCTCAAAATTTAAGACCTCCACTACTCCATACCTTATTGAGAGGTAAAATGGCCCTTTCCTCAGAATTTTTAGGAGATGGAACAGTACTCCACCTTTTAAAAATGCTCTGCAGATCACCAAATTTTAGAAAGGAACAAAGGGAGAACTGCTGACTTTATGTCCCCACTCTGTTTCGATTACCACTTTACTCAAAAGTCCATTCTAGTCTCATCTTGCTGACAATGGCAGAGTATCTTAGGGGAATACAAAAGTAAATACATTTTACTTTTAACAAGTAAATACAATTTACTTTTAACAAGGCAATAAATTACAGATTCAGAACTCTCAGAGACAGTCATCAGCCAAAACTCTGTCAGTAGTTTCTTTTATTTTGTACTTGACATTATTAAATAATGATATTATCCACTTCAGTAGATTCTGCACTCTGTTTTTCCTCAAGTTACTTTGAAAGTCCACAAAGGTGGATCAATAGGGTTGTGAGTAGATTAGGGAAGGGTCTGTTTGGAATTCCAGCTTCTTGAATCAGACTTTTACTCCCAGGGAGAAATGCATGTTGGTCCACTGGGATTCATGCAGGGTGAGGTAAGTTCCAGACAGCCTTTCAGCATCAAGTCCTCTTCTGGGCTTCACCTTAAGCAAATAGAAAGGGAATGCAGAGCCTAGAGTCAAAGCTGCCTGGTGCCTGACTGTCAATAAAATAAAAATATAGGACTGGGTCCAGGGAATAGCAGGGTTTTGGGAGTCGAGATTTCAAGTTTAGCAATGTGGGATCACCTCATGGCAGACCTTAAATATTCAGAGACGTTTTCATTAAACAGGGAGCTATTTTAGGTCTTGAGTAAGGCATGATGGGCAGGAAGGGATCATTTGGAAAGACCGGCCTAACAGTAATATGAAAAATGTAACTTGTGACAGAGGCTGTTTATATTAACCAAATGCTGAGGTGCCTGTTGACTTTCCTAGTCTCTTGGTGCTGGGTTCTGGTTTATGAGATATAAACAGAAGTGTTGGCCCTGAAAAATATCCCAGCATACCCCCCAGCTTTCTCTTCCATGATGACCTTGGAGGCAACATGTTCTAAATGATGAGGATGAAGGAAGACAGACTCACATCTGAGTATATGTGAGAAATGAATCTTTATTTGGGGTTCACTTATTGCCCCAGAGCTTAACATCCCCCTCGTCAATAATGAAGAGGAAAGAATTCGAATCAAGGAGTGTCTACTGCAGTAATGGGAGCCTGAGATGATAAAGGTACAGGCTAGACTGTGAAATTCAGAGAAAGGATGTGAATCTAAGAGGTGTTTTAAATAGAACTTGGTAAGTCAAAAAGTCATTAATTCAGATAACTATTTATTGAGCACCTATTATTTGCAAGGCACTGTGTGAGATACAAAGACATATAAGTCACAACTCCGAGTGCTTACAACCTGGTTGAGGAAATAGTACATGTACATAAATTATAAAACAAACCTTATAGCATAATGGTAAAGAGAACAGACTTTGAAGGGAGACCTGTATTCAAGACCTGGCTTCACCTTTTACTAGCTGTCATATTGGGCAAGTTATTTAACCCCTCTAAACTTCATTTTGCTCATCTGTAATATGTGGGTAGTAACAGTACCTACTTCAGAGGGTTAGTGAGAGGAGCAAATAATCTACTCCTTGCAAAACTCTCAGCTGAGTGCTTGCCCCATAATAAGCGCTCAATAAGTGCTAGCTACTAGTAGTAGTATTAAGAGATCTAGAAGCTGGGACACAACAGAACAAGGTCAGTGCCCAAAGAATCTCCAAGAGAGAGGGACTAACGGCTATAAAGAACTGTTCTGGAAACAACAGTATTGCTCTGACATTAGTGTGCCTTCCCCTCCTGCTGTGGCCTCCAGTTATTTAAAGTGTAGTGATACCTGGGGACTAGGACGAGAGGTGTGTCTGAGGATCGCCTCCTAACGTTTGTCCCTATCGTCTGATAAACCTCTGCAAAATGTTGACTCTAAAGAGTCACATCCTAATTTCTGGCATCCCACATCAGCTCTATAACACAGTGGGTAGAGAATGTTCCTTCAAACACTGTGGTAACAGAGGCAGGTAAGGAGGGTAGTAGCCAGAATAGGTGCAATGACCGGGAGATGGGTTTAAGTTGGGGAAGACCTAACTTGAGTTTGCACGGAGGTCCTTTAACTAAAGCTTTTGCTCAACTCAGTCTATTCCCTGTTTGGCATAACGCCTTTGATGTTGAATAACTGATGATTTGGAACTGAAAACCTTCCCACACACACTGCATTCAAAGGGCTTCTCTCCCGTATGAACTCTCTGGTGTCGCGTAAGCCGGCACCTCTGGCTAAAGGCTTTTCCACATTCGCTGCATTCATATGGCTTGTCTCCGGTGTGAATCTTCTGATGCTGAGTAAGGGAGGAGCGGTCAAAGAAAGCTTTCCCACACTCGCTGCACTGATAGCGAGGCTCTCCAGCATGGGCTTTCTGATGTCTATTCAGTGATGAGACACCATAGAAGGCTTTGCCACACTCGTTACATTCATATGGCTTCCTGCCCGTATGGATTAGCTGATGTCGAGTGAGAATACTTTTCTGGCTAAAGGCTTTCCCACATTGATTACATTCATAAGGACTTTCTCCAGTATGAATTCTCTGGTGTCGAGTAAGGGACGAGCGGTCAAAGAAGGCTTTTCCACACTCATTGCATTTAAAGGGCTTCTCTCCAGTATGAATTCGCTGATGTACAGTTAGGGATGAACGGTCGAAAAAGGCTTTCCCACAGGCATTGCACTCGTAGGGGCTCTCCCCAGTGTGCGACATCAGATGTCTACTGAGACTGCTCCTGTGACTGAAGGCTTTCCCGCACTCAGGACAGTCATAGGGCTTCTCTCCAGTGTGAGTCCTCTGATGGCGAATAAGGGAGGAGTGGTCAAAAAAGGTCTTCCCACAGTCACTGCATTCCTGGTCTCTCTCTTTAATGAGAATTTTCTTGGGAGGGGTTGCCCCATGCTGCAACCTTTCCTCCTGAGAAAGGGATTGCTTGCAGGCCTCCACTGCAGGGCTTTCCTTCTCTGTTCCTAACCCACCATCCACCACATGAACTTCAAATTTAGGAGATGAAGGACCTTTCATTCCAAGCTTTTCCCTCAATGTTCTTTCTGATTTTTCTTCTTCTGAAGCACCTTGAATCTCAGGCTTAGTCTCCCAGTCTGGAATGGACAGAAAACACAGATGCATGTTTCTTTCTTGGGCTAGGAAATGTTACAGCAGAGAGGAGAGATGCTATGATAAATCTGAAAAGTCATGTACAGTCACCACATTGCTTGCTCCCAGAAATAGTGTTACACTCTAGGGAGAAACCAAGACTTGGGACTGAAACGAGGAATACAACTGATAGTGGAAATCTCAGAAAAGAGGAGAATTTCCATTGGGAGCATGGCTAGGTTAATTAGGAGAGTTGGCTAAGTGGAGGGGATGGTGAGGAATAGGAATATCAAAGCATGAATGGGTAATGTGACAGGTCTGAGAAAGTAAACATTTGGTGAATAATAGTGAACAGAACTTTAAGGTGTAGAGAAAAAGAAAAAAAAAAACGCTGGTGGGGGACAGAGAATAAATAATAAAGGAGAAGATTTGAATTTGAGAAAAAGGTGATACCCAATACTCCCTCCCACATACACCTAAATAACAACCACAGAACAAAACAAAACTCTGCCCTGCCCAGTTCATACTCAATTACCTTGAGAGACATTCTCTGCACATTCTTTCCCCTCAGATCCATGAAGCTCCACTATCCAAGGCTCATCCCCTCTCTTCAACTGAAAAATCACATCAGGTCCAGGAACTGGAAGTCCTGCTCATGGAGAAAGAAACAAGCCAGGTGGTCATGTGTGATTAAATACACAATGATTCCAAAGCTAATCCCAACCTCTACGTCTTTCAGAGAGCAAATGTGAAAGGCAGAAAGTGCACACCAGGAATACAGAGTATGAAGTCATATAAGGAATTCAGGAAACTCTGAATGGAGGTCAAGACTGAGCTTCTAAAAGGGAACAAATAGCATTTGGTCAGAGAGTTGATAGACTCCATTTGAATTAATGTGTTTATTCTTCCCCACGAAGTGAATGGGATGATCCTAGCTTTAGCACTGGTAGGATGGGGGGGAAAGTCCTTAACTCAGAGAAGATGAGAATGAAGAAAGGTCACATTGAATAAGAATGTGTAATGTGGGGGCTTCTCTAGTGGCGCAGTGGTTAAGAATCTGCCTGCCAATGCAGAAGACACGGGTTCGAGCCCTGGTCTGGGAAGATCCCACATGCCGCGGAGCAACTAAGCCCATGTGCCACAACTACTAAGCCTGCGCTCTAGAGCCTTCGAGCCACAGCTGCTGAAGCCCGCGCACCTAGAGCCCATGCTCTGCAACAAAGAGAAGCCACCACAATGAGAAGCCCGCGCACCACAACAAAGAGTAGCCCCCGCTCGCTGCAACTAGAGAAGGCCCATGTACAGCAATGAAGACCCCACGCAGCCAAAAATAAATACATTTATTAAAAAAAAAAGAATATGTAATGTGTATTATATAGGTGCCCATTTTTGTTTGTTTATTTACCCTTTACTATTGTGATTTTATTTAAACAAGTGGATCATGTTCATTGTAGGAAATCTAGAGGCATGTACAAGTAATAAGAAAAATCACCTTTCGTACTTTGTATTCATTTCTTTCTTTCTATTCACTTTGATACTGAAAGATACCTATAGATACATTTTGTTAAAAACTGGATAATGACAATTATATCTCAATTTTTGAAAATAAAAAAAAAACTACTGGAGAGCGATTTTAGAAAATAACTAAGACCACCCCAACTAAAATTATTCCTATTTGATTTATTTTGACATCTCCAAGTAGATAATTTCTAAATCCATAACGATTCACTATATATAATATATGTCACTCCAGGCACTGTTACATTTAAAACATCATTTTGGGCAGAAGACTCTCAATTAAAAAAACAAACAAACGAGGAAAAACCCCAAATAACTGGATAATGAAATAATGTTAAATTTTAAACTTGATTTTTTCACATAATAATAAATTTAAAATATTACTTTAATTAGCACAGCTCTACCTCACCATTTTAATGGCTACATGGTATTATATTGTATGAAATAACATCATTTATTTAATTAATCTCTTGCTGACAGACATTCCAGACTGTTTTCAATGTTTTGCTAAAACAAACAATGGTATGATGAATATCTGTGTACACCACAGGCTGCTAATCTTATTATTTCCTTAGGACAAATTTCTAGAAGTGAATCTGTCCATCTTTGGTTATATTTAAAAAACAGATCCCCTCCTAGAAATAGTCTTGAGGTCTAAACTTCCCCTGCATTGGGACCCCTGACTTGGGCAAGAGAGGTACTTTCTTCTTGGGCCCAAGGATCATCGATCTGGTTGTATGCTGACTCTCTGCTGAGAACGGCCACATCCATCACCTGCCCATGGCTTCCTGTCTCTGTCCTTAGATTTCTGTTTTTCCTACCAAAGTGACAAAGGCTCAGCAGTCTCCCTTAATGCTCCCTAAACATTCTCTTCTGTTTCCAGATTTGTCCTGTTTAAGCTACCCCAGGGTGTTTTGCTTGTTTTTTTGACCTGCCTTGAATGAAATCTGCGATGTGACTCCTTTTACTGCCTCCTGCTGCTGATTTTAAGTCTATTCTAAATCTGTACACACTCAGCCTCTTATTCTGGAAGCTCCTGAGAGGTTCTCCTTACAGGAGCCCAACTTTACTCTCACGAATACCTCACATCAGCAGTAGCTCTTAATTTTCCTTTTGTCACACAAATCTCTATCATTGCAAAGCGCCTTCTGCAGGCATCTCTCTAAGGTGTCCTTAAGACAAATATTCAAAATCAAACACATTTCTAGTGACCTACTCTGAGCTACAACCTTCTAATCTCACCCCTACATGCCCTCTTTTTTTTTTTTGGCATGCGCGTGTGGCATGCAAGATCTTAGCTCCTGACCAGGGATCAAACCCACGCCCCCTGCAGTGGAAGCACAGAGTCTTAACCACTGGACTGCTAGGGAAGTCCCCCTCTTTTTTTTTTTTTTAATTGAAGAATAGCTGATTTACAATGTTGTGTTAATTTCTGCTGTACAGCAAAGTGACTCAGCTATACATACACACACACACACATATATATATATATATACACACACACACATTCTTTTTCATCAATAGATTCTTTTCCATTATGGTTTATCCCAGGACATTAAATATTGTTCCCTGTGCTAAAGAGTAGGACCCTGTTGTCCATCTGCCTTTTTTTTTAAATGGAAACACTTCTTTCCCCCTCCTCTGTTTCTCTGAGGAGAAATTTTCCCTCAACGAGAATGCCCCTTGCACTCCCGCTTAAGTACCCTGGATGGAGCTGAGTAAGTTACTGCTGAGCTGAGGGAAGACCTGGGCGTAGGTAACTCGGCCTCTTCTGCTGGCCCCAACCCTCTGGAGAGCAGTTCCCTGCAGCAGGCTCTCACATGCCCTGCTCCTCCTGGCCCTGGCCCTGGCCCTCCGTGTCGCAGGGCCAGGCTTCTCAGCAAGGGCCCCTTGGTTGTCCAGTCTGCTTACAGCTCAGGGAGCAAGCCTGTCCCAGGCTGGGGCTCAGGACTGAGAAACCCGCTCTTGCTGTACACCTAAGCCACATCCCTCTGCTCTTCGATCTTGTCTCTCAGGGGTTCTGACTTGGGTGGAGAAGAAGAGGTGTCAATTTATTAGCCTCTCAAAAGCCCACATCAACACAGGCCAGACTCTACTGCCGGTGGCAAACTCTCCTTACCCAACGAGACAATGCTCTTATAGTTCTCCAGCATCACCTCCTTGTAGAGGTCCCTCTGAGCAGGGACCAGACACCTCCACTCTTCATCTGTGAAAACCACCGCCACGTCCTCGAATGTCACTGCGTCCTGGAAACACAATTACGTTCCCTTTATTCATAACCCTTCTCTTTACATGGACCAGACAAAACTATCATAAGGATGACAGCCTGGAGGATGCAGAGGGAGCGGAAAGAAAATGGTTCTGACGAAGTAAGGCTTTGAAGCATTTGGGGAAAGTGCTATAATCCCCTGAGGCATGAAGTTCTTGGTCACAACCCCACACTCCCTTCCTAGCCGAGCCTCTGAATATCAGGGGCTCTTCTTTCAGACTTACAGAAAATGTGCAAGAATAGAACAAAGAATTCCCATGTACCCTTCACCCAGCTTCCCCAAATTAACATTTTCCACACTGGCTTTATCTTTCTGTGTCCCTCAGTACACGCACATTCACCTGTCTTCTTCCTGAACTTCTTTAGAGTAACTTGCAAACATGATGTCTCTTTACTCATAAATGTTTCAATGTGTATTTTGTAAGAACAAGGATATCCTCTTGTGTAATCACAGTATGATTGTAAAAATCAGGATAGCAGTGATATTATATAATTATCTAATCTACAACCTTAGTCAAATTTCACCAATTGTGTGTGTGTGTGTGTGTGTGTGTGTGTGTGTGTGTGTGTAACAAATCCTTCAAATAATGGTGTAGATTAGATCATCTTTAAGATCTCTCTCATTTCACTCTGCTGTTCTGTGACTCTGTAAGGTTGCATCTTTACTCCCAATCCTGAAACCCAGATGAGTCTCCACAGTGTCTGCAGAAGCTCTAAGCCAGAGCATGGAATTCAAGACTCTCTGCCCTTGGGCAGGAAGAGGGTAAACCACATGTCTCTACCCACACAAAACTCTCTTCAGGACTCTTTCAGCCTCACTGAGGTGCTTTACAGTGTGTGTCACGTTCTCCGCCTAACCCAACAACTCCCTGGGATATGCGGGCCTACTTTCAGTCCATACATAGTGGATGTACTAAAGGGAAGTCAGAACTAGAAACAGCCCGCTGTTCCCCAAACCTTCCAATCAGACCTGTACCATTGGTTTTTAGGCAAAATTGCTCAGGGTGAAGGCTACAGGGGCTGCGTGCCTGGTGACAGGCTAGTGGGCACATGTTCAAGGCAAGGGAGCATCACTGAAAGATACCACAAATCAAATGGGAAGGACACACTTCCTAAGGAGTCCTTCCTCCACCTGGTTGGGTTTGATCAAGGAAGCTCCAAGATAGAGAAAGAAACGTGGTTACATTCTGGAGCCTGATAGAGTATTTCAGCAACACAAAAGTCCACCTCACCTGGAATCTGGCAGTTGGAGACACAGCAGCCATTCCCTCCCGAGTGCTCTCCTTGCAGAGAAGAGCCGAGTCCTAGTGAGGCAGAGGTGTGGGATGAGAAAGAGGGTATAAGAGCAGTCTTGTTTTGTAGTTTTGTGACCCATGAAGCAAGAAATCTCCACACACCAGTGAGCTATGTACTCACCTTCATTCTCAATACCCTACAAAAAGGGAAGGCAGAGTAAATCAAGGCCAAGAGCAAGCCCACCCCATCCCAGAACTAGAGCGAAAGGCCATGGATATTGCTACGCAGAACACAATGTGGTGCTTGTTTTACCATAATCTTAGAGGCAAAGTTCTGTTCCTGGCAGTCAAGAACATATTAAGGCTCATACCGTCTTTATAAATTCACATTCAACACTGCTCAGAATGATTACTAGACAAAAAGCATAAGAAATTTTATGAATGGGTATATGGACAAGTCCTGTCAAGGAAATACCCATAGCCTCTTCAAAGGAAAAATGCCCCATTCACAGCAATACCCGATGCTAAAGGAGCAACCCTTGGGCAGCCACAGTTTGTTCCGCGTGACCCTGCGTCTCACTCCTGGAGCCACACTGATTAGGTCACAGGTGGGCAATGCACAGGCTGACCAGTGGATGGACGTATGGTCTGGCTTGAAAAGATGACATCCATCCTCAGGATCGTGAACTAAGAAATGTTGGGACAACGAGTGGGTGATGAGCTGAAAGGATACCATGAGGGACAGAAGTAGCCATGAGGGTCAAGGAGCCAAAGGTACCAGGAAGCAGAACCCATGAGCATGTGGGAGGCACGAGGTAGAGAATAGGCTGTAACAGACTAAACACAGGCGGGCACGTTGGTGGTGAAGCATTGAAGCAAAGACCCAAGAATTCCTGGCCTTGAAGGCCCTAATTCACCTAGCACCATCCCAGACAGCAATTTGCATGCAGACCAGCCTTACTTATTCTTAGATTTCCATAAGACTCTAACCCTCTCAGGCTTTGTGTGAATCTTTATTACCAAACTTTACTTGCATTAACTGGGTCCATCTCAGTTTCTCACAATCAAGAGTCTAATTAAGACATAGTCAAATCAAGCATTTGGGGGATTCATGAGTGGAGTGTGGGGAGAGCGTGGTCCTGAGAAGGAAAGGGCGTGTATGTGGCTCAATGATTACAGCCAAGGGAATGTATTCATTGATCCTTGTTATTCTTTCATCCATCTATCCAACCAACATTTATTCAGCACCAACTATTTATACCAAAGCAAAAGAAGTATGACACTGTCCTTGTCTTTCAAAAGCTTATGGACTACTACACAGGACAAACAAGTAATCAAGTTAATATTTCACTACAGGATGAATAGATGCTCTAAAGAGATGTGCACAGCTAACTATGAGACAGCACATCAGAGGCCCAGACGGGAGGCAGGGAGGAACACTGCCGGTTTCTTGGCAGAAGTGGGACCTAAGGTAAGTTTTGATTTGGGGGGAGGCATTAGAACATTCTAGGCACAAAAAAAAAAATCAAGTTTTCCAAAAACAAGGAGGCAGGTCTTTGCAGGGAAAGGATTAACAACTGTAATGAGTTTAGAATGGCAATGTCTAGGTTGGGGCAGTGCTGGCGGGGAAGATGGGGTTGACGAAGCAGGCACAGACCAGCTAGATCAAGGAGAGCTCTGCGTGGTCCTACTCCCACTGGCATGGGGATCACAGAAGGATTTAAGCATGGAAGGGTCACCACCAGATTTGTGTTTTAGAAAGAGCTTTGCAATTTGTATCAAGGGCCTTAAAATACATATCTTTGACCCAGCAATTTTCTCCTCGGAGTTTTTCCTAAGGAAATAAGTAAGAACACATGCAAAGTTTTTTATTAATCATCACTAACACTAACCTTTACTGAGTGTCATGTGAGGCAACCTCCTAAGCACTCTACATGTGTCATCTCATTTAATCCTTACAATGCAGCAAAAATTTGAAATAGCCTAAGTTTCTAAAATAGGAGATTTGAGGGCTTCCCTGGTGGCACAGTGGTTAAGAATCCCCCTGCTAATGCAGGGGACACGGGTTCGAGCCCTGGTTCGTGAAGATCCCACATGCCGCAGAGCAACTAAGCCCGTGTGCCACAACTACTGAGCCTGCGCCCTAGAGCCCACGAGCCACAACTACTGAAGCCCACGCACCTAGAGCCCGTGCTCCTCAACAAGAGAAGCCACCACAATGAGAAGCCCACGCACCACAACGAAGAGTAGCCCCTGCTCACTGCAGCTAGAAAAAGCCCACGCACAGCAATGAAGACCCAATGCAGTCAAAAATAAATAAATAAATAAATTTATTAAAAAGATAAAATTAAAAATAAAATAGGAGATTTGATTAAATAATTTATGGTCCAGACCATACATACAATGGAATACCACTGATATTATCATATTAATATGATGTTATATTTTAAATGTTATTTTATATGATAATTAATATCATATTAATAATAACTAGCATTTATTGAACTTATGCTACTGACCAGGCACTGTACTAAGTACTCTTTGTAAGAATAGTTTAATTCCATCCTTATGAATCAATAAGGTATGGACTGTTTCACAGATTAGGAAATTTAGGCTTTGTAAGAGGCTGAGGCAGAATTTGAACCCTGGTCTGGCTAGCAGTTTTTAACCTCTATGCTGTAATGATTTATTTTCATGAACAGATAGCCACACAGATAACAGAAAAATAGACTAGAAAATACCAAAACATATCCAAGCAGGTAGGAAAGCTTGACACATGACAGAAGTGGCATCACAAATCACTGGGGGAACGATCACTAGTAATAAACTGCAAACAACTTACATGTTCATCAATAGGATAAACTGTGATTTTATATGTGTATGTGTGTGTGAATATTATACCTTGATTAAGATGAATGAACTAGAACCTCATGTTAGTAATATAAATTTCAGAAATATAATTACTGAGCAAAAATAAAGTTATAGAATGACTTACTATGTAATAGTTATATAAAATTTAAAAACAGGTAAATGGTATCTACAAAAATCTATACGGGACAATAAGCAACAGATTGTGAGTATCTCTGGGAAAGAAGGGAAATAGGATTGGGGAGGGATACCTAGGAGACTTCAACTTTGTAATGTTTTGTTAAAAAAAATCTAAAGGGAAAAAAACACAAAGAAATTCACACAATATTAAGTGAAGAGAGCTTCCCTGGTGGCGCAGTGGTTGAGAGTCCGCCTGCCGATGCAGGGGATGCGGGTTCGTGCCCCGGTCCGGGAGGATCCCACATGCCGCGGAGCAGCTGGGCCCGTGAGCCATGGCCGCTGAGCCTGCGCGTCCGGAGCCTGTGCTCCGCAACGGGAGAGGCCACAACAGTGAGAGGCCCACAAAAAAAAAAAAAAAAAAAAAAAAAATTAAGTGAAGAATGCACACTTTTAAAATTACATAATTGAGCATGCACACACGTACAGAAAAAAGACTGGAAGAATATATATTAAAATGTAAATGGAATTTGAGTGGTGGCATTACAAGTGATTTTTATTTTATTTCTTACAATTCCTTATATTCTGATTTTTTTTTTTTTTTACAAGAGTTATGTGTTTACTTTGGTGTACAGGAAAAATAACAGGAAGGAAGGAAAGGAGGTGTGCAGAAAGTTATAGCAGACCTGAGACTGCCATTCTTGGGAACATCTACCTGCAATGTTGGCCCTTGGCTGGGGTCTGGGAACTTCAATTTTAAGAGCGTTTCCTAAGAGGTAGGGTGGGCCATTATGCCTAAACTATTTGTGCAAACAATATGGTTTCTGCTGAACACCTGCTGTTTTGATAGAGGGCCTGGAATTTTGGTATATGTTAGGCAGGAGGTGCCTACGTGGCTAGCCCTCACTAAAAAGCTTGGGCTCTGAGTCTAAAGAACTTATTTGGGCTGACACATCACACACATGTTGCTGCATTTTCATTGTCGGAGGAGGAAGTGCTCTGTGTGACCCCTCATGGGAGGGAGAGAGCATGAGGAAGACTTCCCAGGGGTTCCTCCAGACTCTATCTGTCCCCCTTATGATCTGGCTGTGTATCCTTGCAAGATCACTGTCATCATCTTAGCCATGAGTATAACTATGGGCTGAGTCCTGAGTCCTGCTAACAAACCCCTGAATGAGGGGTGATCTTGGGCACCCCCGACACAGGCGGCCATACCACTCTGGGTAGCTGTGGCAGAATGGGAGCAGAGGAGGTGAGTAGACCGGTGAGGAGACTATTACAATTAACTAAGCAAGAAATGATAAAGAAGTGGACAGCAGACATAGAGAGAAGGGGAATTACTGTTGAGATATTAAGAATAGACCACAGATTAGAAGCGGAGGCTGAAGGTGATGGGAGAGGCAAGGATGACTCCAGGTCACAGATCTGAGTAACGTGTGAATAATGGCACCATTCATAGAGATGAGCGACAGGAAAGTAGTTTTGGAGGGAAAGCTAAGAAGTGCAGTTTTGGGCATTTAGAATTTGAGCTGTTTCCACATCTTTGGATAGGAAGAAAATCAGATGACTCTGGCTCCCACTGACCAAGTTGTAAAAATTATTATTGCCAAATGAAATCACTTGAATTTTGAAAAACTGAGTTTCATTCAAAACAGAAAGGTTAATATAAAGTATTTTAAAAATGGTTATAATACAAAGAAGGCAATGTTCAAGCCTTTAGTTATATATAATAGTACTTTGTTTTTTTCTATTATTTGTAAGACTATTCATAAAGTATAGACGTATCCTTTAGATGTATAGTTGTATTCATTCAGATAAGCATGAAAAAAGAAACCTAGGAAAAGGGGATAAGCAAAGTAATCCCAGAAACAGGAATTCCGTACCCAAAACAGGAAGGACTAACCAGCAATGGGACCAGGTAGAAAGAACATGGGCTCCTCACAATGAACCAACCTCAGATTCTAAAGAGGCAAAGTAACTGCAGACTTAATCCTTCTTCCCTTAGGAGATGAGCCCTTCAGCTGGTCTTATTAATTATAAGATACTAATAAGGTAAGTTACGTTTTCAAAAATGTCAAAAGACTAGATCAATATATACTTACTAGACAATGGGTTAACACCGGCCAAGCAAACTTTAAAAGAATATTGCCTTGAGGGTGAACAACAGTTTGCAAAAACTAAAACCTACGTGAAAGGCAAAAACTTAAAACAAAACTTACTGGAAAAAGAAGTTTGGTGTAACTATAAAAAAGAATCTTAACCTGAGGAGAGATTGGGGTTTGAATCTTGCTAGGAGGCCAAGAGGATACCTGTACAAATGGCAACAAATATACAACATCAGTTGGCAACCAGAGCCTCCAACTTGTGTAGTCTGCAGCAATATGTATTCTTATACTTGAGGGTCTGTCAAGATTCCTCCATCCCCAGGAGGGTCTCAAAATATTACCCTTGGGTCCTATGGAGATGTCAAAATTAGCATTTAGAGATACAGGAGAGTATAGGAGTAAAGGCTCTGGCAGACCACTTGAAGTCAAAGTCCAGCTCTGCCTCTTCCTACCGGTGTGACCTCAGGTAACTTTCTTAACCTCTCAGTTTGCCCATCTGTAAAATTGGGATAGTGAAAGTACACATCTCATAAAGTTATTGTGATGCTTAAATAGGATAATACGTGTAAGGCATTTAGAATAATATGCTAAGTAAGTGTTAGGAGTCCTAGGAAGCTAGAAATAAAGAAAATATTAATTACAGTGTATCGCTGCTGTTTTAGAGTAGGTTTAAGTGTAAGTGTAGCCACAATATTGGGATCAAAGTATTTGTATATGTTGTCTAAAGCATTAGAACTTTTTGAACAAATCAGCTGAACTACATCTGAAATTGTGGTTGAAACTGCTCAATGTTTAAATGCTTAAAGACAATTTTCAAAGTTTCATTTATTAGATTATAACTTTAATACACTGAGCATTAACCAAATTGCAAACAAAGGTGAGCATAAACGCTCCCCAGCCATTAAACGACCAGCTTATGTTCCCAAGGTTCTCATCGTCTGTGGGCTCCCTGCCAGGCCAACTTCATTCCCCATCAGGTCTAGACTCCACCAGCAGTCACTTTGGTGAGCTCTCAGTGGTACTCAGGACTCCTCAAATCCGCCACATTCACATGGAATCACTGCCAGCAAAGGGTCACCTCTGTTTTTCCTTTCCCTATTTCTGGATCTCAGAGTATTTCTGGAGAAAATGCTTTTCAAATTCTTATTCTATACCTTCAAAGAGTGCTCACCTAGAAAGCTCTTACTATTCCCATCTTAGCTACATAGCTATCCCAAACCTCCACGGCTACCCTTCAATTTCAGCAGAACACCGTCTTTCACCACACTGAAGCTTCACAATGCATTTCTGAGCTCTAATTCCGATAGTCCTTTTCTCCTTATTTCTCTGCAGTTTTCTGACTGTTTTGACAAGTTTCTGATGCTGCCCAAGGCTCAGACTGCGTACAGCGTCCTTCCCGCTATCCCGCAGAAAGTCCATGCACACCTGGTGCTCCATTTCCGCCTCTACAGAAATGCTTCCCGAGTCTAGTACCAACCCCTCTTCCAAACTCATCCTGCATTTCCAAATGACTAAGAATTTTGAATTAGGCATTTTGTTGGCATCTTAAAACCACCTTCCCCTATGCAATTCCCCACATGAGCTCCTCTCCCTCTCCTTACATTTCTAGCAGATGTTCTATTATTCTCCCAGGTGCCCCAAATTCAAACTCTTACCTAGCTATCTTTCCTCCCAAATCTAGTTAGTCACCAGATCCTTCTGAGTCTTCTTTTGCAGTGTCATTTGTATCCTTACCCACCACTGACACCATCGTAATTCAGGTCCACAACAGCTTGCTTCAGGACTACTACCACTACCAAGCGTTCCTAACTGGTTCCCTGACTAGTCCCTCCCCCTCTCTAGTCCTGGATGGAACCTCTAGAATAACTGTACCAAAATAGTTTTAGTCCTGTCAGTCCCTGATCCGTCCCATACAATCCACCCTGCTGACCGTGTCTCGTCCTGATCCTCTATGCTCTGACCCCACTGTGCTTTTCCCCACCCTTGTCTCCCACTATTCCTCTTATACGTAGCATTTCCTTCTCAAATCTGCCTAATGCTTCTCTACTTCTTTCCTATTTTTTTCACATCAAATTCTACCTCCTCCACGAAGGTCCCCTGATCTAGTGCGGAGGCCTATGGTAGGGAGCTAAACGAGACAATCTGATGCGATTTCTGGGAAAGACGGAGGGACTGGAGTGGGCGGCACCCTAGATTTAGTGTCAATGCCACCCACGTTTATTAAGCACCTACTACGGGAAGAAGGTACGGGAGGAGCAGAGGAAGGCTCCAAACTTCCCACGGAACACACGCACACACGGGGGCTGGGGGGACAACTTTCCGTCCGCGCCTGTCCGAGCCGGGACGTCGACACACACACGCACACGCACACACTCACGCACACACTCAGACGTTCTGCAGGTTGGCTCCGCCCGCGTCACCTGTTCTACTCCCACAGCACCTCCCCCAAGTTCTCAGCGTCCCCTTCTCTCGGCCGCTGCGCTCACTCGGCTCCGCCAAGACACACACCCACTGCCCTCACCTCCGGCACAGAGTGCTCGCGACCCAGGAAGACGGCGCCTTTTCAGGTCGGGAAAGCAGTGCGCCGGCGCAGGGGGATCTGACGTCCGCGCTCCCCACCAATGCTCGGCTTTGGCGGACTCCATTTCCCAGAAGTCTCAGCGGTTGGCGAGCTTTAATTTGATGTTTAAAGATCTGCGCAAGCGTACCCTTCTAATGAAGGGGTGGGCGGTGCCGAACCGGATCCGACGCGGCAGTGCGGCAGCCTGAGCGCGGCGAGGGAACCGTCGTGGATGCTAAGGAGGCTTGTGGCCAGCCTCGAAGTGCTGCCTATGTGTGATGTCACGTCCCTCCAGTCCTCCGATGGGAGGGCCGTCCTAAGGAAATGTGCCTCTTTTAGCTTTGGGGGCCGGTCCCTACTGAGAACGACTTCGAGTCTTCTGGCCCTCGGAAGGGGTTTGTTTCCGCTTCAGCTTGTTCACTTTAAGGAATTTGGTTGTAAAATTTGGGCAGGAGTGACGCAGAGTTTGGTTCTGAGGATGGGGCTGTGCACATTTTTGTGCAGAAAAGAGAAGAGCCCAGGAGTAAGGCAGGTAGCCCGACTCCCGACATTTTGAGTGCACACCAGCCTGCCTTCCTTGGTGCTACTGGAAGGACTCTCGTCGGAGTCTCGCAGGGCTTCTCAACCTTGACTGCACGCCGGAATCACTGAAGAGCTTTGATATATTGATTCCTGGGGCCCACTATGGGGAGTGAGAGTTTGAAAAGATCTGCAGGTGATCCTAATGTGCAGCTAAAGCTAAGAATCACTGCTCTATAGCTTCAGGGAAGACTTGAGATTATACAAAGAATGTGATGAAGTTCTACAGTCAGGAACAAGTCTACACTTGCACTCAAAAAACCTAAATTGCCTGCCGTAGGCAAGGCATTATTACAAATACAAATACGACACAGTTACTGCCCCAGAGGAACTCGTGTTCCAGTGGACAAATCAGAATGTGAAATTGTTACAACACAAAGCAGTGTGCTCTACAATTATGTCACTATTGGGAGACACTATTGGGAGTACAACTGAGGAAGCAATTAACTATGGCTGAGAAAGTTGGAAAAAGCTTCCTATAACTGGTATACTTGAAGAAGAGTAATTAGAAAAAATGCAGAGAGAATAGCATCTGCAAAGGTATAGGCTAGAGGATAAAAGTGCAAAGAATTAGTAGCAAGATGAGTGGCAGATGGATAAGGATTAGGGGCTGATAACCATGACTTGGAGCTAGATGGAGGACGAATTTGTGCTATAGTAAGGGGTTTGGACCTTCCAAGAAGATTAGGACTTGGAAAAGTTACGACGTCCAAGACATATTTTCTTGCTGTTCCCTTCTGTGGGTGGTTTGTTTTTTGTTTTTTGTTTTTGCGGTATGCGGGCCTCTCACTGTTGTGGCCTCTCCGGTTGCGGAGCACAGGCTCCGGATGCGCAGGCCCAGCGGCCATGGCTCACGGGCCCAGCCGCTTCGCGACGTGTGGGATCTTCCCGGACCGAGGCACGAACCCGTGTCCCCTGCATCGGCAGGCAGACTCTCAACCACTGCGCCACCAGGGAAGCCCGGGTGGTTTTTATTATTCATTTAGCCTTATGCTGAGAGTGGAAATTTGTGGGTCCTGGATGAATTTCTTAGAGTTCCCTACCCTCGGGCAGGCCTTAGGGTTTCATCGCTACCTTAACTCCCCAGGTTGCTGTCAGAGTGGGAGCTTGAGTTCTCAAGGGTTTAGCAGGGTAAGAGTTGGGTTTACTGCTCACTCACCTCTCAGGGCTCTAGCTCACACTTCCTTATTTTTTTTAATTGAGGTGTAGTTGATTTACAGTATTATATTAGTCTCAGGTGTACAACATAGTGATTCACAATTTTAAAAGATTATACTCTATTTATAGTTATTATAAAATATTGGCTATATTCCCTGTGCTGTACAATATATCCTTGTTGCTTATTTATTTTTTACATAGTAGTTTTTACCTCTTAATCCCTGATCCCTATCTTGCCCCTCCCCCTTCCCTCTCCCCACTGGTAACCACTAGTTTGTTCTCTGTATCTGTGAGTCTGTTTCCGTTTTGTTATATTCACTAGTTTGTTGTATTTTTTAGATTCTGCATATAAGTGATATCGTAAAGTGTTTGTCTTTCTCTGTCTGACTTATTTCACTAAGCATAATACCCTCTAAGTCCATCCATGTTGTTGCAGGTGGCAAAGTCTTATTCTTTTTTATGACTGAGTAGTATTCCATTGTGTGTGTGTGTGTGTGTGTGTGTGTGTGTGTGTGTGTGTGTGTGTACTGTCCTCCTTGGCAGCAGATGCCCACTGAAGGAAACCCAGCCCAACCTACCCCCATTCTTTGCTGGAATATTTTATACCACATCTTATTCATCTGCTGCTGGACACAGGTTGCTTCCATATCTTGGCTATTGTAAATAATGCTGCTGTGAACATTGGGGTGAGTGTATCTTTTTGTTTTCATTCTTTTTTTTTTTTTAACTTTGCAGATTCCTTACTTTCATGCCTGTGTGTTTAGAGAGATGATTTATAAGTTTTCAGCATTTTTAGTTTTTTAGTTTTTTTTCAATTAGGGTTGTTCAGGGAACCCAATCTGCCATGTTGCTGGAAAGATTAAGAGAATTTTAGCCAGTTTTCTTAGAAGAGTTAGGAAGGGCATATGGATGCTGAACAGCCAAGAAACAACGTTGTTTAGAATAAAACAAGGCCTGCCAGCTGGGGGCTCTTGCCAAATTGCAAGATATTACGGCTATCTGCTGCTGTGTAACAAATCACTTCAAACTCAGTGGCTTAAAACGTTTATTATGCCAATAACTTCTGTGGGTCAGGGACTTGGACAGGGCACAGCAAGGGTGGCTTGTCACTGCTTCACACTGACTCCAGTGTGAAGAGGACTCAAGTGTCTTCATCACTTGTGTGTCTGGTACATGGACTGGCATCCATGGCTGGGCTCACCAGGACTGTGGACCAAAGTCCCTA
>NW_006798273.1:1391964-1393137 GCF_000442215.2 Lipotes vexillifer
CTTTGTACTTGGGCCTCCTCACAGCATGGTGGTCTCAGGGTGGTCAGACTTCTTACATGGCAACTCAGCGCTCCAAGAGAGAGAGTCCCAGTGAACAAGACAGAAGCTGCATGGCCTTTTATGACCTAGCCTCAAAAATCAATTGTCACTTCTGCTTTACCCTGTTGGCTGAAGCAGTCACAAGCTTGCCCAGATTCAAGGGTAGGGCATTACAGCCCACCTCTCAAAGGGAGGCACGTCAAAGAAACGATGGTCGTTTAAAAAAAAATCTGCAACATAGGCTTTTAGCTTTCCCCTTTCATGGGTGTTCCTCTATGAGACAGGTGGGGTGGGGGTGGAGTGTGGCCTTGCAGTGTCCCTATTTTCAGTGGACAGTTTTGCTGTGTCTCGTTGTTTTGCTCAGCTGTGTTGCTGTCTCCTGAGCTGCTGCAGTTTGCTTCTAACAGCAGCCCCTGCTCCTCCCAGGCCCCCTCTTGCAATTCTAAGACCCCTCTTCTTGGACACCCTTTGACTTTATTTCTCTGAGCATCTCTTCTCTTTGCTGCTACTACCTGGTACTCTGTATCCAGATCTACATCTGGTACTCTGTATCCAGATCTACATCTCTCCAAACTCTCTGTCAAAAGAAAACATCATTCTTTTATATCATGTGGCCTTTTAAGAGGCGTTATCTTAGCAGAAGAGCATGGGCCGTTAGTGATAAGTGTTTTCAGTTTTACCACTCAGTCTGTGGGGTAGAGGATGGTTTGTCCCCTAGCAAAGGGATTTGGCTACTTAGCAGTAATATTCTTTATTTT
The DNA here is from genome assembly GCF_000442215.2 of Lipotes vexillifer. NCBI lineage: Eukaryota > Metazoa > Chordata > Mammalia > Artiodactyla > Lipotidae > Lipotes > Lipotes vexillifer. The sequence continues at coordinate 1,392,762 of NW_006798273.1, forward strand.
CTACTACCACCTCTCTTTTCCTGGGGTGCATGTGTATCATCAGAAGCTGGGTAGATGAGGTGGAAGAGAAATATTCAGGCACAATTTTACACTATACCTGAAAAGCACTGTTTCTTCTGATGCCTAGGTCTGATTCCAGGTCAGATTGGTAATCTACTTCTATACCTTTGTTTGTTTAATACATTTTTTTCAAAATAGATACCATTGGGGGGCTTCCCTGGTGGCGCAGTGCTTGAGAGTCCGCCTGCCGATGCAGGAGACGCGGGTTCGTGCCCCGTTTCGGGAAGATCCCACATGCCGCGGAGCGGCTGGGCCCGTGAGCCATGGCCGCTGAGCCTGCGCGTCCGGAGCCTGTGCTCCGCAAATGGGAGAGGCC
>NW_006798273.1:1393215-1429387 GCF_000442215.2 Lipotes vexillifer
ACAGTGAGAGGCCCGCATAACGCAAGAAAAAAAAAAAAAAAAGATACCATTGGGTTTTTAGTCCACCCTAAATGATTGTATATGCCTGAGCCCTAATTGTGAACAGGTTCCTGTTTTTACCGTGGGACTCTTTACCCAGGTAAGTCACATGGCAGTGCTCTAACATCCCACATTAGTTAAGGAGGCTCTGTCTGCTAGAGCACATGTTGGAACTGCAGAAATCTCTGTGCTTCAGTTCTGCCTTTCAAAAGCACCAGCCAGTCTTTCACATTTTTGTTTCTTTTAATTAGTTCTTAAAATTCCTTTAGCTCTTTAAACTAGAGTAAGGGCTTCCCTGGTGGCGCGGTGGTTGAGAGTCCGCCTGCTGATGCAGGGAACGCGGGTTCGTGCCCTGGTCCGGGAAGATCCCACATGCCGCAGAGCGGCTGGGCCCGTGAGCCATGGCCGCTGAGCCTGCATGTCGGGAGCCTGTGCTCCGAAGCGGAGGGGCCACAACAGTGAGAGGCCCGCGTACCGCAAAACAAAACCAAAAACAAAAACTAGAGTAAGCCATCTCCTTCAGGCTAATGTGAGTTAGAGAGATGCTCTTGCTATCTGATTTTCCTCTGGATAAAATATTATCAGTATTGTTCTTAAAATCTGATATTTCCCATTATTTTTCTGTGGTAATAGAATTTTAGCCAGGCACAAGAATAAAGACATTTCCTGGTAGCTAGGTGTGGTCATGTGTTCTGGTAAATAGGATGCAAGTGGATGTGTTGTACAGCACCTTCTGACAACCTTCCATAAAGGAGAGCTGGACTCAGAATAAAAAGGAATGAACTACTGATACACATGACAACATGGCTGGATCTCAAGGACTTTATTCTGAGTGAAAGAAGCCACTCTCAGAAGGTTACATACTGTATAACCTTGTTTATAAGGTATTCTGGAAAACTACAGCGCAGAATAGAGCAGTGATCACAAAGGGTTGGGATGGGAGAAGGGTTTGAGTACAAAGGAGCAGCAAAAGGGAATGTCAGGGGTAATGGGGAAACCTATCAGGCTGCTGGGGACCAGGGCTCCCCTGACTGCACTTGGCATCAAATGGCACACCAGAGCACTCTGAGTCGGGGAAGAGACATCACTGTTAAGCTATTGATTAACTCTCCAGGGTAACAAATGAGCATTGTAACAAGGGCCTCTAGCTCAAGGTCTGTCCCAAAGGACGGAATTTAAGAGTGAGAAATGTCAGGCACTGTAGCAGGCCGATGCCTAAAGGAAAAGGTATCGGGGCAGGCAGCGCCCCTCAAGTCCATCTGAAGCAGTTGCATTTCTAGTTATGTCAGCCACCAATGAGATGACACTCTTTTCTCATGTGTCCATACCCTCCGCTTTCTGGTTCCAGAGCACAGAAGAGAACAGAAACTCCTGTGCCAGCCATGGATCCCAGGCTTGGGAGAAAGAGGGCTTACTTGCCGGGCAGTTGCTGTACCACCCTGGCCACCTGTGCCACCGGAAGTGCTGGCAGAAAAGTGAAACAGATTGAAAGAACAAGAAAGGAGAATGGGGACTTCCCTGGTGGTGCAGTGCTTAAGAATCCGCCTGCCAATGCAGGGGACATGGGTTCTAGCCCTGGTCCGGGAAGATCCCACATACCGCAGAGCAACTAAGCCCATGTGCCAAAACTACTGAGCCTGTGCTCTAGAACCCGTGAGCCACAACCACTGAGCCCACGTGCCACAACTACTGAAGCCTGCGCACTCTAGGTCCCGTGCTCTGCAACAAAGAGAAGCCACTGCAATGAGAAGCCCATGCACCACAACAAAGAGTTGCCCCCCTCGCCGCAACTAGAGAAAGCCCACGCACACAGCAACGAAGACCCAACGCAGCCAAAAATAAATTTATTAAAAAAAAAAAAGCGGACTTTTTGCCCTGATTTAATAGGTTATTCTTCCTTGAACCCCTAATTAGGGTCTATAAATCAACCTCTCAGTCCTCACAAATCCCCTCTCCGATTGAGGAGTGCCCCCAGAGAACCACTGTTTTAATATCCAGACCGTTTCTCCATTCCTTTTAGGTCCTAGATGATACGCGTTTCCAGAAGAGGAGGGAGTCCAAAGCCCTTCTTTGAGTTCACCCTTCACTGAATCCAAAACCGGGGGGTAGTGGGAGAAAGACAGGCACGTTAACAGCCTGTAGAATGTAGTTAGTAGCCTGCAATTGACCTCAGGTGGCCTCGGCCTGCAGCGGCTTGAAGCAGGATTTCGGTTTGTAGCCAGAGATTGAAGTCAGGCCGTGGCAGTGAGTGCTGAATCCTAGCCTCAGACCACCAGGGACCAGTGGCCAGTGACAAGGCCCTGGCCCATCAGCTGTGTAGAAATGAATTTCCACATAGAGTCAGAAAGTAGTGAAACAAAGTATTTATTAGGAAAAAGGGTACGTGTGGATAGGCACACAGGTGGGCTCAGAGAGGGTCCTGCCCCTGTGGTAGTTTGAATCACGTTTATGGGGCATTTCTTACACGTTTCCTTTGGCCGATCATCTTGCTTTGCCTGATCATCTTGCTTTGCCTGGTTCCGAGTTCGTATTTGGTATATCTCAGGGTCCTCTCATATGTGCGCATGCACCTCTTAGCCAAGATGGATTCTAGCGAAGAGGCCTATGGGTAGGTTGACATCACCTACTATGTGGTGGCGGCCCCTCCCTTTTTGACCTTCAAGGAGCCCTTCTGCGCATGTGTAGTCAGGAAGGTCTCGAGATGAGAAATAAGCGGTCTCTTACCTGGGCAGGGCTTAGCTTCTCCTTCCTGCTATTTTGGCCCCTTCCAGCCTGGGACCCATCTATCTCCTGCCTCACCATGGGCCATCAGATCTCCTGGGCACTTTATAAGAAATACACACGTCTGGAGAGCCTCCTAGAAATTCTTATTTGGCAGATTAAGGGTAGGGCCCAGGCTTTTTAACAAATCTCCAGTGACTTCTGTTGAGCAGTCCCAAGCCAGGCTCTCCGGCCCAGGTACTAAAGGAAGGCACTCGCAATATGGGGGTTGCTTCCGGTTCCCTGCCCGTGGCTGGGAGCAGGGTGAAACCTCCATCCACGTAGCTGATGCCCACTTTCCCCACCCGCAGCTGCGGGAGCACAGCACCCAAGATTCCCCAGTTGCCAGGGCGCAGGCGCCGCTGGGTCCTGCCCTGCAGCCCCGCCCCCCCCGCGTGGCGGCCGCTCTGCGCAGGCTCAGGACGGGTCTCGGGAGGTGGGGCTGGGTCTGGAACCCGGGCGTCCCTTGGATCTTTGTGGGTTTAGCGACTCCTGGCGCGCAGGCCTTACCGGGGCACCGCGCACCGAGCCCATGACACAGTGGGGAGTGTCCCTTCGTCTGCCCGCCTGCGAGGGGCTGAGGAGGCTTGGAGCTGGGCGCAGAGTTGCGGGGCCGGTCGTTTCCCTGTGAGGCTCTCCCCAGAATCCCTGCTGCCTCCGGCCAGTGGACGAGCGGGCACCGAGGTCGCAGGTGTGGCTGTGGCCGTTTTTCCTGGTGCTCTGCGTGAGAGCTGGGTTCCAGAGCCTGGTCCCTAGGAGGAGGGCGGCGGAGCGGAGCCCGTGGGCGGAGGCCGGGCGCGTGAGGGGTCTGGGAGTGGGAGCGGGAGAAGGGCATCGACCCCGCAGCCACGCTGCGCGCCGCTGGGAAGTGGACCCGGGTTTGACAGCCCTGCTCTGGGCGCTGCGGGTTGGCTGGGCGTCGCTGCCCGAGTGGGAATGCCTGGTGTCACCCAGCTTGTTCCCCGCTCCCTGAACCCCGGGAGGACCGCAGGGACCCGGCCGAAGGACAGATTTGGACCTAGTGAAAGGACATCGCCCCTTAGCACCAGCTATGGACTCCACAGCATTAGGTTTGGACCTCGAGGGTGCCGCGGGCCAGACCCCTCCTGGGGGGTTAGTGCTGGGTCGAGAAGGGCACTAGGAAAGGGCCGGGGAATCCCACTGGAGAGGCAGAGCCTGCAACCGCCTTCCCTGTGGCGGTGCCTTCCAGGCTAAGGAGCGTGAAGTCCCAGCATCCAGAGACCATGGAGGGCATGGCCATGGGAGACTTATCCCAAAGGCCAGAGGACAGAGGGGAGAGCAGGAGGGGATCTCTTCCTGCTGTGGCAGGGAGACGGCAATAGACCTGTGAGTGAGTGGCCCTTGGCCAGGGATCAGAGGACAGTGGGGCCATTTGGAGCTTTGCTACCCACTTCCTTTATTACTTCATTAAGTAATAATGTTCTTCCGGAGCAGCTGGGTACAAGGTCAGCAGTGTACACGGTGGGCACCTCCTGTGACCACCGTCTGCCCCAGTGTTGGGGAGAGCGCAATCCAGGTGACCCAGGAGATTTTAAGCCATTCCTTTCTTAGTTTAGAATCTCCTGTCCTTCACCAAGTGGGCATTTTATTTTATTTTTGCTGCCCTGGGTCTTCGTTGCTGCACGCGGGCTTTCTCTTGTTGCGGCGAGCAGGGGCTACTCTTTGTTGTGGTGCACGGGCTTCTCATTGCGGTGGCTTCTCTTGTTGGGGAGCACGGGCTCTAGGTGCATGGTCTCAGTAGTTGTGGCTTGCAGGCTCAGTAGTTGTGGCGCACAGGCTTAGTTGCTCTGCGGCATGTGGGATCTTCCCAGACCAGGGCTCAAACCCATGTCCCCTGCATTGCCAGGTGGGTTCTTAACCACTGCGCCACCAGGGAGGTCCCGGGTGGGCATTTTAGTTCTTCAGTGCACATGCTCAGGGTCATAAAACTGGCCAATGACAGAACTGGGCTAAATCTCTGGGACTCTCACCCCCTCTTTTTTCTTATATGCCTTGTGGTCTGTAGACCAGCAGCACAGGCTTCGCCTGCAAGCTCTTAGAAATGCAGACTCTCACGCCATACCCCACATCCCCTGAACCAGTCTGTTTAGCAAGATCCTCAGGAATCCATATGCACATTAAAGTTTGAAAAGTGCTGACCTGTGCTATACCATGCTGCCTGCCTACCTCCCTACTTTTGTTGGTGGTGGCCTTAGCCACTTCTCTGGCATGGTTGGGGTTAGTTTTTTGTTTGTTTGAAGACTTTAAAAAGAGTATGACACAAAGGCCTATAATAGAGGGGCTCTCAAAATACACTCTAGAGACCTAACAGTGCTTAAGAACATAGAGGACAGCTTCTCAGGAAGAGCTGGCCTCTGCGTTGCTTCCCAGGGATAAGGGGAGAGTTGTAACTTCTTCCCCAAAGTCCTATATCCCTATGTGGCCTCGTCCTAGGCCTTATTTTGTATTGTTAACCTGTCTTATATCCTCAGGTTACATTAAAATTCCTTGAAGTTCTTATTCACGTTTATATTTTCAAAAGGCCTAGTAAATGACCTGCATTATTGGAGGCGCAGTAAATAACTCTCCGATAGAGTGGCCAGACTGTGGTCACACTTCAGCTACCTACAGCTTGCTGTGGCCTATGGACAGGTGGGGCCCTCACGCAGCTGTGTACAAGCGCAGCCTCTAGCCCGTCCGTCAGCTCCCTTTGGCCCAGCCTTGTGCCCAGAACCATGGAAGTGACACAGTGACTTGGGGAGTCTAGGAGCTGTAAATCTCATGAGGGTTAGCCTTCCTTATGGCTCCTTTTACCTTCCTAGTTCTCCCTTCTCAGGACCCTGCTCTTCCTCCAGAGAGATGCCCAGGAGAAAAGGGAACAGCCAGCTTATTCCTGAAAGCCAGGCCCCAGGTGAGTTGGGGTTCTCTTGATTTTTCCTCAATTGCCTGAACTATGGCTAGTTTTGCCTCCTTTTCTCTGGAGCTTCCTTGTTTGCCAAAGGGAACTGACCCCAATTCCTGCTCTGCAGGAGGCCGAGCCCATCAAGGCTTTTGCTGGCCTCCTTGCCCCTTGCCCAGGGCCCTCTCCTCTCTGCTCAGTGTGCACTCACTCAGATCCTTTGGTTTATTTCTGTAATGGGCACTGTGGTGAGTACCAAGTAATGTGAGAGCACGCTGGCCCTGAAGGAGATGTCACAGCCACAGAGGGGAAAGGACTCTCGCACCCAGGATGCAGCCCCAATCACAGTAAGGATGTGCGTGGTTTGATGGCAGATGGAATGGCATAGACAGGCCTTTCCATCAGAGTTTGGGAAAAGGAGAACCAGCCTGTGCTGGAGAGGTTGGGGAAGGTGCATGGAGAAGTGGGGACAAGGAGGTTCTGAGGGTTCGGACAGGTGAGGAGGTCATTTGAGGCTGGACCCCCGTGCACATGTTATCTTCCCGGATTAGTGTGGCAACACACTTAACTTCCCTGCTTCTGGCTGCGTGACCTTGGATGAATCACCTAAACTCTCAATGCCCTGGTTTTGCCAACTGTAAAATGAGGATGATAATCATGTTGATGATAATGATGAAAATAATAAAAGCTATTATTTGCTGAAAACCAAATAGGTATCAGGAACTATTCTACACAATTTATTTATACTAATTAATTTCATCTTTAAAACAGTCCCATTTTGAAGAATGGCAACTGGGGCACAGAGAGGTAACCTGAGGAAACCAAGTCACAGAGAGAGAAAGTAACGTGGTCCTGGTTATCTAGCTAATGGGCGGGGGGAGCCAGTTTCAGATCTGGGTTGTCTGGCTCCAGACTCAACCACTCAGTAACACATCCACCTCATGTAGCTCTTGGAGTCTTCTGGCACATGGAGTTGCCTAGTCCTTGTCAGCTTCAGTTGCGATGGGGATGCAGGGGTTAATGGTGACTGACTGTAGAGGTGGATTCCGGTTTGGCTGTAGGAGGCTGGATGTGGAGGGAGAACCAAGTGGAGGGCCGTGAACGCCAGCCTGCATCGTTTCCTAGCATCCAAGATGGTGGTTTAGTGGGATTCTGGCTTGATAATAGACATTCATAATTAGTTTTCTAGTCAGTAGGGGAAACCCTCACCAATAAGGAATTCTCTCAAGTAATTAGTAGAGTAATAAAGAGCTTAAACCTCTTTGGCCTTGATGTACACCATTCAGAGGTATATCAGAGAGCTTCGTCTGGTTATGCTGTGGTAGCAACAGCCCCCAGCTCTCACTGGCTCACGGTAACGAAGTGTGTTTCTTCTATACGTTACCTGTCATCAGGGGGCTGGCTGTGACTCTGCTCCATACCCTCTTCACTCTGGGATTCAGGCTGAAGGATCAGCCCTCCTCTGGGGTGTGCTGTTCTTGTGGCTGGGGGAAGGTGCAGTGTGAGGCTCAGGAGACGGCTCTCCAGGCTTCTGCTGAGAACTGGCATGTGCTGCTTCTGCTCACAACCCATTGGCCAGAGCAGGTCACGTGGCCATGCCTAATGTCCGGGAGGTGGGAAGTATAAGCCTCCCATAGTAAGGGGCCCAGAGGGAGGGGCAGTAAACATTCTGAACAAACAAGTACACTGTCTGTTCTCTTGCCCACAGATGTTCACTTCCCTCCCTCCTGCACACAAAATTTTCCCCAGGGGAGATAACCCAAAAGCCCCATCCAGTCAGAGCATCAGGATTGAAGTCCTGGATGGTGTGATATTTTGGACATCAGGTCTGGATATTTCTCCTCTGGATATGGAGATCTATGAAAAAAGAATCCATATATCCCACATACAGTGGGACAATGGGGCGGGGTAACCACAATAAACACCCCTGTTCAGAAAGGGGAACCATGGGAGGAGCCCAGCAGTCCCTGGTCTGTAACAGTTAGGAAATTCCACTGGGCAGAGTATGCATATGGCTGATTCACTCTGTTGTGCAACAGAAGCTAACACAGAATTGTGAAGCAGTTATACTCCAATAAAGATCTCTTAAAAAAAAAAAATTCCACTGGGCAGACTTGGTGAGGACCTTGGCCTTGGGAGTGGGGAAGTCTTTTGGTTATATGCAGTGGCTCTGCTCCCTGGGTACAGCTCCCCAGTCCAGTGTTCTCCCTGGCTCTTGGCTCTGCCCTCCAGAAGTTCCTTCCTTTTGCAGTACCCCCCTTGGTCACATATGAAGATGATGTTGGAGAATAAACTCTTTTGAGGGCTAAGCAGCTTTTTCATTCTGCCTGAGTAGGTTGATGGCCCAAGGATTGTTTCAAAATCATGAACATTCAGTGTAACTCTCAAAAACTTGACCAGCTTTTTGTGTACTTCCTTCCATTAGCTCCCTGTGTCAATAGCTTTTTCCCACAGTTCTTGTTGAAATATGCCCCTCTCTTTAGAGTTAATTGTGGAGCTTTTGGGGTTTCCTTGGGAAAACCATACTTTTAGTCACTCTGAACAGATTGGTCCCACTGAAAGGATTTACTGGGAGCCATCTGAAATTAATAAGAGGTTTAAACAAAAGGTTTGACAATCACACCCATGATTTGGTCCTTGCCGTTAGGCTGAGTTTTAATCAGCCTTTGTCATGCAAAAGCCATATTTATTTTGTCTTTGACCAGCTGGAAATGAGAATTGGTTAAATCTCCAACCCTGCAAGTCCTGGAATTTCTGGACACTTTCTTTGGCCTTCCCTTTTTATTTTGCAAATCAGCAAACTCTTGAGCTCATTTTTTTTTTGTTTTCCTGTAATACTGTCAAATGACAGTGCCAATGACAACCAACTCATACTACTGATGCTACGTTTCCCTCCTCTTTTCATAACATCACAAGCTCATGCTTGCATTGTTCGTCCTTCAAGTTACTGCAGCAACAGCTTTACCCCACAGTTCACCACCAAATTACATGGGTTGCCATCTTGCCAATAAGTTTCCTCACTGCCTGGCCCTGAAGACAGTGTCACGTATTTTCGGCTTTTTGTCATGGCAGAACCCTACTTGGAGTACCAGCCTTTTTAATGAGTCAGTTTAGGCTAGTTATGCTGTGATAACAACAGCAAACCCTGAGAGACTTACACCAGCAATGCTTTATTTCTTGTCCACATTACACACAGCTGTGGTTTTGCCCCACCTCTTCACTCTGGGATCGTTTGCTGTTCTCAAAGCAGAGGAAAAAGAAGCAATTGCAGAACCTCCACTGACTCTGAAGGCTTTTGCTCATTAAGAAGCTCATGTCACTTCCTTCACATTCCATCTGTGAAAGCAGATTATTTGGCCACACCTGAGTCAGTGGGGTAGGAAGATCAATTTTGTAGGGAGGGCCAATGAATATTTTGAACAAATAATACAATAATCTATCACAAGAGGTTACTAAAGTAGTGAGTTTTCCATATTTGATTATTCTGGACTGCCTTTAACTTTAATATAAAATTGTTACTTTGGCTTATTCTGTGGAAACCTTAGTGTCTAAATGGGATTTGACTTTTAAACGTTTTGGGGGGAAAGTAACAGTACTACGTTCACTTATCTGCTTTATAGTTCATAGTTTATGGATTATTGTACAATGTAAGTCAAATGAGAGTGTTGCTGTTATAGAGAGTGACAGGATAGTTCTGGTTGGGACCCACAGAATGGTTGTACCTTGTGGGGATCCGAGATCCAGGGTCTCACTCTCAACTTTGCACATTCAGGAACTGAAAAATGATTAGGCTTTGGGGGAGAGGATTTATGTTAATCAAACTCGCAGAAGTCTTAACTGATTCACTATAAGGCCACTTGATATACTTTCAGTGAACTGTGTGCTGGCAGGCTGTTTGGGGGATAAGTTATTCTAAGCCCCAAATGACTTTATTTGGTCTTAGCAACAGTTGTCATTGAAATCCTACGTCACAAGTTTCAAAAATACTTAATTAGAAAACTACTGATACCATTGCATTTCAGAATGCAGAGCGTATGAGTTTGTTACTTCTGATTGATTCTATTTAAATGTCACTAAATTGAGAGTGAAACCTTTGGAAAACAGAGGAAATGGATTGTATTTCTCTCCCCCATATACGCAGAGTGTCTCTGTAGGCCTGATTCTCCTGAGACCCCGATTACATTTCTAAGCGGCTTGATGTTGACATATGTGGGCACTGGGTGGGATGCCAAGTAGTAAGGATGACACAATCCCTGGAGCAGCTTAAAATATTTTTGAGATGATAAAACCCAGAACAGGGGCATTGCGATCGCTAGGAAGTCTCGGAATCCCTTCCCGTACATCCTGAGGTTCTACTCAGACACCAGCGTACTGTCCTCTCCAGGGCCATGAGTGTGCTCCCTGAGGGTGCAAGAGCGTCTTCTGTGTTTCAGGACCTGATGACATTTGAGGATGTGGCTGTGGAATTCACCCGGTGGGAGTGGGGGCAGCTGGACCCTACTCAGAAGGACGTGTACCGGGAAGTGATGCTAGAGAATTTCAAGAACCTGGCCTCCCTGGGTGAGCTCAGCTCCTCCAAAGCCCAAAGCCTGCCCATCATGCCATCTTTATTTCCTTGGTGTTTAAAAGCTAGGGGCGTCTGGGCCCGTTGGCTGATTTTTGCCCTGGGATTCTGGAATTAGGCATTTACATTCTCTTTGGGGCCCAGAGATACAGTATTTCTACTCCTTGTTCCTAGGAAAAGTCCCACTCCATATGAACTCAGAATAAGTTGCATGACTCTGCTCCTGATACTTCACGATGCTTATTCTTTGGAGGCTGTCTACAAGCCTTGACCTCTGACATACACAGTCATGATCCTTTTCCTTTCCCACCAGGGTTTCCAATGTCCAAACCGTATGTGATCTGCCGGTTGGAGGAAGGGGAAGAGCCCTGTATTTTGGAGAGAGACATCTCAACAGGTGCCCCCGCAGGTGAGTGAGTTGGACCAAAGCAGATAATAAGGCCCAACTGAGAGTGGGAAGTTCCCCTGAGCCCTTGGTCAGGGGGCTTATCTTTGAAAAGGTGAGGTCACTTGCCAGGAACCCTCAACACCAGTATTTTGAATACTTGTAGGCTTTTGTAATGTTTTCTGGTGGGAAAAGAAGAGATGTTCATTTTCTTCTCTAGTGTTTATATTTCCCTTGTTACCTATCTCTGCCCACCCTTCAGGGTCCTTGGGGCTGTGCATCATCACTAGATGTCACACGGTCAGTATTAGATGGAATCTAAGGACCAACAGATGTAAGTGCCCAGCAATCCTATATCAGTAGGGCTAAGAGAGTTAGCAAGGGACCAGACTGAACAGTTAAGTAGCCCAGAAATTAAAGGGTTACCGGCAAGGACATCCTGATGGATAAAGTCAGGAACATCAAGGTGAGGACACTTCAAGCTTGGTTAAGCTAAGCTGCAACAGAGGTGATTCCAGGAACAAAGACTACTCCTTACTAGCTGTTGATGGAACCTCTTTGAAACTGTTTATTCCTAGGTGATTTGCGAGTACCCCGTAGGCTCCACCCCTTGGGGTAGAATTCTGGACACGGAGCTCTCCTGACTCCCATGTGTAGCCCAAGCATACTGGAGATGACAGTCTGTGTCAGTGTCCATCTCTGAGGCAGAATCAGCCTCAGGCCAGAGCTAACGCTCCTGAAAGCAGGGCTCAAATCCTGACAGCACAGGCTGGGCCTCGTCATGGGAACCTAGAAGAGGAGAGAGAGGGAAGATGCTGATCTCTGTATTTAGTACTCTGTTGATCTTGTTTCCTTCCAGAATGAGGGCAGGGGTCTGACGTCTGGATCTAGTCTCATCATCAATATCTGTCTGTTTACAATGTTCTGCAAACATGGCTGTGTTTCAGAATCTCTCGGGGAGCTTGATAAACACTCATATCCCCAGGAGCCACACAAGACCTACTGGCTCAGAATCTGGCCTCTGGGAGCCCTGGTTAGGCATTGCCAGTCATTTTACTCTTCAGAGGGTCACTATTATTGTATTAGCTTTCTGTTGTTGCTGAAACAAACTGTCACAAACTTAGCGGCTTTAAGCAACATGTTTATTATCTCACAGTTCATAGGTCAGAATCAAGCATGGGTCTCACAGTGTTACAACCAAGGTATCAGCAGGGCCGAGTTCCTTTCTGGAGTGTCTAGGGAAGAATCTGTTTCCTGTTCCTTTGGGTTGTTGGCAGTACCAATTCCTTGTAGTTGTAAAACTGAGCTCCTCGTTGTCTTACTGGCTGTAAGCTGAGGGGCGTCCCTAGCTTCTAGAGACTGCTACATTCCTTGGCCCCCGGGGCCCTTCCTCCACCTTCAAAGCCAGAAATGGTGGATCGAGTCCTTCTCACACCACATCTCTCTGACTCAGCCAGGAAATGTTCTCTGATTTTGAGAACTCTTGTGATTAGATTGGGCCCACCTGAATGATTCAGGATAATCTCCCCATCTCAAGGTCTGTGCCCTTAATCACATCTGCAAAGTCCCTTTTGCCATGTAAAGTAACATATTTATATGTTCCTGGGATTAGAGCATGGAAATCTTTGGGGGATAATTATTCTGCCCACCACAATTACATACAGTAATATAATACATGGTATATGTATATTATATAATACATAATAATGTGTGGTGTGGACTGAGGGAAGATTTTGTGGAGGGCATCTTCCTAACCCTCCTCTCATCTTTACAATCTTTGGACTTATCTTGTGTCCTGGAGTCCAAACACTGTTCTCTCAGGTTTTCCTAATCTCCAGTCACCTGCTTATCTTATTCTTGACACCTCCAAAACTTTGTTCAGACATACACCATTCTTGGAAGAAACTGTACACCTCTTTTAGATATTATTTTATTTATTAAAAATTTTTTTTAAATTTTATTTTCGGCTGCATTGGGTCTTTGTTGCTGTGTGCGGGCTTTCTCTAGTTGTGGCGAGCGGGGGCTACTCTTTGTTGCGGTGTACAGGCTTCTCATTGCAGTGGCCTCTCTTGTTGCGGAGCATGGGCTCTAGGCATGTGGGCTTCAGTAGGTGTAGCATGTGGGCTCAGGAGTTGTGTCTCATGGGCTCTAGAACACAGGCTCAGTAGTTGTGGCACACGGGCTTAGTTGCTCCATGGCATGTGGGATCTTCCCGGACCAGGGATCTAACCTGTGTCTGCTGCATTGGCAGGCGGATTCTTAACCACTGTGTCACCAGGGAAGTCCCTAGATATTATTTTAAAGGTTAATTATCTTACATCTATTATAGGACTTTACTTCCTCTTGGCACATAGAACAGGTAATAACAGACTGTCTTTTTTTTTTTTTCTCCAGACTGGGAGAGAAGGCATCAAGCCAAGGAATCAATGCTAAGTCAGGGAATTTCCAGAGAAGAATTATTCCAGATAGCATCCGTGGAAAAACACATTAGAGATGAACTCTGGTCCTCCAAACTGAAAGCAACTTGTGGTTGTGATGACCAGTTAGAGATGCATCCAAAAGAGCAGGAGAGACATCTGAAAGAAATGTCACTCACTCACAAATATACTACCACCCTTAGGAGAGATCATGAGTGGAGTGAATTTGGGACAAGTTTGGGTTTAAGATCAGTCCCTGTTAACCAACACAGTGTTCTCATGGGAGAAGGATACTATAAATGTGATACAGATTTCAGAGAGACTTCAGGGAGAAATTACTCTCAGAGAACCCATCCAGGGAAGAAATCTTGTAAATGCAATGAATGTGGGAAGTTGTTCCATTTCCAGTCAGAACTTAGGCGCCATCAGAGATGTCACACTGGAGAAAAGCCCTATGAGTGCAGTGAATGTGGAAGGGCCTTTGGTCATATTTCATCCCTTATTAAACATCAGAGAACTCATACCGGAGAAAAGCCCTATGAATGCAGCGAATGTGGGAGAGCCTTTAGCCAGAGTTCATCTCTTGTTCTACATTATAGACTTCATACTGGAGAGAAACCCTACAAATGTAATGAATGTGGAAGGGCCTTTGGTCATACTTCATCCCTTATTAAACATCAGAGAACTCACACTGGAGAAAAGCCCTATGAATGCAAAGAATGTGGGAGAACCTTCAGCCAGAGTTCCTCTCTCATTGTACATTACAGATTCCATACAGGAGAGAAACCTTACAAATGTAATAGATGTGGGAGAGCCTTCAGCCAGAGTTCCTCTCTCACTCAACATTATAGATTTCACACCGGAGAGAAACCCTACAAATGTAATGAATGTGGAAGAGCCTTTGCTCACACTGCATCCCTTATTAAACATCAGAAAAGTCATGCTGGGAAAAAAACCCTATGAATTCAGACAATGTGGGAAGGCTTTCAGCTGGAGTACACACACCACTAAACCTCAGAGAATATATATATATATTTATATATATATATATATATATATATAATATGAGTGTAATGTGTGTGGGAAGGCTTCTGGTCAGAGGACCTGTCTTGTTAAACATCAGACAGGACATACTATACTGAAGCTCTGTTAATATCAAGAGAGGGAGTGGGCTTTTGTCACAACAACTCCCTTATCAAACACCAGAGAATTCAAACTACTAAGAAACTGTGAACGTAATGGATTTGGCAAGGCTTTAGTTTGTGGACACACATTATTCAACATCAGACAATCTATACTGGGGAGAAGCCTTATCTGTGTAATGAGTATAGCACAGCCTTCAGTCACATATTATTCCAAAAAAAAAAAAAACAAAAAACCAGATAACCATACTGGAGAGAAACTCCTCAAGTATGGTAAAAGCTGTCAGTAATACTTCTCTTCTTGCCTTACTAAGCATCAGGAATACATACTAAAGAGAATCGCTGAGAAAGCAGTAAATGTGGGAAGGCCTTCAATCACAGCACATCCCTTATTAAGCATCAGAGAATTCGTTCTTGAGAAAAACCCTGTGGACATGGTGAATGTTGGAGAGCCTTCAGCCAAACCTCTTCCCGTTAAAAACATCAGCAAGCTCACCCCACTGGTTAGAAACCCTGGGGATGTAATGCATGTGGGAGAGGCTTTGGTGGATGTTCTGCCCTTTTTGCACATCAGAGAATTTGTACTAGAGTGACTCTCTGAATTTAGTGAAACTGGGAAAGCCCACTAGCCAGAAGCCAGAACTACACATATTGTATAGTTCCCTTTATATGAACTCCACTAGTAATAATGTGTGTCCTCTAACTAAAGCCTTTCCAAATCCAAAACCCTCAGCATACATTAAGGCTTCACCCAAAAGGGAAACCCTGGGAGCTTAATGTGAGGAAAGTTGATTCATAAAGCTAGAGCTGAAAGGAAGCTAAGAGACCACCTAGTCTGGTGATTTCCTACCTGCTGGGGGTTGTTTTTATAACCACTTGTGTTGTCTCCCCATCCTGTTACTGATGGGAGAGGGGGTGCTGTGTGGGTGAAGAGAGTGAAGGCTGAGGAAGGTGGAGGCACCAGTGACCTAGCCCAGCCATATTTTACAGCTAAGGAATCTGAGGTTCGGAGAGTGCCATGCCCTGGTCTATACACCTAACTGCTGGACTTCTTTCCTCCTGGTTCACAGCTATAGTTTGGGGATTGAGAGAGTGAAGGCCTTCTCTACACAAAAGCTCCATGCACTTGTTTCTCTGTAATGTTACTTTTATGAGGCAGTAGAGTACTCTTATTAAAGTTTTTGTGAGCAAAAAGCAATTTTAATAGATCTTTATGCTACTAGATTTGGGATTTTTGAAATAAAAAAATTTTAAACATCAATTAAAACATGGGTATTTTTAAAATCAAAACCTCAAAAACATTATCCTAAGTGAGAGTAGCCAGATGCCAGGGACCACATATTGTATGGTTCCCTTTATATGAAATGGCCAGAAAAGGCAAATATTCAGAGACAAAGTAGATCAGTGGTTGCCTGGGGCTGGGAGTGGCAACTGGGAGTGACTGCAAATATTTCAAGGAATCTCACTGGGGTGGTGGGGCTGTCCTAAAACTGGATTATGGTGATGGCTGAACAACTTGGTAAATTACTACAACTCACTGAAATGTGCAAATAAAATGTAAATTTTATGGTATGTAAATTATACCTCAACTGTTTTTCAAAAATCAAATATACAGACATACCAACTATTGCTAAACCAATTTTCCTATCTCGTCTGTTACTTCAAGCCATCTGTGTGTCTTTGCTATCACTTTCTGTTTTCTGTAATGGTTATTCCTAAGCTTACTGGGTCTCAAGTTCATATCATGTTGTCTCTGCAACCTATGTGGAGAAGCCAAGACCAAGAGCTGTCATAGGTCAGAGGAGTCTTGACTAAAGGAATTAGCTTGCACTAAGGACAGTCATTCAAACATTTAAAGTCCAGATGAGGTAGCTGAGCCCAGAATTCAGGGAACCAGCTCAAAGTGGGGCCATGCAGACAAGCAGGAACTAGGGGTACAAGAGGTTGGCAGAGGGGAGTAGGCAGGTAGAAGGCACAGGAGGCATCTGGACAGCTAAGATCATGATGCCAGCCTAGGAGCCTGAAAATCATGGGAAATTCTTCCCAGAGATTCAAAGTTCACAAGCAGAAATAGCAAATATTTTACATTAGTAACAGCTTAGTTTGCTCTATCACACATTTTTTCCCTCCAGTGCCCTTCTCTAACCCCTGCCCAGGTCACTTTATATACCTGGATACCTGCAACAACTTTGTAGCTGGTCTTTGCCTAACATCCGTCCCTTCCTCTTTTGTATCTCGGCCACGTTACCCATTCTCATCAGTGTGCACCCATTCGCACCCCTGAAAGCCTTTGTACTGCCTACAGGATAAATGCTCACCTCTCAGTTTAGCATTTATTGCCCTCTTCAGTCTGCCCTAATCTCCTGCTGCTCCTGACAAGAACCTCTATTTCAGAAAAACTAGCTTGCCTGCCATACTTAAGACATGCCTCTGCACTTCCCAGCCTGGGCCGTTCTGCTCAAGCTTTCCACCAGCCTAGAATGCCCCCTCCACTGTCTAAAGCCTAATAATCAGTCAGAACCCTGTTCAAAGGTCCACTCCTTGGGGAGTAATTCTCTTGAACACTGATGAGAAGTCAGGCCTTATTCATTTGCAATTGTAAAAGCATTTGTTGTAACCATAAGTATTTAAAAATGAACATATAGATAGGGATAGTTCTTATCACTGTCTTGATCTATTTGAGTCACGGGTTGTTTATCACCTTGCCACTTTCTTGTCTCCTGAACCAGATTATCAGCTGCTTCAGGTCATTTCTCATACTTCCTCTCATAAATGAGCATCCAGTAGGTCCTCACTAACCACATATTAATTTGAAAAACAACTTGTATTGACCAAGTTTTCTCAGTGCTCTGACTGCACAGTTTCTACTAGATGAAAATCTTTCCTTCTAGAACACTTCCAATCAAATATTTTCTTAGAAAAATACTACATTGCTCCTGTAATTATTTTTCAATTTCAAATATAGATTAGCATTGTTCCATCTTTTGGGGTTGTTGTATGCGTATATGAAAATTCACTGCTATTTTATGTTGTAGCACTACCGTGACTGCACTACCGTGACTTCTCATTCCAGCTACCCAGAGGTGGGCCAAACTTCACAGGTTAAGGAAACAGTCACCCACAAGACTGCTCTCATTTCAGACACCAGCCATGAATTGGGGGTCCCTAGGTCACCCTTCTGGCTACAAATTTGGGAGTTCCCACTACTCTTTCAGACTTGGTAATTCTATATAACTACTCCCAGAACTCAAAAAAGTGCTGTATTTATTATGATAATTTTATTATAGCAAAAGGATACAAATCAAAACCAGCCTAAGGAAGAGACACATAGGGTAAGGTTTGGGAACAGCACAAATGTGAGGCTTCCCCAGGAGCACATTACCCTTCTGGCATATTGATGTGTAACAACAATACACAGAGTGCTTCCAGGCCAGGAAACTCACCTGAGCTTCGTTGCCCAGAATTTTATTGGGGTTTCATTATGTTGGCGTGATCAACTGACCACACAGTTGAATTCCATCTCCAGTGCCCTCCACCCCCAGGTTGGGCTGATACCATGTGGCTCAAAGCCCCAATCCTCTAATCACTTGGTTGATCTGTCAGGCATGGCCAGTCCCCATCTTGAGTCATCTCATTTGAGTAAACCAGCGGCCAACCACGAGTCGCTTCATTAGCATAAACTCAGAAATGGTCCCTGGGGGGCGGGTCACTATGAATAACAAAGATATCCTATCACTCAGGAAGTTCCAAGGATTTAGAGGTTACCTCCTAACACACATTCAAATCAATGTAAAAATGCTTCTTCAATTATTATTCAAATAAGTCATAAAGACTGTACTTTAAACATTCCTCATCAAATAATTGCAATATTCCACTTCTGCTTGCAGACCACTGGCAAGAACTTAGACATAGGACTATGGCTGATGGCAAGGGAGGCTGGAAATGGAAGTCTTTGTCCTGGGCAGCAATGGGGCCAACGAAAATTGGGGGATTCTATTACTAAGGAAGAAGAGGAGGATGGATATTGACAAATGACCAGGAATCTGTGCCCGAAGACCCCAATACTTCAAAGCCATTTGGGAATGAGCTCGTATCCACGATCCTCTCTGGGTCTCAGTCTTCTCCTCTGTAAGATGAAGGGCTTTGCACTTGTGGAAATAAATGAAGACTACCCAAATGAGAAGAAACAGGCTGTTTATTCAGAGCTTGTCATAGCAAAGGATCAGCCACTATCACCTGCACCTGGCAGAGACCCAAAGGCATGAAGGGATTAAGAAAGCTTTACGAGGAGAAGAAAAAAAGTGAAAGCTTCAGGTATGCCCTGACTGGAAGTTGTCGGCATGGGAAAACTGGAGGAGGGCTAAGTCGGAGCAGGATATCTTATGTAATTGGTTTGGGCAGCATATTTGGTTTTCTATGGTTGGTTCTAAGTTGGAAGTGAGGGCAAAGAATAGGGGGAAAGTAGCAGTCATTTGGCTGTTCTGAGCTGATTGCTGCAGAGGCTGTGGTTTGGCTTCCAGGCTGGTTGCTGCAAAGGTGTGGGACAGAGTTCTATTGTCATATAAGGTGTATCCATTGTCCACTGGTGTATTTAGTCCCTCAGTTCTCCCTTTTGGTCACTTTCTTGCTTGAGAGAGGTTGACCAATTCAGAGATGCTAGAGAGCCAGATCTTTACAGAGGATTGTTTGGTTGTCTCCATAGTAAACTTATCATGAGATCTTTTTGATCGTTTTGTTGTTGTATCATGGCAATCAGATCTGATGAGAGAGAAGCTGTGCAGAAGCACTGAGCCAAGTAGTGTTTTCTTTAAGGTGATGTACTGCCTGTTCTACCATGCCTGTTTCATTGAGCCAAGTATAGCAATGGCATAGATGCCCCCATGATCAGTCAGTAAGAAGTTTAGTGCAAAGCAATCGCCCATAACTACTTGAGCCACTAAGCTGAGACAAATCTACAGATCTTCAATCTAGGGAAGAGGTGATGTCATAACTTCTGGCAGAGTTAGTGAGTGATAGGTCTCTTATAGTCTTTTTGTCTCCCACCATTGGAAATACTGCTCTGATTGTTCACATAAACAATGAGTCAGCAATTCCCCAAGGCAGAGTGCATGAATAATTAAGGGTGGCCGCATTTTGGAGCTCTTGCCTGGGTTGGAATTTCCAGCACTGGTGATGTATAAAGTTAGGATTTCTATATACAGACAGTTTGGGGATGCTATTCCTAAAGTGCATGAAGTTTTAGTCTGAGGAAAACGAGACCTGTTGACCTGGTTACAAAGGAAGTAGAATCCAGTAAGGGCACATAGAGATCCAGGAAAAAAGTTGTTCATGACATGAGATTGGAACCAAAGCCTCACATTAGCTCTGCTATATATTTGGATCCCTTTACTGTCTTCCAGCTGATAAGTAACTGGCCTACTACCCTAATGAAGGTTGTTGAATTCAAATTCAGAATTACCTGGATTCTGATCAACAGATTGTGATAACTTGCTCTTTTTCTGGGAGAGTGGGACACTAGCAAAGTCATGGGTTGATTTGTTTAAGGTTATTTGTCCCTGTAGGCGCTAATGGAAAAACCACTGGCTTTAATTCTCTATAGTCTCATTTGGTGAGACCAGAACCGTTGATATATATTTATCATGATGGTCTGCCAATGGATGGCATATCCAGCAGTTGGTGAGATTTAGAGTAGTGGCTACTATTTAGGATAATCTAAGAATGGCATTAGAATGAGTATGCTCTGGGGACTTCCCTGGCGGTCCAGTGGTTAAGACTTTGCCTTCCAGCGCAGGGGGTACGGGTTCAATCCCTGGTTGGGAAGCTAAGATCCCACATGCCAAAAGACCAAAACATAAAACAGAAGCAATATTGTAACAAATTCAATAAAAAGACTTAAAAAAAAAGAATGAGTACGCTCTGACCTAACAATTATAATGAAGAGGGAAGAAAGGAGAAAACGGGTCGTTATGGGTGGATGACAACCAGGAATCAATAGAAATGAGAAGAATAACTATAAGCAAGCAGATGAAAAACAAAACAAGACTATTTTTGAAGTATAGTTGGTACAGTATTGTGTTAGACAAAACAGGGCTTTGACACAGGTCTTGGTCTGACATCTTGGGCAGAAGCTATCTGTCATCTGAAGTTATCTGTTTATTCCAAAGGTCTTTGGTCAGCTGTATACTTCTGAAGACCAGCTGCTTCTAGAGCATCTGGGAGAATCCGCAGTTTGAAGTCCTCTACTGGAAAAGGCTTCCAGTTGTGTCAATTCGGAAATTCTTCTTTAGTTGTAAAACATGTATTGAAGAATTGACCCCCTGGAGTTTCACTGCTGTATTTGTTAACAGTACCTGGTAAGGTTCTATACAATAAGGTTCAAGAACAATTTTTCTCTGATGTCTCAGACAAAAATGTCATGGTTGAAGATCACCAAGAGGCTATTTAGGAAGATGCTGTGGGAAGATGCCCTTAACCTGCTGATGACAGGACTGGGTAGAGTACATGAATCCCTTGTAATATTTTGCCATGTCTGCATGCAGCAGGGTAGAGTCTAGTATTGGAAGTGGAATCTCTAAATAAATGGGTTCAGTTCTTAGATAACTGATGTATCCCCAAGGGAGTGAACCATATGGCCATAAGGGCTTCTGGGAGTACCCTTGGCCAGGGAGCTAAAGGGTTTCTGAGATTTTTGCTAATTTTAAGTTAAGGATGTCATTGATTCCTGTAAAGTGTGTGCTTTGATCACCTGATATAAAAAATGGGATGTGATAGGTTGGATACACAAAATCAAGCAGCTTTTAGTAAGGACTATAGCTTTTTTTTTTTTTTTTTTAATTGAAAGTAATAGATTTCCTTTTAGGACTATAGCTTTTCATAGCAACTAAATGCTTCAGTCCATCATAAAAATAGACATATTAAAAACTAAAACACATTCCCATTTCATGAAGGGTAGGAGCTGGATAAAATCCATCTGAAGGTGTCCAAGGATCTTGGAGGCTTTGGTTCCAGGCCATGTCCCACCTTTAGTTTTGTCAAGATTATGATTATAGGTGACACATGACCTAAAAATAACCTGTTAAAAAGTTTTCTTTTTAAAGTTTATTTACCAATGTTAATTGAAGATTGTAACCAATTTGTATCATGATGTGTAGTTTCATGGAAAAATGTAGCTATCATCTGAAATCATCTGGCACCACCAAGTGGCCATCTTGGGAGCACCAGTGATGATCTGAGTGAAGGTTACATTTTTTAACATTCTTCTTTTTCAGAGTCACGGGCTAAACCTTGATATTCTATAGTGGCCTCTCTGAATTCCTCCAGAGATTTATCCTTTGAGGGTTTAGTTAGGAACCTCACCTGGGTTAAGGCTGCTTGTTTGGCCTAATGATCTGCTAGTGCATTTCCTTTCACTTCCATATTATCTCTTTTGTATGAGCCTCAGCCCTTATAATAGCCACCTCTCTAGGAAACAGGAGTGAATCCATAAGTTCTTGTTGTCCATTTTTTATTTTATTTTATTTTTTATTTTTTTATTTTTTTGCGGTACGCAGGCTCTCTCACTGCTGTGGCCTCTCCCGCTGTGGAGCACAGGCTCAGGACGCGCAGGCCCAGCGGCCATGGCTCACAGGCCCAGACGCTCCGCGGCCGCGGGATCCTCCCGGACCGGGGCACGAACCCACATCCCCTGTATCGGCAGGCGAACTCCCAACCACTGCGCCACCAGGGAAGCCCTGTTGTCCATTTTTGATGGGGATTCTAGGAGAGGTTAGGAAACCTTTGTTTCAAAGCATCTCAAAGTCATGTTCTGATCTCAAGCATATCTCCTATCTGTGTATGTGCTTACCCTCTGGTCTTCGGCCAGTCGACTAACTGTAGAGAGTAAGTGCAATAACTTCTGCCATCTGGGCTGACTGTAACTCAGGTAGAGGACTACATTCTAAAGAGAACTTAAATTAGTGACACCATATCCTTCTTGATAACCTTTGGTTTCATATTTGAGATATGCTTCATCAACAAAAAATATTAGTTCAGAATTCTTAATTGGAGTCTCTAGTAAATCTGTGCAAGGCACAGAAAGTTTCCTAACTAAGGTAAGACAATCATGAGGTTCTCCTTCTGTTAGGGGCAGGTGTGTGGCAGGGTTCAGGATGCTGCAGTAGTGAACAGAAATGTGAGAGGGAGAGAGTAACAGAATATAACATAATAAGATGTTAATTAGCAGGCTGACGGTGTAAACTCTCTCTTTTCACAGATGACATGATCTGATACGTAGAAAATCCTAAGAAATACACTAAAAAACTACTGGAATAAATGAATTCTGCAAAGTTTCTGGATACAATCAGATCAATATACAAAAATCAATAATATTTCCATACATGATCCATAAAAGAAACAAACCAATAAACTGGACTTCACCAAAACTGAAACCTTTTGGCTGGTGAAAGACCCTATTAAGAGGATGAAAAGACAGGCTACAGGCTGGGAGAAAATACTTGCAGACAACTTATTTCAAAATGTACTCCCATCTAGAATATACAAAGAACCCTCAAAACTCAATAGTAAAAGAAACCAAACAATCCAACCAGAGAGTGAGCAACCATTTCACCAAAGAGGACATACAGATGGCAAACAAGCACATGAAAAGACATTCAAACATCATTACCTATTAGGGAAATGTAAATTAAAACCATGATGATTTATCACTACACAGCTATTAGAACAGCTTAAAAAAGTGTTTTTTAAGTGACAATTCTAAATGCTAGTGAGGATCAGAGGAAGTAGATCTCTCACACATTGCTGGTGGAAATGTAAAATGGTACGGCCACTATGAAAAAGTTTGGCCGTTCTTAAAAAACAAAACATACCTTTACCATGCAGTCTCACTGCTTGGCATTCATTCCAGAGAAATGAAAGCTCATGCCCACACAAAAACATGTACATGATGGGTATATACCTCTAAGTATTGAAAGCAGGGACCTGAAAATCTATTTGTACCCCATGTTCACAGCAGTATTATTCACAATAGCAAAAAGGTAGAAGCAACCCAACTGTCCATTGGCAGATGGATAGATAAACAAAATACAGTAGATACATACAATGGAATATTATTCAGCCTTTAAAAAGGAAGGAAATTCTGACACATGCTACACAAGGATGAACCTTGAGGACATTATGTTAAGTGAAGTAAGCCAATCACAAAAGGACAAACACTGTATGATTCTACTTATAGGAGATAGTTAATCAAATTCATAGAGACAGAAAATAGAATGGTGGTTGCCAGAGACTGGAGAGAGAGAGGAATGGGGAGTTTCTGTTTTGCAAGATGAAAAGAGTTCTGGAGATGGATGGTAGTGATGGTTGCACAACAATGTGAATGGACTCAATGCTTTGAACTGTACACTTAAAAATAGTTAAGATGGTAAATTTTATGTTACGTGTATTTTAGCACAATTTGAAATTTTTTAAATTTCAAAAAATGCACATGGATATTCATAGCAGCTTTGTTTGGAACAGCCAAAAACTGGAGAAAAATTACATATCCTACAATGATGAATGGTGGAACAAAAGGAAGAAACTATTGATGCATTCAACAACTTGGATGTACATCAACAGTATTATGCCGAGTGAAAAAAGCCAATCTCTCTAATTCCATTTATATAACATTCTCAAAATGACAGCATTTTAGATATGGAGAACATACTAGTGGTTGCCAAGGGTTAGGGATGGTTGGGGAAGACAGAAGAGGGAGAATGTGACTCTAAAGAGAAAGCACAAGGGATCTTTGTGATGACAGTTCTGTATCGTGATTGTGGTGGTTATAGAAATCTACACGTGATAAAAATTGTATAGAACTACACACCACCCCCAAGAATGCATGTAAACTGATAAAATCCAAATGAACTCTGTGAACTGTATCAATGTGTACAATGGTTTTGATACTGTATTATAGTTATACAGTTGACCCTTGAACAACATGGGTTTGGACGGCATGAGTCCGCTTATATGCAAATTTTTTCCCATAAATAGTGCTGTACTACATGATATGAGATTGGTTAAATCCGTGGATGCAACACTACGAATTCAGAGGGCCAACTATGGGACCTGATCACCCATGGATTTTGGTATCCGTGGAAGGTCCTGGAGCCAATCCTCTGTGGATACTGAGAGATGACTGTATAAGATGTCACGATTGAGAAAAACTGGGTGAGGGGTGCATGGGACCTTTCTGTCCTATTTTTGCAGCTCCCTATAAGTCTGTAATTATTTCAAAATGAAAAGTTAGGAAAAACAAACAAACCAGAACTTGACTGCTTGGCCATGGGCCAGCAAGTTCCCTTGTGACCTGAGCTGTCCATCATGAACTGGGTGCCATCTGACCCACCAAGCCATAAAGCTGGGCACACAGCAGCACGCCATCATCAAATGGAAGTGGTATATATGAAGCTGGGCTCAAGCAGATCCTGGAGGCACAAGAAATTGTATGATTTCCTCATGACCATGGCCTCTATCTTGCGACATTATCTTCTCTCTCCAACCCCTACCTACAGCTTCACGGTAACCTCCCTCTGACCAGTTGCCTGAAGAGGAAAACTCTTGGGTTCTGCATGGTATGCAAGCATCACCTAAAAGGACACAGCTGCACAACATCTCACTTTGGGAAGGCTCTGCGGGACAGTGATAAAGGGAAATCCTCTCAGTGGGCAGAACTTTGAGCAGTGCACCTCGTTCATTTTGCCTGATCAGAAGCACAGAGCTATACATTTTCATGTGCTGTGGCTAATGGCTTGGCTGGATGGTCAGGTACTTGAAAGGAGTATGATTAGAAAATTCAAGGAAGTCTGACAAGGAGTCTGGGGAGAGGTGTGTCGACAGACTTCTCTAATTTGGCACAGAATGTTAAGATACTTATGTTCCATATGAATGCTTACCAAAGGGTGACCTCCACAGAGGAGGATTTTAATGAGGTGGACAGAATAACCAACCTGTGAATGTCAGTCAGCCTCGTTCCACAGAAATGGACTCAAGAACAAAGCACTAGGGATGGAGGTTACGTTTGGGCTCAGCAACATGGACGTCCACTCACCAGGGCCAGTCGGGCTCCAGCCACTGCTTAGTGCCCAATATTCCAACAACAGAGACCAACACTGAGCTCCCAATATGACCCTACTTCCCGAGGATTAGCCAGCTATCTGGTTGCAGATTGATCACATCGGGCCAGTTCTATCATGGAAGGAGCAGCACCTTGTTCTGACTGGAACAGACACTCTGGATATGGATTTGTCTTCATTGCCCACAATGCTTCTCCCAAAACAACTATCCAGAGCTTTGCTGGAGTTGGGTATGAATAGCTTTTTTATTCTCCTATTTATTCCCCCCCTCGGACCTTCACTGAGACCCTCTCCGTGCTCGTCTGTACCTCACACTTCTGGTTGGGAAGAGTCCGCAGCATCAGCTCCGTTCCGAGGGAGGAGGACGTCACCGGCTCGCGGTCCCGCCGCCCTGTAGGTCCCGACGGTGCCGCCGAGTCCCTGGAGAGAACACCGTGAGCCAGCCCCGCCCACACCGGCCTCCAGCCCAAGCCCCGCCCCTGGGTCCTAACGCGAGGTCCCCCCCGTGGGGGCTGTCCGAGGCTGCGCCGGACTCATCCCACTTTGCTTCCCGCCCAGACAACCCTTCGCTCGGGCCTGCGCTGCGGCGCGGCCCCCTGGCCTCGGAAATTCAGTCTCGGGCCGAGGTCCGCGGCCGTTGGACGAGGAGCAGTCGCGGCAGGCGGTGGGAAGGCTTCCCGGACGGAGGCGCTTGTGGGTCTCCACCATGGCGGCGACGGTGCGCGCTACGGGAATTCTCCCTGTGCTGTGTGGCGCGTCGGCGGGTGAGAGCCAAGACGCTGGGAGCAGGGGCTCTGAGCGGGGCGGGAGTAGGGGTTCGCCCAGGGCCTGCAGACACCCGGGTGGCAAGAAGCCGCAGCCCCGGCCTCTCACGCCCGGCTCTTGTCCCGCTGGGACCTGCTGTGTGACCTTGCACGCGTCCGCATCCTCTCTGGGTCGCAGGGCCCGGGTCTGTAAATTGAGGGTGGACTGGACGCGGTCCAGAGTCTCTTCCAGTTCACCAGGCCGCTCGTGCATGCTCCGTTAAAAGGGGCAGGGTAGTGGCAAGCATCGCCTTCCCCGCGGGCGTTGATTCACAGGTTCATTTGGTGATGTTAATGTGGGGTTCGAGGTGGATGGCGGCCAGCGAAGCTCGAAAGGGAAATAGGCTGTCCTCCAGCTTGAGTCGGATAGGATTAGTGTCAGTTATTTTAGATTCCGGGCTGATCAGTGCCCTTTATTAAAAAGAAGGATGTTTGGAATGTCAGTAGTTTTGCTCTTATTGTCCTCCCCAACCCCTAGTTGGTTGTTTGCAGCCCGAGGAAAGGCAATCTGCTATCCTCCAGCCTGATGTTTATCTCTAGGAACCACTTCGTAATTAATTTGACCTCTATTCGCCCTATTTTATTGAAAACCCACAATCCAGCATTCGTAATTCCGAAATCCAAAGATCTGTAAAAATCGAAAAGTTATTTTTAGTAGCTCATTTTGTTGGGAAACTTGACTTGCAGTTGTTTGTAGGAAAATCTGACCTGAGCATTTTTTACTTTTGTTTATGTTGTGACCACCTCCTCCTTTTCCAAAGCCCCGATCAAATAGCACTTAGCATGTGTAGCTTTCTTTCATGAGCTCTTAGGTGTAGCAGGGACTGTCTTAAACTCTTTATGCTTTTTTCCTTGCTTCATCTTCACAATGCCTTTATGAGATAGATGCCTTTATTATTCCCATTTTACAGATGAAGGAATTAAGGCACACAGCTGTTGAGAAACTTGTTCAGAGTTAGACTGGGAGGAGGTCAGGTTTTTGCACCCACACCACCTGGCTCCAGAGCCTCTTTCTTTCTTTCCTTCTTTGTTTTTTTTTCTTTTTCTAGTGTATAAACTTTTTTTGGTAGTGGCTTTATTGGAATGTAATTTACATACCACAGGATTCATCTTCAAAGTATACAGTTCAGTGGTTTTTAGTGTATTCACAGAGCTGTGCAACCATCACTACAGTCAATTTTAGAACATTTTCATCACCCCAAAAAGAAACCCTGTACTCTTAGCTAGCATCCCCCCAGACCTCCATTGCCCCCAGCCCTGGGCAACCACTAATCTACTTTTTTCTCTATAGTTTGCATGTTCTAGATATTTCATATAAATGGAATCAAGTAATATGTGATCTTTTGTGACTGGCTTCTTTCACTTAGCATAATGTTTTCCAGATTTGTCCATGTTGTAGCATAAATCAGTGCTTAATTCCTTTTTATGGCTGGATAATATTCTGTTGTGTGTAAATACCACATTTTGTTTATCTATTGAGCATTTGGGTTGTTTGTACCCTTTGGCTATTATGCCTAATGTGGCTGTAAATATTTGTGTGCAGTGTTTTTGTATGTACATATATTTTCATTTCTCATGTGTATACACCTTGGAGTGGAATTGCTGGATCAAATGGCGACTCTATGTTTCACTTTTTGAGGAACTGCTAGACTGTTGTCTAAAGTAGCTGCACCTTTTGACATTCCCACCAGTATGAGGATTTTTATTTCTCCACATCCTTGTCAACACTTGTTATTTTCTGTCTTTTTGGCTGTAGTCATCCTAGTGGGTGTGAAGTGGTATCAATTGGTGGTTTGGGTTTGCATTTCCCTGATGGCTAATGAACGTCTTTTTTGTGCTTCTTGGCCATTTCTATATGTTCTTTGGAGAAATGTCTGTTCTAATCTATATCCATTTTTAAACTGGGCTGTCTTTTTATTAGTGAATTGTAAGAGTTCTTTATATTTTCTAGATACAAGTAAGTCCCTTGTCAGATAAATGATTTGTAAAAATTTTCTCCCCATCTGTGTGTTGTCTTTTCATTTTCTTGATAGTGTCCTTTGAAACACAAAAGTTTTAAATTTGGATAATGTCTAATTTACCTGTTTTTGGTTTTTGTTGCTTATGCTTTTAGTGTCATATCTAAGAAACCATTGCAAAATCCAAGGTCATAATTGTTTACTCTTACGTTTTATTCTAAAGGTTTTATAGTTTTTCCTCTTACCTATAGGTCTTTGGTCCATTTTGAGTTAAGTTTTATGTATGGTATAAGTAGGGCTCCAACTTCATTCTTTTTGCATGTGGATACTCAGTTGTCCCAGCATCATTTGTTGGAAAGAGTATTCTTTCTCCGCTGGTTTTTCTTGGCGCCCTTTTCAAAAATTAGTGTCCAGTGAATGCTGTCAGAGCCTGTTCTGAAGTACCGTACTGTGTGAAGTGGTAACACCGTACGGTTACAGCCTGGCGCTGCAGGGGCTCCTGATGGAAGAGGGGAGCAGAGTGCTGTGGGAATTGGGGAGCCTTCACCGAGAGGTGGTGTTTCAGGCAAACCAGGAGAACCTGTCAGAGACACACTAAAGGATTCAAGAGCTGAGTGTGTTCCATACTGACTGCGAGTCTGGTGTGGCCAGAGGGGGGTGGAAAGGAGAGTGGTGGAGATGAGGCTGACGTGGAAGGTTGGGGCCAAGTCGCAGCCCTGTAGGTGATGCCGAGGAGTTTTGAATTTGTTCTGCAGATAGTAGGGAGCCAAAGAATGATATATCAGGGCTGTGCGGTGACTAGACTTGTAGTTTTAGAAAGGCCTGCCTGTTACCAAAGGGAAAAGGGGAGGGGGGTAAATTAGGAGTTTGAAATAAGCAAAAAACAAAGAGAGAAGGGCCTGCTTGACAGCAGATGGTGAATTAGAGGGAGACTGGAGGCAGACTGGAGACCTGTTAGGAGACTGTCAACAGGAGACTGTCCTTACCATGTGGCTGAGGGATGGAGCTTGAACAAAGAGGGGCAGTGAGACTGTAGGAGGGTGTGTAGCTGAGAGGTGGATTGATTTTTGAGGAGAATCCATAGGGCTTGGTAACAGGTCAGATGTGAGAGTGAAGGAGCCGATGTGATGTGATTTCATTTACTTGGGCAAGTGGTCATGGAGCCGAGAAATTACTCATTTACTTGTCTTGGTTCTTTTATTCTATAGATAATACTATTCTTTAGGTGTTAAAAAATGTTCCTTTTCATGTAGAAATGGATCTTAATTTTTTTTTTTTAATTTATAGGTCATTTATGGTCCAGGCAGCTTTACCTAAACAGCTTTCCAACAGCTTCCATTTTGGCATTGAAGACTGTTCCCAGCAATGGTGAGATTTATTTATCTAACTACCTTTTCTTATAAGAGCTAGTGTTAAGAGTACTTTATGTAGTTTTTAAAAATGTAAAGGAATGAAGTACGTTCTTTGTAATAGAAATGGTTAAGGTCTAAAGAGTATTTTTCAAACTTTTAATGATTACAGCTGTTATAATTCAAGGCTTTAAAAAATAATAGCCATGATTTATTGAGTAATGACTGTGTCAGGTTAATAGTATGTTATCTTGGTTAATCCTCACACCAGTTTTTATGAGGAGTTGTTATTCCCATTTTACAGATGCTGAAGTGAGTCTCTGAGAGGCTAAGTGACTTGCTTTAAGGTCACACAGCCAGTAATGGCAGGACTGGGTCCTGAGCTGTCTCGGATACTGTGATGTGTTCTGGAAGCACAGTGTTTGTAGAAGGGGTGGGAAGAGTGCCAACCGGTGGAATGACTGCACAGTTCTCGGCTCCTCCACTTTCTGCCTGTGCAACCATGAACTAATGACACCCCTTGGACCCTCAGTTTCCTCTTCTATAAAATGAGGATGGTAGTTCCTACTTTAAAGATTGTTATCTTAAAACATTGTACTTCCGAAGAGTACTAAAAGGTTTATATCTTAAAACCACTTCCCTTTTCTAGGACTTCTCATCTTCCAGTGACACTTTAACTTCCATCTGGTTATATTTCTAAACAGATAGTGTATATACTTGTTCTTTTCTCTGGTAACATCGTTATGCTAATTGAAGATTTAATTAGGCACCGTCCCTGCTTTTTCTGAGCATAGCTGTAAGCACAATTTTGGTCGAATCTGTAGGCAGTTACGTATGTTCTTCACAGCCGAGCTAGGTAGTACGGTTGACCCTGTACGACCAGAACGGGTTTGAACTGCCCGGGTCCAATTATATGTGGATTTTTTTCAAGAAATAAGTACTACAGTACCATGCAATTCGAGGTTGGTTGAATCCAAGGATGTGGAATCGCAGATAGGGAAGGCCAACTATATGTTATACGTGGATTTTTAACTGGTGGGGGGGGGGTCAGTGCCCATCACCCTCACGCTGTTTAAGGGTCACCTGTATTCTCTTACTATGTTTCCTTTCTCCTACAACATTTTCTTTTTCCTAGAGTTAGTAATTGCCTTGTTTTTAAAAAATTGCTTTGTATTCTTTGTACCTGTTGCAGTATTTTCCTAAAGGCTGCAACAGATTGGTCAGAAATAGCAATAATTTTTCTAAAATCCTTGAAACACATCACTAATTAACAGTTGGATTTAATAGAAGAGATTTAAATTAGAAGGAAGAAATTCTTCATGGTGAAAACTGTTAAACAATGAAGTGAAACCTTCAAGGGCAGACTCTGTCTTTGAAGAAGTCCACCCAAGGGAGCTTCCTGGGCTTGGCCCTCTGTGGACTCCATGCTGTTCCTGAGATGGAGACTTCATGGTCGAAATTAATAAGCATTCAGAGGATCAGAGCAAAATTGTTAATTGATCGTTGGTGGATGATAATCTGTAATTGGACTTCAAATGTGATTTAGCATGAGCTGCTGCCACCTCCTGTTTTAGAAAGCACAATGCAATTTGAGCAAACTCAGTTGTAGCAACAGTACATTGAAAGAGATTATTTCTGAATTCTGAAGTTGATTTCTTTCTACTTTTGACAGTTGGACCTTTGTAAGCTAACTACGTTATTATTTGTGAATAGTATTTTGGTCTTTAGAAAAAGATTAAAGAATTCTAAATTTGATGGTAGTGATTTTTACACTCTTAAAGTATGTCAAGGATTGTAGTTCTAAACTACAAGAATAAATTCATGTGCACTTGATATTTTGTTGAAGATTGAGAAGGTTACAAGAAAAATTAAAATGTGTCCAACATAATGGGATTTAGAATGATTATTAAAGATCTGAATTTATTTAAAATGAAAAGCCAGTATTTTCTATATACTTTTAATTGAGTAATTTACAAAGTAAGCTAATAGGTCCAGAGAGACCTCACTATGTCATCTGAGCCAGCCTCCAGAAGTTTTATTTTTTAAAGAAAGACTGTCCTCAAAATATGATTCTTAGGGCTTCCCTGGTGGCGCAGTGGTTGAGAGTCCGCCTGCCGATGCAGGGAACACGGGTTCGTGCCCCAGTCCGGGAAGATCCCACATGCCGCGGAGCAGCTAGGCCCGTGAGCCATGGCTGCTGGGCCTGTGTGTCCGGAGCCTGTGCTCCGCAACCGGAGAGGCCACAACAGTGAGAGGCCGTGTACCGCTAAAAAAAAAAATATATGATTCTTAAAAGTTCAGGATTTTAGTGACTTATTTTTATTAGTAACAGTTAATTTTTTGGTGCTGGCAGTGTTTCTCCATAGGAGTGGAGCATCTAACAAAGTTTTATTCCATCTACCTGCAGGCTCTTTGTCATCTCCAGGAACCAGAGACAGCCGTCATCTTATCAGCTTGACCCGTGCGCTACAGACACAGTGCTGTATTTCTTCTCCCAGTAACTTGATGGGCCAACAGTATAGATTCTATAGTTTCTTCACTAAATGTACGTACACTGGCTACAAACTTCCCATTTCATGAAACAAGAAAATAAAAGGTGCTTTTGTATCTTAATTTTTTTTCTTTTTCTTTTTCCTACTTAAATGAATTAACACTTCAGAGATTAATATATGATGTACAGGCATACCTCATTTATTGCACTTCACTTTATTGTGCTTTGTGGATATTGCGTTTTTTACATATTTAAGGTTTGTGGCAACCTGTGTTGAACAAATCTATCTGCACCATTTTTTCCAACAGCATTTGTGTGTTGTCTCTGTGTCATATTTTGGTAATTCTTGCAATATCTCAAACTTTTTAGTTATTATTATATTTGATATGGTGATATGTGATCAGTGGTCTTTGATGTTGCTACTGTGACTGGCTGAAGATTAGCATTTTTTAGCAGTAGAGTATTTTTTATTTTGATTTTTTTGAATATTTTTAAAATTAAAGTGTATATATTGTTGTTTTAGACATAATGCTATTGCATGCTTAAGACTGCAGTATAGTATAAACAACTTTTATAGGCACTGGGAGACCAAAAAATTTGTGTGACTCACTTTATTGTGATATTTGCTTTGTCGCAGTGGTCTGGAACCAAACCCACAATTTCTCCAAGGTACGCCTGTGCTATTCAAATAAAAATGTTCCTCCATGTACCTCCTAGAATTATCTTACATGCTACCAGTTATACTATACACACTTTTGGGAGTACTAGTTTACTTTAATCCCCTCATTTGGGGCACCTGAGGTCTAAAGGACCTGTGGAATTCCTGGAATTCCAGGATGGAATTGTGGCCCAAATCCCTGCTGATTTAGATTCACACCAAGAATATACTCAAAATCTGTTTTCAGTTGCACTTCAGTTGAGGAGATAGGACTAATCAGGAAAAGTTAATTTTAAGTAGATGTTGTTTTACTAATATTACTCCTATCTGAGATAGTATTTGAGAGTCCAGTCTGAACTGAAATTAGCTTGTAATAAATGGAGATTGAATCCACAATTCAGCATTAGGCAAATTAAAAGAAATTAGGATTATAAAGCCAATTCATTTTAGACTATTTGGTAAATACAGAATGAAAAAGCAAAAAAATCACTTGTAATTCTACTACCCTGAAATCCTGGATTTGCTGCTTTTTTCATACAGCAGTACGCTATACATTTTCCCATGACAGTACATGGGCTTCTCCAGTGCAGTGTCATAACTGTAGAATATTTCATTGTGTGGGTACAGATCACTTTAATTTGGATTAAATTAAATAATGACCTACTAGGTCATTCGTGTAGCTATGCAGAAAAGAGGACCAGATGATGGGGAGTTGCAAGTAACAGTCTTCCTTGTATCAGAGGATTTTGGTGTAAAGAGAAAAGAGAGGTGGGTAGAGTTGGAGCCATGAGGCTCTTCCTTGGTGCCCTCAGCCCCAGTGTTTTCTAAGAGCTGACTTTGTGCTTTGATGGTGGTGGTTGTAGGGTGTTGGGCGGGTGTATATCAGACTTACAGCCCCAGTGTTTTCTAAGAGCTGACTTTGTGCTTTGATGGTGGTGGTTGGGGGGTGTTGGGCGGGTGTATATCAGACTTACAGGCCTTTTTAAAAATAGTCTTTTCCCTGCCCTGAAAGGCCTTTTCTCTAACTCTTCTTGTTCTAGAGGTGCCCTTTGCCTTCTGAGACCACTCACACTTGCCTCTGACTCTCCATTAGCCTCCCTTCTTTCTCAGTCATAGGACTCTGTACCCTTACGAGTTTATTGCTCCCAAGTCAGGGCGGGGTGGGGGTGAACTCAGTTGAAACCAGCATATGGGGCTAGTTTTTGCTGTTTTAATAGGAAATAGTCTTTGACTTTCTAAATCTCTTCCAAGAAATAAAAAAACAAACATAATTTTTTCAAAACTCATTAAGATTTCTAAAAATGTTTAACATTGTATTTGTAAATCTATCCTTCTGCCATAGAGGGTCCACCATTAAATGGTGGAGTCTTTTAAATCTTCGTCTTAATATTGTTTCTTTTAAAATTGAATCCCTTTTAGTCTTAATGAGTGATTTGCTTATTCTGATTCTAAGAGAAACTGTAATTGATTGACCTCCTTATGCCTCCATTAAAAATGCTCTCACTGTGAACTTTCAAGTTTTTGATGGCATTTATAGATACCATCATTTTTAAGCAATTAGGAAAGAAAATCAGTCTTTAGTGAGAGTTTAGTTTGAGGTTGGTAATTTTATTTCAAACCTGTGGTTCTTTTAAAAGAATCAGTGTCAGTCTAAAGTTTGAAGTTAACCCTTTGCTTTGATCAGGGATACACAAAGCAGCATGTGATGTGGAAGCTTACTTATTTTGTGAGCTTCAGTTATGCAGATCATCTGTAATAATGCATTTGTATGTTTAAAAACAGGGTACTGTATAGCTATAAAGCATTAAAAAATATTATAAATCCAAAGCATTTTCCCCTTTTCATGTTATCTACCCGAAGGATCAAGGTGTAAGGCCTTTCAGGAGGCTAGCAGGTAGAACTTTCATTTTTATTTTTATTATTTTTAAAAATTTTTATTGGAGTATATTTGCTTTACAATGTTGTGTTAGTTTCTATACTGTACAGCAGAATGAATCAGCTATATGTAAAATATATGTCCCCTCTTTTTGGGATTTCCTTCCTATATAGGTCCCCACAGAGCATTGAGTAGAGTTCCCTGAGCTATACAGTAGGTTCTTATTAGTTATCTGTTTTATGCATAGTATCAACAGTGTATATATAGTGTATATATGTCAATCCCAATCTCCCAATTCATCCCACCCACCCACCCCCTTACCCCCTTGGTATGGTAGAACTTTTAAAGCTTAAGGGCTCAGAAGAGGAGAATGAAGATACTCATTTGAGTTCTAGAATATGTTTAATATTTCAGGCATGTAGATATATATATCTTAGATTTTTGACTAGTACAACATTTGTATGGCTCTGATTCTTTATTAAATTGGTAATGGAACAGTCTGTGGTCATAAAATCAATTGGTGGTACTGTGAAAGGTAGAAGTCCTTGTGAAGACAATTTAAATCTAATAAACAACATAGCTATACCAATAAAATTCAGAAGTGGGCAAGAGTAAAGAATCTGAATATTCCACAAGTACAAAGGGGAAAATACTGCTTGCAATGTATGATAGAAAAAGATCTGGGGACCCTGGAGATTCACAAATGGAAATAAATCAGCAGTGTCAGGGTCTATATATAAAGAAAAAGACAACAGCAATGATTTAAGAAATACACACATACACATGCAGGTATTAACTATCAGACCTCTACATACTCATTCTTTTGCAAGTATTGGTTAGGCTATAATCAGACTTGAAGGTGAATTTGGGCATCTCATTTTGAAGGATATACAGAGATGTTTAGGGCATTTACAGAATAGAACAAACAATCCAAATTATTAAGATTTTTGGGTTCAAACTGCAGTGTTGGTACTTTGGGCTAAGAGATCTGTATTTTGGAAGTCTAGTTACTGATTATCTCAATAGTTATAATGGAGGCAAGAGGGCAGGGAAGAGACCGGTCACACAGTTGTTAAAATGTCTGGGAAACAAATCTAGTGGAAAGTAACAGGGATTGAAATATGCTTGTCTTTTGTGGGGGAAGGCCATATTCTGTAAAAGGAGTAGAATCGCTTCCTCTTGGGCTTTCCAAATGTAACCGTGTGATGTGTGCAAAGAATGTTTCAATTTTGCTTTCATTGCCGTAATGATATGTGACCCGACTTCTTCCAGCCTTTTGTATTCAACAGGACTAAATAGACCGTAGATCATTTCTTGAAGAAATTTTTTAAAACCTGTTTCTTTACAGTGACAGCAGATGAGCTGTGGAGAGGTGCCTTAGCAGAGTCTGGTGCCGGAACAAGAAAAGGAAGAGGCAAAAGAACTAAGAAAAAGAAAAGAAAGGATTTGAACAGGGGTCAGATCATCGGTGAAGGTAAACTTATATATAAAAACAGCTAATGTGTTTTCTAAGATTTTTTCTCCAAAATTTTATAGATATTTTACAAACTAGAAGCATAAAACATTTCTCATGAAGGGTATTAGGTTCTGTGATTTTAGGGTCCAGCCAAATGGCTTATTGCCCCATGATTCAGGGAAAGGAAAATCCCATAGAAAGGGATTCATTCATTTAGTTATTCATTCAACAAGCCTTAAATGCCTTTTTTTTTTTTTTTTTTTTGGG